>NC_092780.1:31459003-31778170 GCF_047496795.1 Chiloscyllium punctatum | reverse complement strand
GCAGACGCTGGAGATCAGAGTCGGGAGTGTGGTGCTGGAAAAGCACAGCAGATCAGGCAGCATCCAAGGAGCTGGAGAATCAATGTTTCTGGCAGAAGCCCTTCTTCAGGAAGGGTTTATACCCAAAACGTCGATTCTCCTGCTCCTTGGATGCTGCCTAACCTGCTGTGCTTTTCCAGCACTGTACTGTTGACCCTGTGGAGGTGATTGTCTGTCAATAGGGAGCATATTATTGAGGTTGGTTATTATAGGTTTTTCTCTTTAATCATGGAATGTGGCCATTACTGGCAGGGCCTGCATTTATTGCCCATTCCTGATGTCCAGATTAAAATTTTAATTTGTGTTGTGGTATCCCTTACTGATGGTGACTGTCCCTTATTGGCTTTAGAATAGTTGGAAGTATTGTGTGACACATTGAGCAGGATTTTTCAGCCTTCTGCCAGCATGTTTAAAAGAGGGAGTGCTCTTAAATCACAGCATGTGACCTGCTCGCCATCTTCCCCTGTTTTAAAGGAGGGCAGTGGGGCTGCCAAATGGCGCAGCCTCATTCGTGGTCCAAATGAGATAATTAAATGGCCAATTAATAGTCATTTAAAACCCTTATCCCACCATGGCCACTCCTTAACTTGCTAATTCCCCAAAGCCTGACCATTCCCCTAAACCACTCTGAAGAAGCTCTTCCTTCAGTGTCATTAGGTCAAAATCAGATTTGCAAGTGAATTCTACTTCCTGCCATGACATGAATATGCAGTATAGCCCAGGGCATACATAAAGTATCATTGGTGGCATTAAGAATTAAGTAAAGGCTGTGTAAATGGACCTTGAAAAGGATGGTTTACGAGAGTCATAGAGATGTACAGCATGGAAACAGACCCTTAGGTCCAACCTGTCCATGCCGACCAGATATCCCAACCCAATCTAGTCCCACCTGCCAGATGTGGTCCCAATACAGCAGGAGGCAGTAAGAGTACTAAATCTATTGTCATGAAAGCTCAGTTTAGAAAGTAGACTATTTATAATTGAGCCTTTCAAGCAGATTTTCAAAGAGAAGTGCTTTTGAGAAATAAGGCAAATTTCATGAGAAAACCCCAAGTATGGGACTGACCTGTTTCCAATGTGATTTTGGTATCTGGTTTTCTCTTCCACAGAGGCCGGACATTTGAGTGTAGTCACAGCGCAACAGCCTACATTGGAGGAATGTGCTCTTTATCAAAAGCTGGAGGGATTAATGAGGTTTGTTGTTTTGCTGCCCTGCCCCTTGCCTTGGCAGTTTTGTCTATATTCTCTTTCCCCTATCCATTTTAACATAACTAACATCCCACCCTTGTTTCTGTACTTGACACATATGTGACTTCTGTTTACCATTGACTCCCCTGGTATAACCTGTTGCAGCAACATCATCATCTTAAAGTAAAACGGCATCAACTGTTAACTTTCTGGTCACAGGATCCTTCCAGGCAATAGCAAGGGTCAGTAATGCATTACTAATGTCTGGGTTGACCCATCAGGAACTGGATTAATTTCAGCACTGGGTGCAGCAAGAACAAGAAGGACCCACAGGTGGAACGAGGTTGTCTTTGTGCTAAACTGATGAAGCAGGTCAACAGCCTTTTATGGAATCTGCTCAGGGGAGGAGCATGGATAGGGTCTGTTCTGCCATATTGCTGCCCACTGTGAAGACAAAAGTCTTCTATTTCCACAGAGTGTTACCAATGCACTAAGTGTTTACACAGGTTTTGTATCTCTCCATGTTGGCATTTAACAATGTGGGCGGCACGGTGGCACAGTGGTTAGCACTGCTGCCTCACAGCGCCAGAGCTCCGGGTTCAATTCCCGCCTCAGGCGACTAACTGTGTGGAGTTTGCACGTTCTCCCCGTGTCTGTGTGGGTTTCCTCCGGGTGCTCCGGTTTCCTCCCACAGTCCAAAGATGTGCAGGTCAGGTGAATTGGTCATGCTAAATTGCCCGTAGTGTTAGGTAAGGGGTAAAGGTAGGGGTATGGGTGGGTTGCGCTTCGGCGGGGCGGTGTGGACTTGTTGGGCCGAAGGGCCTGTTTCTACACTGTAAGTAATCTAATCTAATCTAATTGCGCCACACCCCAAATATTTTCTTTTCTTCAGTTGTGTGTGTGTGCGCGCGCTGCTGACTAGCCAGCATTTATTGCCCGTCCCTAATTGCCCCTCAAAAAGGCAGTGGTGAGTTGCCTTCTTGAACTGCTGTAGGTGGACCCACAGTGCCCTTAGAGAGGGAATCCAATGATTTTGAAGGAATGGTGATATAATTCCAAGTCAGGATGGTGAGTGACTTGGAGGAGAACTTGTTGATGGTGGTGTTGCCATGTATCTGCTGCTCTTGTCCTTCTAGATGGAAGTGCTCATGGGCATGGGAAGTGCTAAGGATCTTTGGTGAGTTTCTGC
Organism: Chiloscyllium punctatum; assembly: GCF_047496795.1. Lineage (NCBI taxonomy): Eukaryota > Metazoa > Chordata > Chondrichthyes > Orectolobiformes > Hemiscylliidae > Chiloscyllium > Chiloscyllium punctatum. Next base: position 31,775,754 of record NC_092780.1, on the reverse strand, counting down.
AGTGCATCTTGTAGATGGTGTACACTGCTGCTACAGTGATGGAGGGAGTGGATGTTTGTCAATGTGGTGCCAATCAAGCAAGCCCCTATAACTGAATGGTGTCAAGCTTCCTTTCATCAACAGAAAGGATTCCTATATTGTAAGAAGCAAAATTATCTGCATTCATTGCTGAAGGATTCTAAATGTAGATGCCGCTGATCAATAAAGCCTTGGCTTGCTCATGTTCAAAGGGATCATGAGTTTCCCACTTACTGCAAGGTGACAATAGGTGAGCGGTGTGTTGTTCAGAACTATATTTAACGCACTGGAAATGTGTTTCTTGATACTGATAATTAAGCATTATAACCGTCAGCCAAGTGTCATCACAGGCTGTGCCTGTGAGAGGTAGAAAACTCACTGCAGACATTTGTGGTGCAGAAGCAATGGGCCTGACAATTTGGGGCTGGGAAGAGTGTGCCTTGTCAGGTATGTGAGATGGACATTGAGGTGACAAACCAGGAAACAAGGGCTTCTCACCAGCTCCTCCTGAATTCAGTGGGAGGATGTTTTGAATTGCCTCAACAGGTTTCCTGCCCGATAACAAGACTGAGGGGCAAGAAGATGAAACATCCAGTGGTGTGGGCTAGAAAACATGCAGTCAATGGCTGATGACTTAAACGATGGGCTGAGTCATTTTGGAATGCACTGCTGCTCCTCTTCCACGTGGAATGTCATAAAGAGCTCCTAAACCATGGATTCAGCCGTTCTCACTTCCTTTCATTTTGCTGCATTTTCCAAGGTTTGGCAAACCGGGCTTGCAAACCTAATCCTGGCAAGATTGTCATGGAAGTGTGGGAAGTGCTCCGTTTTAGCTTAACCTGTTGCATATATGCTTCTCAGAATGTCTTGAAGATTCCTGATAATTCACAGCATTCAGTCATTGAAGCATTTATATCCCATTAAATCTGCTGACTACAGTTCACCTTGTGCATGTAAGCTTATCTGTCTGTAACAAGTACTTAATGAGTCAGTTATTCCAAGAGCATATCAGGGCAATTGTTGAGCATCAAATAAAAACCAGAATCCTGCATTAAAATTGCTTGTTCGGCAAATGCAAATTGAGCAAGTTTGGCTTGACTTAATCTAATTCTTATAGTAATACCAAGCCATCTATAATCTTTGCTGAGCTGATAGTCTCAGCCAGAAGATTGTGAGGTTAGCCAGCTTGGCACTGAAGAAACTTCACCCAGTAAATTGAAACAAGGAACTAAGGATGCTGGAGTTCTGACATGAAAAACAGGAATTGCCGGTGGAACTCAGCAGGTCTGGCACCATCTGTGGTAAGAAAGCAGAGTTAACATTTTGAGTCCGGTGACTGACGAAGTTCTGATGAAGAGTAACCAGACTTGAAGAATTAATTCTGCTTTCTTCTGACGGATGCTGCCATTCCTGCCGAGTTCCATCAGCAATTTCTATTTTGTTTCACACAGTGGCACAGGGATTAGCACTGCTGCCTCACAGTGCCAGAGACCTGGGTTCAATTCCCACCTCAGTTTGTACATTCTCCCCGTGTCTGCGTGGGTTTCCTCTGGGTGCTCCGGTTTCCTCCCACAGTCCAAAAATGTGCAGGTTCGGTGAATTGGCCATGCTAAATTGCTAAAGTGTTAGGCGAAGGGGTAAATGTAGGGGAATGGGTGTGGGTGGGTTGCGCTTCGGCAGGTCAGTGTGGACTTGTTGGGCCGAAGGGCCTGTTTCCACACTGTAAGTAATCTAATCAAATGTTCTGCAAGCTCTTCTCAAGTTGGGATCAAGAACTGTGGCACGGTGGCACAGTGGTTAGCACTGCTGCCTCACAGCACCAGAGACCTAGGTTCAATTCCCTCCTCAGGCAACTGTCTGTGTGGAGTTTATACATTCTCCCCATGTCTGCGTGGGTTTCCTCCAGGTGCTCCGGTTTCCTCCCACAGTCACAAAGATGTGCAGGTCAGGTGAATTGGCCATACTAAGTTGCCCATAGTGTTAGGTAAGGGGTAAATGTAGGGGTATGGGTGGGTTGCGCTTCGGCAGGGCGGTGTGGACCTGTTGGGCCGAAGGGTCTGTTTCCACACTGTAATGTAATCTAATCTAAAACTGTTGAATTTTGCTTTTAGCAGCGCTCGTGGTGGAGGCATGACTGTTGGAAAAGAAATACAAGAATATCCCATTCTTCAGCACTGCCACCTGTTAATTTAATTTAATTTTATACAATAATAGGAAGGAGACATTATCTGGTGACAACAACAACTTGGTGCTGCTTCCCCTCCAACCAGTGGGCGGCACGGTGGCACAGTGGTTAGCACTGCTGCCTCACAGCGCCAGAGACCCGGGTTCAATTCCCGCCTCAGGCGACTGACTGTGTGGAGTTTGCACGTTCTCCCCGTGTCTGCGTGGGTTTCCTCCGGGTGCTCCGGTTTCCTCCCACAGTCCAAAGATGTGCAGGTCAGGTGAATTGGCCATGCTAAATTGCCCGTAGTGTTAGGTAAGGGGTAGATGTTGGGGTATGGGTGGGTTGCGCTTCGGCGGGGCGGTGTGGACTTGTTGGGCCGAAGGGCCTGTTTCCACACTGTGTAAGTAATCTAATCTAATCTAATCTAAACCACGTTACTTCCTCTGAAATGCACGTGGAAGCAGGTCTTCCCCAAAGTAGAGTCACAGGAGCAAGTTGCCAACCAATCTCTGCATTTCCAAAACATCAGGAAAGAAATATCTTAAGACGTTATATGAAGAAAAGCTTTAATGTCCCTGGGATAGAACTAGGAGCTCATTGGGAAATCTGTACCCAGGGCCACAGGGTTAAAATTTCCAATGTGCAGTCTCACACAATCCAGCGTGCATATTGCATTGTGTACAATTCAATAAAGTATTGGATAAACTGTGAACTTACTCATGGAATTGATAATAAGAATATTTTATGAGGTGATTGGGATATTCCATACATCTTGTGTTCTTGTAAAGCTGAGTCCACTCTATTCTAAGCAGTTGCCTGCAGGAACTAATTTTACCCCTTAACAAGTGACCAAATAGATACTTCACAATTCTTGGATGTGTGAAAAGTTGATGAATGATTAGCTGCTTTATGAAAAAAATGTATTATCAATCATGCGTTGAAGCCTCTTACTTTTTTTGTTTAGTATGGAAATTTAGGTACAATGGCTGTCGCACTCGTTCAGAGTCTGGGTCAAAACCTTGGAATGATGTGGAATAAGCATCATGCAGGAGCAAGTAAGTTATTTTAATTGAATTCTATACACACTGAGCAATCACATGCATAAAACTGTAAAAATAGCTGTTGGAACAGAATTACTGCAAATTAAGCTATGTTTTAGTTTGGATTAAATTCCTTACAATATGGAAACAGGCTCTTTGGCCCAACAAGTCCATACTGAACCTCCGAAGAGTAACCCACCTAGACCCATTCCCCTTCCCTATATTTACCCCTGACTATGACCAATTCACCTAACCTGGATTGTGGGAGGAAAGCGGAGCACCCTGAGGAAATCCATGCAGACACGGGGAGACTGTGCAAACTCCACACAGGCAGTCACCCAAGGTGTGAATCTAACCTGGGTGCCTGGCGCTGTGAGGTAGCAGTGCTAACCACTGAGCCACCGTGCCATCCTGAATACTGTTGGCATTTTGATGTTCTAGAAACCATTTCTTACTGCGATGTACATTAATTTCAACTTGTGCAATCCCTTCAGCAATTTCTTGTTTTATTTTAAGATAGCTGGCTGGTCATTCTCAACATTGAAACTCATTCTTTCTTTGTATATTCAGATAATTTTGGTACATCCAAAGTTGGCATATTCATGGCCTTAAATAATGGCACCTCTTTCCTCTTACATTTCCTTGAAGGGTTGAGGATAGATAATACCTGATTCTGATGCCTAATGTTATGGACCAGGCCAGACCCTCTCAAAACATTTCAAGAAGGTAGCCCAGAGCTTAACTTTTCTCATTGTTTTGAGCAGGTGTAATTCAAGAGTAGTGCTGCTGGTCAAAACCCCTCGGTTTTCAACAAAACAGAATTTATTTACAGAGTACTGAATGAAACACAAACAAAAGAGAACAGAATACAGAATAGCTTAACCTATCTGAAAACCCAGCAGATTATCCCAACTAATGAAGCTGTTCCAAATTCCTGCAATAATCTCCATAAACACCCCTTTGCAAAAAAGGTAATATCAAACACAGGGTCTTGCGAGAGAGAGAGAGAGCGAGCAGATAGATTCAACATATAACATCTCCATGTAGCTGTTTCTTTTGGATTCCCAGCTAACAACTGACCATCAGCTCTGAACAGCCAGACTGCAAAAACCAAACCAAACCAGAGAAAGGCAGGGCTGGGTGAACTGGCCACTCCCCTTTCATTGTACAAATGTTATTTTTAAAACTTAAAAGCTTCTTCAAGTAGACAAATGCTGACAGGCAGGACCCTCTGTCTTTACACCCCCTCTGAAAAGAAAAACTAAGGACAACCTAACCTTGTTCAAGGAGCCGTATCATCACACTACCATATATCAAAATCCTGTAAGATCAGGAAGACTTTGTCCTGTGCATGAGTGAGGTGAATACTCGATTAAAAACATGACTTCAGTAAAAATGACTTGGTTGAGTAAAATAGCCTTGTTTTGCATTTATAATTCTTGCTTATTTAACGAAGGCCCATCTGTATTTTCCACTGCCACTTTGGGCAGTTGTGTTTTGGTGAGTGAAAGTGGACTGCGTTTCTGGCTTCCCTTCTGTTGTGCGGTGTCTCATCTGCACCTGCTGCAGGTGGTGGAGTTTGAATCAGGACATTGCCGTGTTGGGGATAACTGTGTGAACCCCCTGGATGCAGTCACCTTTCAAAAGGGACAAAGTTAGACCAAATTTGGTTAACTATTTTATGCTGCAAAATTTTTTATCATGCAACAAATGCTCCCAACTGTAAATGATGACAATGCTTAACATGGATGGCTTATGCAAAATATAATTATTGCTAAGTCATTTATATAAGCTCATAAATAGCATATTAAAGGTTCAGCATATTTATTCATGCTAAGTAGGCTATGCATCACCTTACATCATTTGGAAGCTGTTCTCTTTTTCTTCCTTTTTTGAGTCTGGATAAGATAATCATCATTAGGATAAATCTCTCTTGTTATTGCTCATTCAATGCTTTTACTCTCATTTCGTCCATTTTTTCACGTTTGAAATGAGAATTCCTCAAGTGCCTACACTTTATTCATTATACTCCACTGCTGTTAACTAGATTGACAGTTGTTTATTTCTTCTTCAAAATCAACATGTTTTTCAAAAACCAACTACAGATTCTTCACATCTGAGACTCTCCTGCTACTCTGCGGCAGTTTTCACTGACTACATATTATAAACTCTAAAATACACTAGAGAAAAGATTCTGTAAACATTTCATGTGTCACAGTTAGATGTAAACATCCCAATAATGATAGAATTATACAACATATTTTCCATAATCACAAACCATGTATTTAACAGCTGAGCAGACTGTCCTGCAATGACTCTCTATCAGTACCATCTTGAAATTTATTCAAATTCACAGGTCAGATCCAACTTGACATGTATCTGTGTCTGACCTCCAGGTGGCAGTGTTAGCTGGTCAACTTTGTATCTTAATTTTTTATGACATATAGTCATAGAGTTATACAGCATGGGAACAGACCCTATGTGTATTTATTAGTGCATGGAAGCAGAACACTTTGCAATTCTAATACTCAAATCTAGCATCAGGTGCTCCCAGAGACTGAGTAAAGCATTTTACCCATATAATAAAGTACAGCAATGTTCTACAGTTTGTACAGTTCCAGCTCTCACACTGGTACTGAAAACAATACCAATGTTTCAGTGTTCAGGATACAAAAGTGTCAGAATAGTATATTTGTCAATTGTCAGTGAACCTATCTTGTTCACTGGTCACCCAGGAGGCACTGTGAGTCATCATCAGCACCAAGATTATACTCCAACGCAGTCTGCAGCCTCATGGCCCATTCACATTCCAACCTTATAACCAACACTAGTTCAACTGAAAGTGCAGGATGGCATGCCAGGAGCAGCAACATGCCTACCTTAAAATGAAGCATCAGTTGGGTGTAGCTACAAAACACCCAACTTGCATACCAAACAGTATAAGCTGTAAGTGATAGACAGGGCTAGGTATTTCTACAACCAGTGGATCAAGTTTAAGCCCTGCAGTCCTGCCATGGTCATGAAAGGTGAAGACAATTAACCAAGAGGAGGCTCCATAAACATCCTCCTCCTCAATAATGGGGAAGCCCAGTACATTAGTGTAAAAGACTAGGTTGGAGCATTAATATCCATCCTCAGCCAAGGTTGCTAATTCACTGTTCCATCTTGGCCTCTTCCAGTGGTCCTCAGCATCACAGATGCTAATCTTCAGCCAGTTTGATTCACTCTACGTGATATCAAGAAATATTTGGAGGCACTGGATGGGTATGCGTACTAACAATATTCTGGCAATAGTACCGAACACTTGTGCTCAAAAATTACCATATCCCTCCATCGACGTGCCAAGCACGTGATCCTTTTTATTTTACTGAGTATTGCACTAGAAATCTAATCACCATGGCCTGCTGTCTATGCAAAAAGCCTAAATTCAGGTTGACATCTATCTTTCTCCTCATGCTGTTATGTTGGGCAGAGAATGTTTTTGCTACATTCCTGACCACCATATTGGAGAATTGGACATCCATTTAGTGGCTGAGGCAAGGATGCTGCACCATTGAATTTCTAGATTGTAACCTTTGCAAAATAAGATTTCTACAGAAGCGTTGATAACAATGTTTCTCACAAGGTATTGCAATGGGTTCCACGTTGTCTATGTTTCACTCATCCAATTCCTGTTTCCCTTTCACAGGTGAGTGTTGGTGTCCTGACGCCTGGTCTGGTTGTATAATGGATGATATGGGGTAAGATCGTTTTTCTCAAAATATAGAAGCACAGAAGATGGGAGTAGGAGTAGGCTATTTGAGCCCTTGAGCTTGCTGCATCATTCATTATGATCATAAAGCTCAATGCCCCAATCCTGCCCTTGCCTCGTATTCCTTTATCCTATAGCCAAGAGCTATATCTACCACCTCCTTGAAAAGACCTGATGTTTTGGCCTCAACAACTTTCTGTGGTAGTGAATGCCACAGGCTCACCATTCTCGAGGTGAACAAATTTCTCCTCATCTCAGCCCTAAAAGGTTTACCCCACATCCCATCCTTGAGAACATCTTTCCTGCACCTAAGCTGCCTAGTCTTGTAAGAAGTTGATAGGTTTTTTTGAGATTCCCCACCACCATCCCTCCCACTTCTAACCACCATTCTTCTAAACTCTTGTGAATATAATCCTGACCAAATCAGTCTCCTCTCATACACAATCTTTCCAACTCAGGCATCAGCTATACCTTTTGCAGGTACACAGCAAGCTGTCACCTGGAAGGAGACTAAACATTTGATTTACAAAACACTGGTTAGTCTCCTATTTGGACCATTCTGATCAGGTAAGCTGAATTTCCTTTTAGGTGTCTGGACTGCATACAGGTCCCGAGCTGATGCCTTCACTCATTGGATCAAATGTATATAACGTAGCTTTTCAGTGCATACATTAGATGTGCATCTGAAATTCATTTGAGGGGAAGAGTTTGAGATGCTGCAGTGAAATATAAAGACCAACAGCTACTTACTTAAAGGCATAAAATTGCATAAAATGGGAGAAGGGAGATCAACAACCTATTTAAATTCTGTCTCATTTTCTTTTCCAGCTTCTTTGTGTGAAATAGAGTCTGGTTAGTCCAGTTGACTGGATGGCTAGTGTATGGTTAGAATAATGCCAACAATGTGTGTTCAATTCCCATTCTGGCTGAGGTTGGCTCTTGCTCGCCTCCTTCCCCCAGGCTGAGACTAGAAAGTCATGGCAACCATACTCTGACAGAAAGTGTAAATTATTGGTCCAGCATTTTATGCTTCAGATGCAGGATTGACTGTTTGCATGGTTCCCGCTCACTCACTTTTAGATTCTGACAGAATGACGTATTCGTGTAATTCAGGGATGCCTCAAGAAATCTGCATTTCAACAATTCAGTGGCTTTCTAGACTTTCATTAACATGCATTCCAATGTGATGTGAATCACATGGGCCTTGTACTCAGAGGTTTATGAAATCATGAGAGGCGTGGATAGGGTAAATAGACAAGGTCTTTTCTCTGGGGTGGGAGAGTTCAGAACTAGAGGGCATAGGTTTAGAGTGAGATGGGAAAGATGTAAAAGAGACCTACCGAACAATTTTTTTCACACAAAAGGTGGTGCGTGTATGGAATGAGCTACTAGAGGAAGTGGTGGAGGCGAGTACAATTGCAACATTTAAAAGGCATCTGGATGGGTACATGAATAGGAAGGGGTTAGAAGGATATGGGCCAAGTGCTGACAAGTAGGACTAGATTAATTAAGAGTATCTGCTTAGCGTGGACAAGTTGGACTGAAAGGTCTTTTTCTGTTCTGTATGACTCTATCACTCTATAACTATATGTAGAGATGTTAATTCGCTATCCTCTAGACCTCAACTCTATTCTTTCTTGGAATTAAATAGATAGATTAACAAATATTGATGAAGTCTGACATTTGTAATGTGTCCCTGTGAGAGTTGGATATGACCAATCTGCCCAGAAACAGTACCAATGCCCATATCATTGTCAATGGGTATGAACAACTTACACCACCTTCCCAGTAAAGCAACTTATACCACCACTCGCCCCACCCCACCCCAATTTTAAAAAATCCTCCAAGGAGCCACTCCATCTTTAACTTTTAACAAATGAACTTTCCAAGACATTGTCAGGCAGAATTAGAGTGGGTCAGAAAATCCCACTTATTTCTGCTTTATCCAAAGCAAAAGAGAGTCCAAAAGCATTACAATTGTATAAACTCCATGTGGAATTTTCCCAGCCCTTTTGTGACATTAGCATTGGCGAAAAAGGTGGGAAAGTACAGAGACAGTGAAAAAATCAGAATCTTGGTGTTGAGAAACCTCTTTGTAATTTTCCCTCAAGTCCTAAATGAAAACTTCAGGATCTCCCAAATGAGCAGCGACTACCTATTTCATAAAATCACCACCTGCCCTTCTTTTATACATTTACTTCTAACGATCCTCTCCTTCCCCAAGAAACTAGACAACAACATTTTGTTTAGACCAACTTACTTGAATAACCGCTGCACCTGCTCCATGACTTGCACTTTCCCACTTGTCCAGACCTCAGCTGTCACCATCTTAGCCTATGTTTCTTTTCTTTATTACCATTATGTCTGATCTGCACTGAGTCTCCAATGAAGTAGCTAGAGAGGTCTTTCCTGGAGCAAAGCATTACAGAAATGATAATTCAGCCCTGACAAAGGAACTTAAGGTCCTGCAAACACAAACTCAACTTAGTTCTCCTTATACTGGATTAGTGGTGCTGGAAGAGCACAGCAGTTCAGGCAGCATCCAACGAGCAGCGAAATCGACGTTTCGGGCAAAAGCCCTTCATCAGGAATATAGTCTAATACAGTACATTTCAGTTTCTTCCCAGTATTGCTATTCCCTGTTTCTGGCTGACACTGGTTTTCAGTACTCAGCTAAAGGTTCTGATGAAGAGTCACTGAACTCAAAATGTTAACTTTCTGCTAGTGCTGCTGGATTTGCTGAGTTTCTCCAGCAATTTCTGCTTTTGTTTCAGATCTCCAGCATCTGCAGTTTTTCATAATATCTTTTATCAAACAAAAGTTGTTGGCTGCTTTTTAATTTCCAGTATTTATTTTTAATAAAAGCATCATCGAAGAATTGGTCTTTGGAAGCCTACGAAAAGGAAAAAACAGCGTAACAGGCAAGGTCTTCTAACACAGGGGTAGCCGTTTTAAATGGCTGTCTGTTTCCAGTGAGCATTTCATGAACAGAATTAATTTAAGATTAAAAAGTGTTGAATCAGGTCTTCCCCGAAGTGATTGCTGAGAAAGGATGTTGCGGAGCTGGTGTGCTTCTCAAAGAATGTTTATACCAATGGTCCTATTTTTAATGTTTATTCTTGGAATGTGGACATCACTGTATAGCCAGCATTTATTGCTCATCCTAAAATACCTTTGAGGAGGCGATGGTTACCTGCCCTCTTGAACCATTGCAGTCAAGTGGTACATGTGCAGTCAAGGCGCTTATGGAGGCAGGCACACAATTATTCTGTATTTCCTGTCTGCATTTTCCAATGAATGATAGACCTTAAACTTCCCAGGTCCAGGTTCCACGTTCCTGAAGTGTTCCAGAACCCAAACACTGCAGCTAACATTGTCATTACAAGGGCAGGCTGTTGTTATTTTTTTTACTGCAATGTAATCAGAAGCCATTGAAGTCCCAAAAATCTGACAATTCTTTTATTTATTTAGATTTTGATAAATATAGAAATTTCTGTTCCTGGCCTCATTCTGCTCATTTAGATCTTCCTTGTCCAAGTTGCCAACATTGGCTATTTGCATAATGCGTGTTTGGCATCAATGTCTTTTTGCTTCCTATCCAACTTATTACCAATCTGCAGGTTTTCACCTCCTGACTCCCATGCCCAGATATGTTTGCCACAATGATGTGCAATTTGATGCGCTCCATTCTTCCATATTAATGGCTACCTCAATTTATTAAATGGAGTTTGAGAGTTTTACGAAGCAGGCTGCGTTTACGAAACCTGAATGCATCATGTCAGGTCAATACATACGAAAACCAAGGGAGAACCTATTTTGGAAGTCAAAAGTTTTGACAGGTAAATTTAGAAAGATGTTGCCAAAGGTAAATAGCCATTAAATTGACATTGTTAATATGTACAGATATTCATTGGAGAACTTCAACAAGTTGATAAAGGACTTGTTTTCATTGCACTATATGGAATATTAAATTTTAACTTATCACCTGAACCCTGCGCTTTGATCTTTGCACTAACTCTCAGTCTAACCATCTGTTGAACCTTTGAAAAAGCTAAACATATGGCTGTGTTCTTTGATTCAAATTGTCTGAACATACAGTGGAGATGTCAAAGTCTTTAAGAAAGTAGCTCTGGATGTTTTGTTGACATAGTTGTGCAATGGAATCTCATTATAAATGTTAGACTAGGCTAACAATAAAGCACTAATGTTGGAGTTCTGATCCTAAATGGGGTCACAGATTTTACATTTGGGGCCATAACTTACCGCTTCTCTGAGGTAGCATTGGCAACCATTGGGAGGAGAGGAACCAGCTCTAATGAGATAGCAAGTCAATGGCACCAGACAGTAAGGGGGTGGACAGCAAGCCCTGAAACATCAGAGATCACGTTCAAAGATGAGTTCAAGAAGGCCCAGGATGTTTGTGCGTTGATTTTGTCGGCAAAGCCTAGTAAAATGGGAGTTTGTGTGGCTAAGCTAGGAAGGTGGGTGCTGGCTTCAAATTTTATTGTGTTTCTATTCCTGTCCACCTGCTGTACAGGCTCCTTCACCGGGATAGCGAATGTATTTTACCGACACCAACAGCTAGATCCAAAGCAGAGATTAGGTACGGAATGAGAACTGGTGAACGAGTACAAGGAAGGAGGTTGAGAAAAGGGTCTGCTGAATGAGTTGAGTTGGAACACGTGGGTTGGAAGAAGAGGCTGCTTAATGAGTGACTAAGTGAGGGAGTAACTTGGAAAGCATGACTGGTGGCAGGGAAGGGCTGAGGAAAGGGGTGGTTGGGTATGTGTTGAGGGGGAGAATGACTTTACAGTCTTCGGTCATCAGGGAATATAGAAATATTGGCTGTACCCTAAATGTGTATTTAAGATAATTTTGAACTGTTAATAAAGACAAATGTTCATGTGTATATGATGTTCACATGCACTCTTATGACATTGACTTTGAGTCCAATGCCAGGACTTGTGGAAAATGCATTGGTAATGTGGCCAAACAAATTGATAGTCAACCTGTAAATCCTTCCATTAGACCTGATGCTGGGCAGGAAGAATGGGAGAGAATCACCTGGCCTGCTATTGTGCTGAAGGAAATTACAAAGGACCTGGCACTTTGCCATAAGCACGAACCAATCCAATGGAAATCGATAACTCATCCCTCAGAAATCAGGGTGGCAGGAAAGACAGACTGTTCCCTAACACACAAACATTAATAACTACATACTGAATGTCAGTGATGCGTTGTTTGCTATTTTGTTTTGCTTGCATCTGGGTGACACTAATATTCAATTTGATAACTTGATGTCACATTGAAAGATAGTTTTGTAAATATTGTCCTGGAGAGTTGAGTTTCTGTTTCAAGCTTAGTATGCTTTCCTTTATTGGTCAGAACATTGAGTATAGCCATTTGGAAGTCATGTTGCAGCTGTGTAGGACATTGGTTAGGCCACTTTTGGAATATAGTGTGCAGTTCTGGTCTCCCTCCTATTGGAAGAATGTTGTGAAACTTGAAAGGGTTCAGAAAAGATTTACAGGGATGTTGTCAGCTATGGAGGGTTTGAGCTATAGAGGGGCTGAAGAGGCTGGTACTGTTTTTCCTGGAGCATTGGAGACTAAAGGGTGACCTTATTGAGGTTTATAAAATCATGAGGGGCATGAATAGGGTAAGTAGGCAAGGTCTTTTCCCTGGAATGGGGGAGTCCAGGACTAGAGGGCAAAAGTTTAGGGTGAGTGTGGAGAGATATAAGAGAATTAAGGGGCAACTTTTTCACACAGAGGCTAATGTGTGTATGGAATGAGCTGCCATAGGAAGTGGTGGAGGCTGGTACAATTACAACATTTAAAAGGCATCAGGATGGGTAAATGAATAGGAAGGGTTTAGAGAGAAATGGGCCAAGTGCTGGTAAATGGGACTAGATTAATTTAGGATATCTGGTCAGCATGGACAAGTTGGACTGAAGGGTCTGTTTCTGTGCTGTATGTCTCTGAGTCTAAGTAGGATTTGAATGGGTATTTGTTTATGTTGACAGTTTCATTAGCGTCTCTAAGACATCCCAGTGTTACCTTTGGGCTCTTGAGCTCAGTACTTCGTGAATACTGGATAAGTGGGTCATGCAATTAGGGAGTATATAGAACTTGGGTGGGTATGGAGAGGGCATGAGGATGTAGGAGGGCATGGTTGGCTGAGGATTAAGGAGAAAGTGACGACTGCAGTAAAAACACAGCAGGTTAGGCAGCATCCGAGGAGCAGGAGAATCGACGTTTCGGGCAGGAACCCTTCATCGGGAATGAGGAAATGGCTGAGGATTAGCGTTCATTTGCATTTTCACATATATCAAGGAGATTAGCTGACAGGGACTAGATGTTGTCCCTTGAACTGGTACTGAAAGTCAGGCCATTTCCTGACAGCGTGTCCTGGCTCCTGTTATTTGCCTGCCCACAGCTGGAATCTGGCTGCTGTGAGGCTGCTATTTCCAATTCAGGTCTCCAGTTCACACTCGAGCCTTTTAACCTGTCACTCTGGCAGCTGCCTCCCTTCCTTCCTGCGGGCAGGAAAAGAATAGGAGCCAGGAGACTAATCACAATGTCAGGAAATGGTCTGACTCTCAGTGCCTGTTCAAGGGACAATATCCAGTCCCTATCTGCTAATCCCCTTTTATATATTTTAAAATGCAAATGAGGGGAGGCAATGGTCTAGTGATATTATTGCTGGACTGTAAATCCAGAGACCCAGGAATGTTCTGGGGATATGAGTTCAAATCCCACCACGGTAAGTGATGGAATTTGAATTTGATAAAAATCCGCAATTAAGAGTCTAATGATGACCATGATACCATTGTCAGTTGTTGGAAAACACCTATTTGGTTCACTAATATCCTTTAGACACAGAAACTGCAATTCTTACCTGGTCTGATCTACATGTGACTCCAGACCCATAGCGATATGGTTGACTCTTAACTGCCCTCTGGGCAATTAGGTATAGCCAATATATGCTGGTAGACAGCAGTGCCCTCCCAGTAAATGAATTACAAAAAAGCTTTCAAAATTTGGAGGTACAAAAACCAGATAGTCTGTCAAGACTCTTCCTTACTCTCACTGGAACGTTACAGATGAGATCCCTTGAACCCCCCTGCAGCAGCTCTATGGTATAACCTTTTCTCATAGGCAAAACAGGGAAAATAATCATAGTTACAAAATGCCTTTTCAACTCCCTCAGTTTGCCAGGATATCGCATGAACTAAGTTTTAGCTTTGAAGATATTTACCTTCTCCATGATATGAACTTTGTCTTATACAAAGATTGAAGTTTTATAGATTTGGACACGGCAGCAATGCCCTTACATCTTCATTTGTATCTCTGCACTCTCTTATCAGCTGAGCAAACCATTTCAAAGGATAATTGTACCAGGGGATAGTGCCCCCTCAGATGAAAGAAGTAATTTAAAACAATGATTTAGACAGCAATGTAATTTTTCTGTTAAGTGCTGTATCAGGTAAATAGGGGGTATTTATGTGGGTGACAGACTGTACTAATCGTGAGTATGGTTTGTACCCACTTGTGGTTGAAATAATCCTTTAGATCCTGTTTTATGTAAGTACCTACTATTTTCTAAGTGTAGGTTGTTGTAGATCACAGACATGAGCAGGCTAAATTTGGATCAGCTTTGATATGTCACTATGGGTCCTATCCTCAGAGATGCATTTCCTGAAGTATAATTAAGTGGCATACTATAATGCATTATGCAGCTCACAAACTGCAAAGTGCATCTGCCTTGTGATGGTGCAAAGCTTTAATATAAAAACATCTACTTTCCTGAGTATTAATGCATTGCTTGAGAAGATTATACAGTATGTTAGAAAGCATGATTAGCATTGATAAATTTTGTTTAATGGCATCTGAAAGTTTTCAGAGTTCAGGGAATGCATTGCCTTTTGGGTTGCCTTTATTGCCAGCTCACTAACAATAGGCTGAGACATTTATGACCAATTACTTAAGGTGGTCATACATCCTTTCTGTCTCAGTTATGTTGGAGGAATATTAAATCCAATGTTAAAATAGCCGCCCGAAGCTCATCACATGAACCTACTAGGTATAGGTTAGCTAAGACCGCTTATAGTCTCATAAAGTCAAGGTTGTTGTGGTAAAATACAGATACATGATTTCACTATGGAGCCAAAACACATTGAGGTAATGAATGGTGTTCCTGCATTATCTCACAGTCTTCGATTTGCTACGCTTTTCCCCAACAACTCGGATGCTATTTAAGCCATGTATTATGATCACTGTTTGACTTCCAAATATTGACATGTCTGATTATGCAAAGCATCAGTTATGTGGGTAACTTCCTGGCCCTTGAACACTGAGAAAGTTTAATAGAATGCAGCCAGTTGAAGAGAAATTGATACAGATAATAATAAACTGGCCTTTCCAAAGGCTACTTTAATGAATATGTTTCAACCATTGCAAAGGTTGTTTGGTAACAAATAATGGCTGATATAACATGTAGGGAAACAGAAAACTGATTGGATCTTCAGTTTAGTGATAGAACAGTGCTGCACTTCAATGCTTTTTCATGTAGCTGGTGGAGCATGAGGTGTTGGCGAGGGACATGTCTCTACTTACCATTGCAATGCCTACCTGGCATAGGTAGCATGTCTTGAAGAAAGTGGAAGAAGAGAATCTGAAGGCTGCAACTGAACCTTGTGTCCATAGCAAGCCTGGTCCTCTGGTGCATGGCGTGCTGCTTATTGTGGCTTGCTTTGCACGTGTTTCCATAAAATACATTAATTAATATTCCTGTCCTCCCATTATACAGATCTGATATGACTGAGTAAACAGATGCAAATGTTAGGAACGCACAAAAATATCTAAGAGATTTTTATATACTTTTTCTTGGAAATTGGCTGGTGCTATCTGGAAAATTGGGCGGGGCATCAAGTTGGCAGTAAACTGACATAATGGGTTACAAACATTGAAACCTAGAAACTAGGAGCAGGAGTAAGCCCTTTCAGTCAGCTCTGCCATTTAAAATGATTATGGCTGATCACCCAACTCATTCTGTCCTGCTTTCTTCCCATATTGCTTGATCCCTTTATGCCCAAGAACAAATCTAACTCCTTGAAAACATTTAATGGTTTGCCCTCAACTGCAAAAATTCCATAGGCTCACCACTCTGGGTAAAGAAATTTCTCCACATCTCAGTCCTAAATGACCTACCTTAGACCATGACCCTGGTTTCTTGTTACCGCATCATCCTTCCTGCATTTACTCTATCAAGTTCTGCTGGAAGTTTATATGTTCCTATGAGAACTCCCTTTATTCCTATGAACTCCAGTGAATATGATCCTCACTGAAACAATCTCCCTTCATATATTATTCTTGCAATCCCAGGAATCAGTCTGATAAACCATTTTTCCAACACTTCCCACCAATTCATTTCTTTGGTTGGTCCTTGCATTATTTGCAAGTAATTAGTTGGAAGATCTGCTGAGTTCTGTAGGCTATTAATTATAAATTCCTCTGCATTAAATTGAAGGTACCTTGCAAAATATTTATTTGAAATTGCTGTTTAGTACATCTAATTGTCACTTTTGTCCTTCCTTTACCTACCAATATCCCAAGCTCTTCTGTTAAATTCTTATTTGAGTTGAGATAACAAGTGTTATCAGCATGTGACTGATGACAGCATTGAAGCAGAATCCAACCTTGTCTTTATTCAGGCATTTCTTTTCCAGCAATAATGGTTCTGAAACCTTTTTGTATTGCCACTGCTAGCCCAGGGGATACTGAGATCTGTTGTAATACTTCCCCTGCTCCTGTAAATCAGGTCAGAGTCGTAGATTCAATTACTGGTCGGCATGGACTAGTTGGACCAAAGGGTCTGTGTCTGTGCTGCGCATCTCTATGACACTATCTCACTGTAGCTTTCTCTCAGCAAAGGGATAAGGAACACAACTGATTGCAGCATCTACAGGGCAGGGACTGGAAACATCAGTTGGAATTTTCACTTTTGGGTCCTGTGACTCCTGCTGGCCAGTGTGCACAAGTGGTTGGGTTGAGGACCTGATTAAACCTAGCTGTGATCTTGATTTGAGAAACACTTCCCCAAGTGTCAGAGACTCACACTCAAATTCTGGCCATTTATTGAAGTGCCAGGGCTTTGGAAGGGACAGTGTTGTTGAGGTGTTCCCAGAGATGAGGGGAAGAGAGAGGAGAGAAATTACAAAACAAAGTAATGGTCAGGTTTTAACAAACAGTGTGTAAGTGCCCAGAACAATGCATCAATGATACCTAATAGACTCTAAGAATACTCCTTTACCTGGAAAGTGCTATGAGATGTCTCATGGTCATAAGAAGCACCATATGTGTGAATGTCATTGACTCGAAGACAGTACAGAAGAAGGCCATTCAACCCATTGTGTCCATGCTGGCTTTCATAAGGAATAGTTCATGAATTGCCCCATGTCCACTTTCTCCCCATGTCCCTACTAATTCCTCCCCTTTCGCTATCTAGAAGTTGCCCATCTTGTCTATGACTAAATGATGAACCTCCCAGCCTAATGCCGTTTTCCGATACTTGGTCAATATCCCAGAGATTGCAGATCTTTAGGTACGTAAGCAGACATTTTTCAGATGAGTTAAGTTTTTCTGTCTCTGCTACCCTTTTCACGCAATGGGTTCCACACCCTTCTCATCCTCTGAGTCAAAAATAATTTCCTCATCTCTCATCTCTGTCCCCAGCCACTGACCCCTCTGCAAAAGTGTAATCGATCTTTTCTGACCACGTGTCACAATCTACTGCAGACAAGTGAAATCTCCCTTCAGCTTCACCTGTCCCAAGGGAACACCCTGCCTTTCCCCAAAGCTGCAATTTTCCAGTGACTCCTTGTAAAACTCCTCTGTAACCTTGACCGTGCAGAAGAAGGTAGAGAAGATTTGGAGGGAAAAGAGGAGTCTTTCTCAAGCTGCTAGAGTCATTCGGCAGGGTGGTGCCAAATTGAATTAAATGGCAGATTTACGAAATAATATGCTGCAGTTCATTGGTCATCTATGTTCATGTTTATTCCACTAGATACTATTTCCCGCAAAAATTTTCAAGGTGCAGTACCAATGAATACAGACAGTTTCTGCAGGCTGGAGGTGGCACCTGTCTTTTCAATAAGCCTCAAAAGGTAAGATCTTCAATAAACAGTGAATATACTTTCCAAGTGACCATATGGCATATAGCATTTTGTAGGTTCGAGATTATTTTGTATTTGTCAACCTCATCAGTGATAAAGAAAGAAGAACATTTCAGTCTTTGTTTCCCAGAATTACTTTAATCAACTATGGTTCAGTAATTTCAGATTGGATTCAGTTGAGTATCTCCTGTGTTTATCCTTGTGTATGATGCCTTAAGTGCACGCAGTGTTTACTTAATAGTGACAGCAGTCCAAACGTAATCAATTAATCGCAAGCACTTTGCAATCCTCTGGGGTTATGATAGCATGTTATAGAAAAACAACCTTTCGATTAGTCTTAATGTCCTTTGATTGCCTCAGTCATTGAAGGTTTTCACCTGTTTAAGGTGCTTACTGGTGCACAATAGATCTCTATACCTAATGTATGGACTAGGAGAAAGTGAGGACTGGAGATCAGAGTTGAGAGTGTGATGCTGGAAACGCGCAGCAGGTCAGGCAGCATCTAAGGTGCAGGAGAGTCGATGTTTCGGGCATAAGCCCTTCATCAGCGCCACAGTTTTCAACGTTGCTATAGACGAGGTGCATTCACGTACGTAGTGAAAATTAAAGAGGACCAACATCACTGTTGTGTAGATATGAACAAACATGCATTCACATTTGTGAATTATGAACAGGAGTAAGTCATCCAACTCCTTGAGCCTGATCCAGTATTCAATACATTCATGGCTGACCTGATTACTGTCTGCCTACTGCCAATATCCTTTTGTCTTTTAGTTATTAAGAATCCACCTATCTCTACCTTCAGAATATCCTGGAACTCTGCTTCCACTGCACTTTGAGGAAGAGAGTTCTGTTTTTGGGAAAAAAAAATTCTCATCACTGTCTTAAATGGGCACCCCCTTTATTTGGAAACCGCAAACACCCAGCTCTAGATTGTCAGAATTAGAAGCATCATTTTCGCATTTATCCTGTCAAGGCCACTCAGGGTCTTGTACATTTCAATCAAGTTGGAGAAAGTAAGGACTACAGATGCTGGAGATCAGAGTCATGGGTGTAGTGCTGGAAAAGCACAACAGGTCAGGCAACAGGAGCAGGAGAATCGACGTTTCAGGCAAAAGCCTTTCATCAGGAATGAGGCTTGTGGGCCGGGGGTGGGGGGGGTGCTGAGAAATAAATGGGAGGGGATTGGGGTTGGGGCTGCAGGGAAGGTAACTGAATAAGGGAATAACTGAAGGTAAGGGAATAAGCCCTTCATTAGGGATGAAGCTTATGGGCCGGGGGGGCTGAGAAATAAATGGGAGGGAGGGTGAGGCTGGGTAACTGAGAATGCAACAGGTAGGTGAAGGTGGGGGCAAGGTGAGGAGGCTGGAGGGGATAAATGGGAAAGACGATGGACAGGTCAAGAGGGTGGTGCTGAGTTGGAGGCTTGGGATTGGGGTAAGGCGTGAGGAGGGGAAATGAGGAAACTGGTGAAGTCTACATCGAACAGTCCATCTTCCGCAACTACACCAGAACCATCCACCATCTTTTCCTCCGCTACATCGATGACTATATTGGTGCTACCTCGTGCTCCCACGGAGGGTGAACAGCTCATCAACTTCACTAACACCTTTCATCCTGACCTCAAATTCACCTGGACCATCTCCGATACCTCCCTCCCCTTTCTAGGCTTCTCCATTCCATCTCTGGCGACCGACTAACTATGGACAACCATGACAAGCCCATCGACTCCCACAGCTACTTGGATTACACCTCCTCCCACCTTGCCTCCTGTAAAAAGGCCATCCCTTATTCCCAATTCCTCCACCTCTGCTGTATCTGTTCCCAGGATGACCAATTCCACCACAGAAAATCCCAGATGGTCTCCTTCTTCAAAGACCAGAACACCCCCCCCCCCCCCCACCGTGGTTGACGATGCCCTCTAGCGCATCTCCTTCACTTTCCGCACCTCCGCCCTTGAACCCACCCCTTCCAACGCAACAAGGACAGAACACCTTGGTCCTCATCTTCCACCCCACCAACCTTTGTATACATCGCATCATCCTCCACCTCTTCCGCCACCTACAAACAGACCCGGCACTAGGGATATATTTACCTCTCCACCCCTATCAGCGTTCCAGAGAGACCATTCCCTCTGCGGCTCCCCCCACACCAGCCCTCACCCCACTCC
The DNA here is from genome assembly GCF_047496795.1 of Chiloscyllium punctatum. Taxonomy (NCBI): domain Eukaryota; kingdom Metazoa; phylum Chordata; class Chondrichthyes; order Orectolobiformes; family Hemiscylliidae; genus Chiloscyllium; species Chiloscyllium punctatum. The sequence continues at coordinate 31,755,432 of NC_092780.1, read as the reverse complement.
CAGCACCTTCCTCTGCCATCGCAAGAAGTGCAAAACCTACTCCCACATCTCCGCCCTTCCCTCTGCCCAAAGTCCCAAAGGATCCTTCCACATCCGACAGAAATTTACCTGTACTTCCATAAATATCATCTATTGTATCCGTTGCACCCAATGTAGTCTCCTCTACATCGGGGACACAGGATACCAACATGTGGATTGTTTCAGAGAACATCTGTGGGATACGCACACTAACCAACCCCACCGCCCCGTAGCCAAACACTTTAACTTCCCCTCCCACTCCACCAAGGACATACAGGTCCTGGGCCTCCGCCATCGCCAAACCCTAACCACCAATGCCTGGAGGAAGAATGCCTCATCTTCCGCCTTTGGACCCTGCAACCACACAGGATCAATGTGGATTTCACCAGTTTCTTCATTTCCCATCCCCACCTTATCCCGGACACCGCCTTCTTGACCTTTCTATTGTCTTTCCCATCTATGTGCTCCACCCTCCTTTCTGAACTATCACCTTCTCCCTCACCTTCATCTACCTGTTGCATTCTCAGTTACCCAGCCTCACCCTCCCTCCCATTTATCTCTCAGCCCCCTGGCCCATAAGCTTCATCCCTAATGAAGGGCTTATTCCCGAAACATCGCTTCTGCTGCTCGGATGTTGCCTGACCTGCTATGCTTCTCCAGCACCACACTCTCGACACTATTTCAATTACGTAACCTCATTTTTCTGAACTCCAGTGGATACCAGCCGAGCCTGTCCAACCTCTTATCATCAGATAACCCTCCTCTTCCAGGTAATAGTCTAATAAAATGGCTTCCAATTCATTTAAGTAAGGAAATCAATATTGCATACATTTTTCCAGATGTTGTTGTCTCACCAGAGTCCGGTATAACTGAAGCATAACGTAGCCTCTTTTGGATTTAATTCCCCTCTCAATAGATAACATTCAGCTTTTCTAGTAATTAATTCTTAGTTATTTTCCTAATTACTTGCTGTACCCACATGGGAACCTTTTACAGTTCATCCATTAGCACACCCTGATCCCTGTTCATCTCAGAGCTTTGTGATCTCTCACGATTTAGATCATGTGCTTTTTTAATTCTTCGTGCCTAATTGAGCAATTTCACACTTTGCCATGTTATATCCTATTTGCCCAGTCTTTTCCCACTTGCTTGATCTGTGTATTATCTGTAATTGCCTCCTTATGTCCTCTTCATAATTTATTTTCCTACCTCTCTTTGTATCATCAGCAAATTTAGCAACTGTACCTTTGGTCTGTACATCCACTTTATTTACATATGAAGTAATTCATTGATCATAGCGATTCAAGCTTGACGTTCCAGAAGCAATGGGTTCACATTTAGGACTTTAGAAAGAAAATATAATTTGGACATAGGGCCATAGTTGGTTAAGATGAAAGATATTGGTGGCAGATTTGAAGAAGAGGGAAACACTATGTGAGCAGATGGGTATATAACAAATATCAGCTAAGGTGGACACAGGTGGAGAAATGGACACAATGTCCAATCTAAGCTGCAAAGATCAACGTAAAAGGGACCATTAAGTGCAAAAAGCTGACCATGAGCAGCAAAGGAAGTTAAAGGGGAAAATTTGGTTTTAATAGCAGCAGTGGTTTCAAGGGAGGTTGAAGTGGGCATCATTGACAAGATTAATGTGAATGTGTGATGAGAGAGAAACAAGAAAAAGGTAAAAATTCACAGTAGGGAGGAGTTTTTTTTTTGTTTAGGACGTTTGATTCAGTGGGCTGGGGCAATGGCAGAGGAAGCTGATCAAACGATCTCCATCTTAATGACAAAAAGGTCAGTGAGCTGTTGCCACTCTTCACAATGGAGAGTGGTTTTAGAAGCTACAGTGGTGATGAACAGAATATGAGTGTCTTCGGAAAAGTAAGCCAATTAGATCTGTCCACGTTTGTCAGAACAATGAGTGGGGTGAATGGAAGATGATAGGAACCTGGGGTGAAATCAACTTTAAATTATGCCAGCAATGAGGTTTGAGGTGAATTTTGGCTTTTGTAATTTTGAGAAAGTGAGGACTGCAGATGCTGGAGATCAGAGCTTAAAAATGTGTTGCTGGAAAAGCGCAGCAGGTCAGGCAACATCCAAGGAGAAGGAGAATCGACGTTTTGGGCATAAGCCCTTCTTCCTGAAGGGCTTATGCCCAAAATGTCGATTCTCCTTCTCCTTGGATGCTGCCTGACCTTTTGTAATTTTGACACAATATTCAAATTTATCAGGAATCTTCGAGCCTGTTGTGCTCATCAGTTTTTTTAAAGGTTTTGATGGGGCTCTGGTTTATCAGAAACAAAAGGGGAAGAGTGATGGATGGGCAGAAGTTCTATTCTACCTCCACCCTGCCTCCTGTTCTTACCAACTCCAAACATTTCTTGGTGAATGGCCTAACGTTCACTCAGTAATGTTTCATTCAGTAAGTGATTTTTTTAGAAGCACATTGACACTAAGCTTTATAAAAAACTCAGGATTTCATGATTTTATGTTATTTGTTATTGAAACTTGTTTAGAATTTTCAGTAACCGTGAGCCAAGTCTCAAAATGATCTGTTCAACTATTTCTACAGCTAATTGATCCTCAAGAATGTGGAAATGGGTTTGTCGAAACAGGAGAAGAATGTGACTGTGGTTCTGAAACTGTAAGTAAATTTCTCTCCGAGGCTCAATGTGTGTGGTTGTATTTCTGTACTTTACCAAATGGAGTTTGCTGAATTATCACATAAGACCATAAGACATAGGAGTGGAAGTAAGGCCATTCGGCCCATCGAGTCCACTCCGCCATTCAATCATGGCTGATGGGCATTTCAACTCCACTTACCCACATTCTCCCCATAGCCCTTAATTCCCCGAGACAACAAGAATCTATCAATCTCTGCCTTGAAGACATTTAGTGTTCCAGCCTCCACTGCACTCTGCGGCAATGAATTCCGCAGGCCCATCACTCTCTGGCTGAAGAAATGTCTCCGCATTTCTGTTCTGAATTTACCCCCTCTAATTCTAAGGCTGTGTCCACGGGTCCTAGTCTCCTCACCTAACGGAAACAATTTCCTAGCATCCACCCTTTCCAAGCCATGTATTATCTTGTATGTCTCTATTAAGTCTCCCCTTAATCTTCTAAACTCCAATGAATACAATCCCAGTATCCTCAGCCGTTCCTCATATGTTAGACCTAGCATTCCAGGGATCATCCGTGTGAATCTCCACTGGACATGTTCCAGTGCCAGTATGTCCTTCCTGAGGTGTGGGGACCAATACTGGACACAGTACTCCAAATGGCGCCTAACCAGAGCTTTATAAGTAGCACAATGTTGCTTTTATATTCCAACCCTCTTGAGATAAGTGACAACATTGCATTCGCTTTCTTAATCACAGACTCAACCTGCATGTTGACCTTTAGAGAATCCTCGACTAGCACTCCCAGATCCCTTTGTACTTTGGCTTTACGAATTTTCTCACAGTTTAGAAAGTAGTCTGTGCTTTTATTCTTTTTGCCAAAGTGCAAGACCTCGCATTTGTTCACGTTGAATTCCATCAGCCATTTCCTGGACCACTCTCCCAAACTGTCTAGATCCTTCTGCAGCCTCCCCACTTCCTCAGTACTACCTGCCTGTCCACCTAACTTCGTATCATCTGCAAACTTTGCTAGAATTTCCCCAGTCCCTTCATCCAGACCATTAATATATAATGCAAACAGCTGTGGCCCCAACACTGAACCCTGCGGGACACCGCTCGTCACCGGCTGCCATTCTGAAAAAGAACCTCTTATCCCAACTCTCTGCCTTCTGTCAGACAGCCAATCTTCAATCCATCCCAGTAGCTCACCTTGAACACCATGGGCCCTCACCTTGCTCAGCAGCCTCCCATGTGGCACCTTATCAAAGGCCTTTTGGAAGTCTAGATAGACCACATCCACTGGATTTCCCTGGTCTAACCTACTTGTCACCTCTTCAAAGAATACCAACAGGTTTGTCAGGCATGACCTCCCCTTACTAAATCCATGTTGACTTGTTCTAATCAGACTCTGCTCTTCTAAGAATTTAGAAACCTCATCCTTAATGATGGATTCTAGAATTTTACCAACAACCGAGGTTAGGCTAATTGGCCTATAATTTTCCTATAATCTTTTGTCTTGGTCCTTTCTTGAACAATGGGGTTACAACAGCGATCTTCCAATCATCCGGGACTTTCTGTGACTCCAGTGACTCTTGAAAGATCTCAACCAATGCCTCCGCTATTTCCTCAGCCACCTCTCTCAGAACTCTAGGATGTATCCCATCGGGGCCAGGAGATTTATCAATTTTAAGACTTTTTAGCTTTTCTAGGACTATCTCTTTTGTAATGACAACCGTACTCAACTCAGCCCCTTGACTCCCTTTAATTGTTGGGATATTACTCATGTCTTCCACCGTGAAAACTGATGCAAAGTACTTATTAAGTTCTCCTGCTATTTCCTTATCTCCCATCACTAGGTTTCCAGCATCAGTTTGAAGTGGCCCCATGTCTACTTTTGACTGTCGTTTGTTTCTTATGTATTGAAAGAAACTTTTACTATCATTTCTAATATTACTGGCTAGCCAACCTTCATATTTGATCCTCTCCTTTCTTATTACTGTCTTTGTTATCCTCTGTTTGTTTTTGTAGCCTTCCCAATCTTCTGATTTCCCAGTGCTCTTGGCCACTTTATAGGATCTCTCTTTTTCTTTAATACATTTCCTGACTTCCTTTGTCAGCCATGGCTGTCTAATCCTCCCTGGATAATCTTTCTTTTCTTGGGGATGAACCTCTGTACAGTGTCCTCAATTATACCCACAAACTCCTGCCATTTTTGCTCTACTGTCTTCCCCGAAAGCCTCTGCTTCCAGTTTATTTTTGTCAGTTCCTCTCTCATGCCCTCATAATTACCTTTATACATGAAGTGTGTTTTAGCCCAATTTTGATTTGCATCATTATTTACTGTGGAGAAAGTCATAGACGCTAGACAACTTGGAGAAATAAATAGTGATATCTTGAAAAGAGTCCACATCATATTGACTGTTTTGGAATATTGTGTGCAGTTCTGGTCTCCATCTGACAGGAAGGTTGTTGTGAAACTTGAAAGGGTTCAGAAAAGATTTACAAGGATTTTGCCAGGGTTGGAGGGTTTGAGCTGTGGGAGAGACTGAACAGACTGGAGCTGTTTTCCCTGGAGCATCAGAGGCTGAGGAGTGACAAGACAGAAGTTTATAAAATCATGAGGGGCATGGATAGGGTAAATAGACAAAGTCTTTTCCCTGGGCTGAGGAGTCCAGAACCAGAGGGCAAAGTTTTAAGGTGAGACGGTAAGATTTATAAAGGATCCAAAGGGCAACATTTTCATGAAAAGGATGGTGCGTGTATGGAATGAGCTGCCTGAAGAAGTGGTGGAGGCTGATTGATGGGAAGCAGAGTGTCGTGGTAAATAGTTGTTTTTCAAAGCAAAGGTAGGTATGCAGTGAGGTTCTCCAGAGGTTGGTATTAAGGCACTGTTTTTCTCAATATCCTTACTGACCTAGACTTGAACGCAAGGAGACAAGTTCAGTATTGTGAACTGTCATAGACTTCAGTAGGGAACAGACTGGTAAAATAGGTGGAATAAATAAGGAGAGACAATGTAAAACAAATGATAAAATTATAAAGGTATGCAGGTGCAGAAGTAACAGTATGGTGAGGCAGATTAAAATTTCACAGGGTTTGGGAGAAATGGGTGGGGACTGTCTGAGTTGTTCTTTTAGAGACCTGACAGATATGATGGGCTGAATGACCTTCTGTCTTGTCCTATGATTATTCTTTGACTCTGTTCTCAGAAGTGGGAAATAAGGGGGTGTTGAGGGAGGGGGTTGCAGGACAATGTGGGTGGGCACTTTATTGTGCAGGGGATTAACATCAGCTTCTTGAAGGCAGGATGAAATTACAGTATTAAGTTGAGGAAAATTGAGCTTCCTGAGCAAGCATCACAACCTCCTTATTATATTTGCACATCATGTGTATACTTTAACAGACAACTTTGCCAGAGTTATGTGTACCTTTCCAATTGCATAATTATTAAGTGAGAAACATGTGCCTTCAGTTTCCTGTCAACTTAAGCATGAGCTGCAACAGACATTATTGGACGATCTGGTGTGCGCTGAGTCAGAGCTGCTTTTTCTGCTATGGGTGAGCTTTAAGAAAGTGGGATATTGATGGCTGAGTTTAGTGGAGGCAGTCAAAGGAGAAGTTGCAAATTGAGTGAGGGAGAGAGGGAAGGAATTGGCCACCTCACAGTGTCCTCTTAAGGACAGAGGAAGGTAGGCAGAGCCATAAAAGGAAGATGAAACTCTGAAGATGACATGTCAGCATGATTACGGACGATCTTAAGTTATACAGGGAAGGTGAATGGGGAATGTCCAAGAGTCAAGGGTAACCAAGGACAACAGAGCATGAAAGAAGGGAAGTTTTTAGATTAGATTACTTACTTACAGTGTGGAAACAGGCCCTTCGGCCCAACAAGTCCACACCGCCCTGCCGAAGCGCAACCCACCCTTACCTACACTACAGACAATTTAGGATGGCCAATTCACCTGACCTGCACATCTTTGGATTGTGGGAGGAAACCGGAGCACCCGGAGGAAACCCACGTAGACACGGGGAGAACGTGCAAACTCCACACAGTCAGTCACCTGAGGCGGGAATTGAACCCAGGTCTCTGGCGCTGTGAGGCAGCAGTGCTAACCACTGTGCCACCGTGCCGCCCACCAAGTTAGTGATGATAATCAGCAGGGATGTTTCAGTCTACTGAAGGAAGTTTAAGGGTCAATGGCAGCAGGTCAAAATTGATAAGAGGTGGGTCACAGTCAGTGTTGAGAGAGGGAGGGAATGTCAAAAGTTGATTGAAGGGGATTGCATTGAGAGTGATGGCTTCAAGCTTGGGGGATCCGGGTGGCAGGTGGAAAGGGTGTGGCAGCAATTACAGTTCCCAAAAGCTCCTCAGACAGTGAGAATAGTGCTCTTGACTTGCAGGAAATGTGCTTCCTAAACCTTTGCACCCGGGAAGTAACAGTGGGGGCAGTGACTTCCTGTCTGCCTTCCCCACATGATTTCCCAAGTTCCTCTCACATAAATACCTAATTGGTTGACTGCCACATGACCACATGTGGCCAGTTGTTTGTTAGGAGAAGTGGAGTTCGTTTACGGTTCCACTTCTGACTATTTTAACCCCTCCGGAACATTCCGCTCTATGATTCTACTGCTGCCACTTTAATGAACAAAATGTTGGTTAACATTGAACAAGCACACAACATTTTGTAGTGTCTAATGTAATGGGACCATTGGGAATTATGAACAAGTTACAGAAGTCAGACAAAATGGAAAACATGAAACTAGGTGGGAATGGTAGCATTTATGTCATCCGCTACTCCATTAGTAATCTTCAAGATGTGAAGTAGACTGGAAGCCACCTTTAGATCAGAGACATCAAAGGCCTTACTGCAACCTTATTATCCATTATCAATATGTTCTTACTGGAATTATGTTGAGAGTCCCTTTTGATGTTGGTACTGGGATTTCATGTCGTTGGCACCTGTTAGTCACACTCTTCGACGGACTATCACCCATGGATTTCACAAAGTAAATGAGTTCTAATTGTTGATTCTGATGGGTTCGTTTGAAGGTGCACTACGGTAACCTGATTTCCACACCTTGCCCCTTGCCCCACACCCCACAAGCAACGTATGGGCGTTGGACATTTTGTTATTTGTGAACTACACCAGTTTTCTATTCACTAATTTAAATAGGCAGTGTCACACACAGCTCATGGTTTTCTGATTCAGCAGTCTCTCGTCACTGAGAACATCGAATTTAAGAATCATTTTGCTGTTGCCTACAGACACCCAACAGTAAACAATGCTTTTTTTGTCCAAACAGACTATTAAAGTTCTCAATTGGTCAGGTTATTTGTATAATTTCAGCAAAGTTTACTCACTACTATCGCCTGCACGATTTCTGCTGCTTACGTCATGTGGTTTTAAGAGGTTTTAAGACAGAAGTGACAAGCTGTCTGTTTGAGTCCAATAAAGTAAACAGCTTGTGAGTCCTTGGGAATTTTTTTTTAAAGTTGGTACAATAGAAACAGCCTGAATGAGTGGGGTCAAGATACCAACTATCTTTAAGAAACAAAATAAATCGACATCACTCTGAATTTGGGTAAATACGTGGCTGAGAAAGAACTTGTATTCACCAGTGGACATTACGTACACATCGATGATGAGTTCTTTTTATTCCATGCAGGAATGTGACAAAGTTGGTGGCAAATGCTGCAAGAAGTGTACCCTTACCCACAATGCAATGTGCAGTAATGGACTCTGTTGCCGAAATTGTCAGGTAAGATGTTTGCTTTGCCACACACCTCAGCAGACAGAGATCTACACACACTGTTTTAGTCATCTTTTCAATCATGATTCTAGCCTTTGTACACAATCTTCATACACAGGGTAAAGGTCTGTTCTTGATGAATGGGAATAGTCATGTGTAATTCAGCTGGACATTCTGATCCACTAAGTTCCCAATAAATTAGTTGCTAGCTCCAAACTTTGCTGCAATCCAATATAGCTCAAAGCACAGAACATTTTGCTCAATAAAAATTCTCTGGACCCAGAAAAGGGCACACTGCTCAGGGTTTTGAGTTGTCCCAGTGTCTGTTCTTTCCAAGGGCCATTTGACTGCACTCATTCCCCAGCTCTTTTCCACAACTTTCAAGGCTTACTCAGCAAAAAATTATTTCAGGATGTTAGCACAGTATAAACTGTAGGTCAGAAAATGTTGATTAATGTATTTATCCCAATAAAAAGAAGATATGGTTATAATGTCATATGAAGCATATGCACCATGTACTGTCAGTTCTGCTATAACATGGTAGTTTCATTCTCATGCAATCAGTGTTAAAATTAGCAACGTAATAATGGGGTCAGAATCGCGTTATAACCAATACACGCATGAAAAGTGTGCACTGCAGAAACATTGTCCCCAATTCGTAAATGGTATTATAGCTAATTTGTATTAACAAAACGCGTGTTAGAGCAGAATGACCTATAGAACATTACTAAGCTTTTTTAACTCTTCCCCCTTGTCAGTTGTCCTTTACATCATGGAAGCACCTGGTCAGCATTGTACATGACTGTCTTTGGGTCTTTAGATGCCTAAACTGGCCAATTCTCAACCCACAGTTGTTTGGGCACATGAGGCAAGACGTCATTCATTAAAACATTGGCATCTGTGGACAAATTGTCATCATTCTAAATTATTTGTAGCAAGCTCCTGTCAGTCACCAATGTCAATGCTTCCATACTTGCCTGGGAATGTTGGCCATTTGATCATTGAGAAAACCAGATGGCCCGGTGGGAGAAACTGTTTTTCATCGTCCAGACACTGTGTACTATTGCATAAAAGTTGATTATGAAGCTAAAACTATTACCTGTCCATAATACAGTTTTAAAGGAGAGTAAACAAATACCGCTCTGCTTTGTGATGATGCCTCACTTGTCAGCCTTTCCCAATACCGGTTGGGTTCCCATCGGATTGTCCACTGCTTTGATTGATTGATTGGCTCAATCCTTGCTCTCATTCCAACTGGTTTATGGCCCCATCTGATCTCTGATCTCTGATCTCTGATCTCTCTCTCTCTGTCTCTCTCTCTCTCTCTCTCTCTCTCTCTCTGCACTGGTTTTATGGCCTCAAACATTTGCTTTGTCTCAGGGTTCTCTCCTTACCTGCTCCTCACATAAAAAACAAACTCGAGCACCATGTGTCTTCCTCAATGATTCTATGATGTCTGCCCAATTTCGATCCAAGGCCATTCACTTGTTGGGAAAAAACGATAAACAAATCCCTATGGCTGCTAACACAGGACGTTGGCCGGTATCCATGTGAGCCAGTGACCTTGTGTCATCGTCACCATGCTGTAACTATCTGGGTTAACCAGCCTGCAGGTTCTCTTTGTTGTGCTGAGTCTAAGGACCTGTCTAATTGTAAATAAGAAATGGTAGACCACTCATGAGTCTTCACAAAGACAGGTGCTTTTTCGACATGTGATGTGTCGTGTATTGTATGAAAGCAATAGGTGCTATTAACATTGATTAGTTTGACATAATTACAGTCATCAGGAGCCAGTTATATCATGTCCGTTGTGAGAACACTGTGGTTTTAAGAGGTTTTAAGACAGAAGTAACAAGCTGTCTGTTTGAGTCCAATAAAGTAAACATCTTGTGAGTCCTTGGGAATTTTTTTTAAAGTTGGTACAATAGAAGCAGCCTGAATGAGTGGGGTCAAGGTCCCACGGAACCAAGATTTTTAGTTTTAATTTCTCAGGAGCAGTTGCTGGGGTCCTGAAGCAGGTTTTGAAAACTGCAGTACATCTCTCTCTGCTGCCCTTTCTCTCTCTGAGTTTTCTCTTGATGTTTTCCCTCTTGAACTGGAGAATTGCCTGTCAGATAATCTATTTTACTGAAATGCTTTTGCCAAAGGTATGTTTATGGGATGTTACTGTGTTGGAACAGTTACTGTTTAGTGGTTAGGTAATCTATTATTGTGTTAAGTTTTCCAGTAGAGCCAACTTATTCCAATTTCTTCCTCCTTTTGTTGTATTTTAGTGTATGAATAAAGATAGTTAGACCAATTAAATTACATCTGGAACTCAACACCTGGCACTTGCCTTTAATATATCAAAAGTTAGGATCTAGGCTATCTTCTTAATATATTGTGAGTGAGTTTGGTCTGATCCATAACACAGTCTCCTTTGGGACCTTGGGCAATACTAACTGTTTCTCCTCTCAAAGATTGTGTAACACAACTAAGTTGGGTGACACTAATGCAGCTTCAATGTTACCTCTCAGAATCATTACCTGATACTGTAGGTTGATACACAATTGTTTTGACAATATTCAAGGAGTTCCTTCATTTTTTACATGCAGAACTGAAGAGGTTGAGAATGGGCATCAACACTGCAGTTATCCTCAATCTGTACATTATGTATGCCCATGGTGGGCTGTTTAGAGTTTTCTCACAGAGGCAATTGAAGTTAGCGCTTTCTACCTAGATGGAATTTAATACTGATAACAGAGAGCAGTTGATCTTTGAGATGAACAGAAACTGTCAGGTAGTGTGAGGGCTATTACACAGTCTTGCTTGACCCCAGTCTGTATTGGAAGGCGTCTGTTTCAGAATTTCCACTGAAGACAGTTGTAATGGAACCATCATGAAACAGTTGCAGGATTGTCATGAAGTTTCTTGGACGTGCAAACATTCAGAGATAATCCACAGGACCTCGAAATTTGCAAAGCCAAATGCTTTGGTTTATTCTATGAATGCAATGAAAAGCTCACAGTGTTGTTCTTGACATATTTCTTGGTATTTGTTGCCAGACTAATCCATGTTTGAGCTTTTACTGGATGGTTTAAACTCATTGTGTTTTTGGGAGAAATCCCTCAGTCCCAGGAAGTCGACGATTCAGGTGAGAATGTGTCAGAATTTTCCCTGCTATGGAAAAGAGGGAAATATCTTGATAGTTTGGATGGCATGACTACAATTGTCATACTCCTGAAGTCGATGAGCAGTCGTTTTGCCTCTAAATCTGCATAAGCCCTCCAGCTTTGAAGACCTCTGTTGAAATCACAACTTTGATTTTTCTTTTTCAACAATCTCATTGATTGCTTGCTGCAGCACTCCAATCATTGGTGGACCACCATGGATTCTGCCAAGCGTGCTTGAGGAATAGCGAGAGAGGAATAACTGCAACTGTGGATTCACAGTTAAGAAGTTGTTCACATTTGCCTATGTTGGGTTGCTGTACCTGGAGCTCCTGACAGCAGGAATTTTCAGAGCATAGAAACCCCTGCATAATTTCAAGATAGCAATACCTGGAGAAATATTTTAATCCCAGGCAGAAAATGAACAGAGTCAGTATCAGAGTTACATCTTGACCGCACTATCATTATTCCTGATGGTCTGGTCTTCAAATGTGTGTCACCCCCATTGCCTGTGTTTTTGCTTCATCCACCAACTTGACCTCTGCTGCTGATAGTTTCAGGAATTTTCACTGATAGAACTCATGTTTGAGTTCCTGCATATTTGGATAAGGTTTGAGCTGGGAATTATGTCTGCAATAAAAATCCAGACATGATGCAGCTTGCATACATCAACAGCTGAGGGATGGGAAGGGCAAAAGGGGAAAATGTCCAACACTGATGGAATGTCCACAGACAAGCAAAGCCCTAGACAGGGTACTGGTTCTCTGGATCTCAAATCTGCCCTCTTTTAGTGGGATTTTAAAGGCTGTTGAATTAAGTCCTGATTTGATGATTCATTCAAAAAGATAGCAGCAGCTCCGTAACAGTTCCTGTATGAGTGCAGTGCACTCCTGTGAGACCGAAGTGGTTTTGTAACACTTCATTGTCATCGAGCCATTGAATTTATTTATATTCAGTGAGGCTTGTGTCCAGCTCTTTCCCAGAAATGTTTCCCTGCAGCTAATGGAACACATGCACATCCTCATGCTTTGAAGAAGGGTGCAGAGTGCAGTGACTGAGGACTATAGTGTTTGATACCAGAATAAACAAATGACTGGCCTTTGAACAGGCTAGATTTGCGTAATTCCAAGGCCAGTGGTGTGTGGGAGAGGGTGGAAAGATGACACAGCAGATACAATCATTTTCTCTTCCGGATTCAAGATTTACAGTTCTAATGAAATGATCAGCATCTCGATCTCCTGAGACAGTGATCAAAATAAAGTGCCTCTTTTTCTCCATACTTTTTCTGATTTCTTTTTGTGTGGAGAGGAGCCGGTGTTGGACTGGGTGGACAAAGTTAAAAATCACACAACATCAGGTTATAGTCCAGCAGGTTTATTTGAAAGCACTAGCTTTCGGAGCACTGCTGCTTCGTCAGGTAGCTGTGAAGGGCAGCTACCTAATGTTGTGTGATTTTGAACTTTTGTGGTAAGCTATTCATAAAGTTCTCTTTGCACGAGGATTTATATTTCCTGACAGCATTTACTGTGTAATAAGAAAATTAGACCATTGAATGTCTTTTCATTCCAGCATACAGACATTTGGCTCCCCAGTCAGTCAACATCAATGTGCCCCAGACTTTATTCTTTTTCAGGCTACACTGAGCATAGCATTTGAGTTCAGTGTCTAACTAACATAGCCGTACTGCACAGAAACAGACCCTTCAGCCCAACCAGTCCATGCTGACCATGTTCCCAAACTAAATTAATCCCACCTGCCTGCACTTGGCCTATATCTCTCCAAATCTTTCCTGTTCATGAACTTATCCAAATGTATACCCGTTCGTTCACCAATGGGAAATCCAAGCCTGGTATTGCTTGTACTCTGTGCATGAAGTGAAGCCTGCATTCTGCCTTTTTTCCCCTCAGTATGAACCACGAGGTGTGATCTGCAGGCAGGCAGTGAACGAGTGTGACATTGCAGAGACTTGCCCAGGAGACTCCAGCCAGGTAGGAAAGTTTCTTCTTTGCTCGTTACAGATGCTTCTTAACCAACCCAAACCAATAAATGTGATTGATCTCCTGATCTGTCTAAGCAAAGAGAGAAAAGATTTGGCATTGCATTTTCAAAAAGATATATTTCCTTCAAAATTTGTGTCTGGTATCATCTCTTTAGTTTTAACTCAAAAATAAAACTATTTTCTAATTGACCTTTTTGAGAGATGTTATTACGAACCTCTGGAGAAAGTGAGACTTGAACCCAGGTAGGGAATCTACCACTGCACCACAAGACCCCTTTATTCAGCATATAAATGTGACAGGCAGTGGTAATTATAATGGGCATTTATATGTATTCATCCTGCAGTCAAGTAATGTGAATATAACACAGTGAGGTGTACTGGGGATGAGGGATGCAGTGTTATGATAACTCCTTTCATACAAAGCCTAACTTTCAGTCTTGTATGAAAAGCATATTTATTAGTAATAACTTTGTTTTGCAAACAAGTGCAAATATAAACTACAGGTCTTCAGCATCTTGGCCTATATACTGATGTACTAGAGTGCTTTAAACATGTAAGTTTCCTAGCGTTTGCAGGTCTATTCTTAGTTGTTAGAGAAACAAATATTTTGAGTTTGATTTTAGACCCGTTACCTAAATTTCAACATGAACAGAAAGAAGAGGCCTATACAGAATGTTCCTAACAGGTATAACTTACCCTCTCATGCTTCTGGCAATGGGAAAGTTTGTACTTGTGTGCTTTAATCACCAGAATTTGAGTCACATTCCATGCTTCGACTCTAACATATTGTTTCCCATAAATGCCCACAGCTCAAACATTGCAGCAGAGGCAGCAGCAACTTGCAATGTTGTTGTGTTTTTAACAGAGGAAACATGCCAATCACATCACAGAGGAGTTGGGGGTTGGATGAATGAACATGACAGAATGCATTGAGATCTTGTGGGATCTTTGGGGGCAGCACGGTGGCACAGTGGTTAGCACTGCTGCCTCACAGCGCCAGAGACCTGGGTTCAATTCCCACCTCAGGTGACTGACTGTGTGGAGTTTGCACGTTCTCCCCGTGTCTGCGTGGGTTTCCTCCGGGTGCTCCGGTTTCCTCCCACAGTCCAAAGATGTGCAGGTCAGGTGATTTGGCCATGCTAACTTTCCCGTAGTGTTAGGTAAAGGATAAATGTAGGGGTATGGGTGGGTTGCGGGTCGGTGTGGACCTGTTGGGCCGAAGGGCCTGTTTCCACACTGTAATGTAATCTAATCCAATCTTAAGATAGTCCATAGAAGTAATTGTGAACTAGATTGAGAAAAAAGATTCTAAGATTTTTAAATGTGAGAGAAGAATTAGAGAAGGATTGAACTCTTTGGGATGGAGAGCCAAGGCAGTTGAAGATTATTCCATCAACAGTTGTGTGATAGAGAAAATGAGGACTGCATTAGCCTGATGAAGGGCTTATGCCCGAAACTTTGATTCTCCTGCTCCTCGGATGCTGCCTGACCTGCTGTGCTTTTCCAGCACCCCACTCTCGACAGTTTTCTGATGGCAGTGGCAAATCCATTAAAGGCCAGAGGCCAATAGCCAAATGATTTGAAGGGTCTATACGATTGGAAGTGATTTTAGAGCTGGGATAGAGCAAGATCGAACAAGTTAAAGGATTTACTGAGGGCTAAGCAGCTTATCACATCAACTTGCCAATCAAATATTTATCTTGTGCTCCCATTTGGACGAGGAGGATTAATCATTTTAAAGCATAAACTTATAGCTTGCTTGCATCATCACATCTTGATATTTGAAAAATATGATCATGTTCACCTATGTTCATCCATACCCCAGTAAAAACAAATTCAATTTTGCAGATCTTTCTTTATAACTTACTCAGAATCATTAACAATATCCAAGAGCTTCCAACATACATTAAAATAGTCTACAGTATTTCTGTAATCTATGTACTGTGTTATTTAGTAAGGCTGGATACTTAGCTAAATGGAGAAAATGTGAAGAAATTCATGTGAATGATATTTTTGCAAATCCACAAAAGGGAACCATTCTAAATTGTCTATGCAATAAGGATATTACTATTAGGAGTAGTGGTGTCTTTTGTTACTGAATTGATACTTGTTCATTTTTCAGGGCAGAGTGGGAGCAAGTGTCCAAACTAGTGTGGAGCTGGTAATGTCACTGGACCAGTAATCCAGAGGCCTAGACTAATGCTCCTGGAATATCGGTTCAAATCCTGACATTGCAGCTGGTGGAATTTTAATTAAGTAACTAACCCTGACAATACAAAGTTAGTCTATGATCATGACAACTATAAATAAATGTTGTAAAAATTCCACTTGGTTCACTAATGTCCTTTGAAGAGACAAATTTGCTGCCTTTACCTGTTCTGGCTTCATGTGACTCTTGACTCTCAATGATGTAGCTGACTCTGAACTGCTTCTCCAATATCTGAGGAAGCCGCTCAGTTCAAGGTCAAGTAATGATAGTCAACAAAAAAATACTGAAGACCTCATGAATCAATGAAGAAGGAAAAACTCAAAGACTGTCAAATATTGATGGCAATATGGTCTAATTGAATAAATACTTTATCTCTCTCCAGTGCCCTGGGAATGTGCACAAACTGGATGGCTACTATTGTGACAATGAACAGGTAAGGTGCTTTGTCAGTCAGACCAAAGATTAGGCAGTTCTTTTGGAGTAAAGGCAGGCTTCTTTTATCATTCTGTCCTGTTTGGATTGTTTCCCAGAGATACTGTTGTCCAGTTCTGGTCGCCCTGTTAAAGGAAGGATATAATAAAGGTAGAGAGAATTCAGAAAAGATTTACCAGGATGTTGCTGGGTATGGAAGGTTTGAGTTAGAAAGAGAGGTCGCATAGACTGGAGTCTTCTCTCACAGGAGCATAAGAGATTGAGAGGTGGTCTTAGAAATGGTATTCATGATTTGGAGGTGCCAGTGTTGGACTGGGGTGGACAAAGTTAAAAATCACACAACACCAGGTTATAGTCCAACAAGTTTAATTGGAAGCCCTACTTTTCAAAGCGCTGCTCCTTCATCAGTTGGTTCATCAGACAACCACCTGATGAAGAAGCAGTGCTTCGAGAGCTAGTGCTTCCAAATAAACCTGTTGGACTATAACCTGGTGTTGTGAGATTTTTATCTTTGATCTTTTAGAGGTTTGTAAAATAATGATGGGTGAATGGCAGTGTCTTTTCCCTAGGGTGGGGGGGGGGGGGGGGTTTCAAGCTTTGGGGGCATATCTTTCAAGCTGAGAGGAGAAAGATTTTACAAAAAGACATGAGGGGCAATTCCACACATGAGTGGTTCATGTGTGGAATGAACTTCCAGAGGAAGTGATGGCTGTGGGTACAGTTACAATGTTTAAAAGACATTGGAATGCACATGAATAAGAAATGTTTGGAGAGAAATGGGCCAAGCGCAGGCAGGTGGGACACGTTTAATTTGGGATTATGGTTGGCATAGATTTGTTGGACTGAAGGGTCTGTTTCCATGCTGTATGACCCAATATCTCCTTTCAAATAATCAATCTTCATGTTTAGGTATCTCGCTTAATATGTATTTATCTTGAAAAAGACTCACAGTTGAATGTGTGGTTTTGTCCTTATCTTGTCCTTTCTCTCCCTTTTTACATTGATTCTTTGCCAATTTTTTGGGCGGCACGGTGGCTCAGTGGTTAGCACTGCTGCCTCACAGTTTACGGACCTGGGTTTGATTCCTGCCTCAGGCAACTGTCTGTGTGGAGTTTGCACATTCTCCCAGTGTCTACGTGGGTTTCCGCCAAGTGCTGTGGTTTCCTCCCACAATCCAAAGATGTGCAGGCCAGGTGAACTGGCCATGCTAAATTGCCCATAGTGTTAGGTGCATTAGTCAGGGGTAAATATAGGGTGGGGAATGGGTCTGGGTGGGTTGCTCTTTGGAGGGTCGGTGTGGACTTGTTGGGCCCAAGGGCCTGTTTCTATACTGTAGGACATCTAATCGAATCTATTTCCTCCTGAGGCTTTGGATCTTTGCCGAGCACAACTCCATCAGTGCCAGTCACCTACATATCCCACAAAAGTAGACATCCCTCTAGTGTGAGCCTAACTAGTGAGTACTGACAAGCTATTTGACTCCAGGAACCATTTCACATGACCTGACACACCAACAATACACTTTTCAACAGATAACTCTAGACATAAATTAGGAATGGAAAATGCAATTGATATTTTGTTCCCCTCCTTGCCTTGCCCAGGTACTAAAGTCAATTGTCACCCTAACTGAGAGTAGTTAACTCAACACAGATCATGTATTAAGTCAGAGATCTTTTAGCTTGCATAGTAGATCCTATAAAGGGCATTTGCCTATGAGATATGTAGATATGAGTTGAGTTTCGGTACTCAATTGACCAATGTTACTTTAGCTAGGATTCAGAATAAATGCCAGATTAATTTTTAGGGTTCCTGTAAAATAAAGTAAACCCTTTGAATGGAGGCCCTCTTTTAGAACTAGAGCAGGATTACCTTTGCCACATTAAAAAGGTAAGGTTGCCATAGTCTTTTCAAAAAATAAGGCTATTCTCTTTTTTTAGAAAAAGAGAGAGAGAGAGAGTTGGCTGGTGGTGTTTAACCTGAGAGCCATCACGGCTAATGTGAGGGGAGAGGTTGAGAAAGGCAGTCCCTCATGGTGACCTCAGCTGGTGTGGGGATTGAACCCACGCTGTTAACATGCCCAGCCACTCAGCTAACCTACCTCCACCCCCACCCAACAAACCCCCCACTTCTCCCTGCAGCTTCAGGGTCCCACTGTCACAGTTAAACAGAGTCTAGGTCACATTGTAAAGGAAGCAATAATTTGACTTGATTTTCCATCAAATTGATCAATTACTTTCAGATTGCTATCCAGGTAAGGATGGCGAGTGATGGGCTCTCAAAGCCGGAGGGTCTGTAGAATTCACTCCAGCTTGGAAACAGCAGCAAGTTGCCATTAGCAGGGAAGCAGCTGTGGGGGTATGGGGCAAGACCCAACATGGAAGATGTTACAACATGGCGGTGAACCCTTCTGCTAATTAAACTAAACACCCAGAGAAGCTCACCTCACCTTTTAATCTGTTAAAGTATAAGTTACTGAGAACTCCAAATTTCCACTATTTAAGGAAAGAAAATATCAATTTATTCTTTAACTCTAAAAGTGAACATTAAACAACAACTATTTACATCTCTATGCCTCCTTTCTCCTAACTGCTTGTTATCTGCCTTCAACTCTATAACAATGTACTGTTCCAATAAACACCCTTATTAAAATTACATCAACTTAATTTACAAAATGCTACAGCAGCTGTCATTTGTAGTGTCTATCTTCCTCTGGCTGTAGATCTCCCTGGGTCATCTTCGATCTTTTGCTGCAAAGATAGTTCATTTGAAAAGGTCCCTTTAATAGGGAGTGTTTTGTTAGCAGTTACTCTGATGCTTGCAGTTTATTCTGTCAGGCTAACTCTCAGAATGCCAGCTTCTTTATATCCCAAACCTCAGATCGTCTCATTGGTTCAATGTTGTCAAAACATTAACTTCAACTTTGATTGGGTTTTAGTATCCTGAGGCATAATTTAAACTGATCAAACATGAACTGTTGTGAGAACAGCCAAATGTTACATATTTTCAATTTTCCAGTACACTGAGACTGCTGGTCAGTCACATGACAGGTGTTTACAAGTTCTCAGTGCAAAACAGTTTTGACTTTCTCTTAAAGGTACAGTACGTGCCTTCAACCTCCATATCAAAGATCCCCTTTCAAACTTGTTAAAATTGAAAAACAGATTATAGATCTGCCCGCCAAGCCACCATTGTTGGGCAGAAAACGAGAGTGACCAGTCGCTACGGCTCACCTCAGCCAGGTAGAGATCTCTGACCCTGCCTCTGGGAGCTGGTCCCTGATACACATTGGGGAATCCACTTCCAGGCAGCTGCATTGACTCCCACGTTGTGGAGGCCACCCGAAAAACTGGCCTTAAGCATTGAATACCAGGCTTAATTGTGTGCCTGGCCACCTACCCATCCCACCTCCTGGCACTAGCTGGAACCAGGTACTGGCAGATCGGTCGGCAGTGCCATTTCCTAGCACCTACCTGCCTCTATGATCCAGAAAATGTCAATCCATGGCTGCACTGAAAAGGGTTAGTATAAAAAGGCAGTCTAAATCTATGGTGATAAAGATCACATTCCACTGGAGTGTAGTGAGGGATGGTTCGATGGGAAGTCTTGTTCCATGTATAATTGAAAGTTTGTAAGAAGATTTGTAGCTGGGGTGCTCATTGTTGTGGTTCTGTTCGCTGCACTGGGAATTTGTGTTGCAGACGTTTCATCCCCTGTCTAGGTGACATCCTCAGTGCTTGGGAGCCTCCTGTGAAGCGCTTCTGTGATCTTTCCTCTGGCATTTGTAGTGGTTTGAATCTGCTGCTTCCGGTTGTCAGTTCCAGCTGTCCGCTGCAGTGGTCGGCATATTGGGTCCAGGTCCATGTGCTTATTGATTGAATCTGTGGATGAGTGCCATGCCTCGAGGAATTCCCTGGCTGTTCTCTGTTTGGCTTGTCCTATAATAGTAGTGTTGTCCCAGTCGAATTCGTGTTGCTTGTCATCCGTGTGTGTGGCTACTAAGGATAGCTGGTCATATCGTTTCATGGCTAGTTGGTGTTCATGGATACGGATCGTTAGCTGTCTTCCTGTTTGTCCTATGTAGTGTCTTGTGCAGTCCTTGCATGGGATTTTGTACACTACATTGGTTTTGCTCATGCTGGGTATCGGGTCCTTCGTTCTGGTGAGTTGTTGTCTGAGAGTGGTTGTTGGTTTGTGTGCTGTTTTGAGTCCTAGTGGTCGCAGTAGTCTGGCTGTCGGTTCGGAAATGCTCTTGATGTATAGTAGTGTAGCTACTCCTTTGGGTTGTGGCATGTCCTTGTTCCATTGTCTTTCCCTTAGGCATCTGTTAATGAAAGTATCGGTTTCGGCGAATACATTGTACAGGTTTTCTTCTTCCTCCTTTTTCCAGTTCTGGTGTACTGCAGTGTGTTGTGGCCCTTTTGAACAGTGTCTTGATGCAACTTCTTTTGTATGTGTTGGGGTGATTGCTTTTGTAGTTTAGGACTTGGTCTGTGTGTGTGGCTTTCCTGTATACTTTTGTGGTGAATTCTCCGTTCGGTGTTCTCTGTACCATCACGTCTAGGAATGGGAGTTGGTTCTCCTTTTCTTCCTCTCTAGTGAACCGGATTCCTGTGAATGTGGCGTTGATGATCCGATGTGTGTTCTCTATTTCTGTGTTTTTAATGATTACAAAGGTATCATCTACATATCTGACCCAGAGTTTGGGTTGAATTTGCGGTAAGACTGTTTGTTCTAACCTTTGCATTACTGCTTCTGCTATGAGTCCAGAGATGGGTGAGCCCATGGGTGTGCCGTTGATTTGTTCATATATTTGGTTGTTTCAAAACCTGAAAGCAACAACACCCCCAGATTCTATGGACTACCTAAAGTGCACAAACCAGACATCCCACTCAGACCCATAGTATCACTACCAGGGACACCATCACACAAACTGGCTAAAGAACGACAACAGAAACTGAAACACCTGATCAGCGGATCCAGACAATCGATATAATCAACACAGGAATTCTTGGACATCATCAGAAACATATACATAGACAAGGAAGAAACCATGGTCTCATTCGATGTAACGACACTGTTCATCTCTATCGACAAAACCCTAGCCAGAGAAACAATAGCCAACCTGCTGGACAAACAGAACAGACAACAGGACGGTGAACCTATCAACAAAGACGGCATACTCAAACTACTGGACCTGAGCCTCACAACACACTTCATATTCAACAACCAAATATATGAACAAATCAACGGCACACCCATGATTAAATACTCACCGATAAGATCCCTAATGGGATCACTCACTGAAAGTCCTTTCGGAAGCACCATCACAAAGAAATGTTGAATCATCAGGTCTCCGTAGGTGCTTAAAGTAGAAATGAAGATTGGAGAGTTGTGTTATTTTGACCATGACTTGGGCAGACAGGCACTGTTCCTGCCACGGCTTTCTCCTTAATTGACTTTAGCTAACTATATTTCTGTTTTATTAAATTGCATAAGAGTTTTGTGCTTCTGTTTTCAGGGGCGTTGTTATGGTGGAAGATGCCAAACCAGAGACAAACAGTGCAGTTACATCTGGGGTCGCAGTAAGTAAGCTTGCTCATGCAGAGAGACATAGGAATAGACCATTTTTCCCCACAAGCCTGTTCCACTATCTGATGAGATGAAGACCAATCTGACTGTGCCCTCAACTCACGTTTCCTGCCTGACCCCAATACTCTTTGAGTCCCTTGTTAGTCAATCATCTATCAAATTCTGCCTTTAAAATATTCGGTGACCCAACCTGCACACCTCTCTGGCAAGGGAATTCCACAAACTCACAACCCTTTGAAGAATGAATTTCTCCCATCTCTGACTTATTTCTAAATAGTGCCCACAAGGGAGACATCTTTTCGGCATCTACCCTATTGAGTCTACCAGGCATCTGAAACCGTTCAAGAAATTACATCTCATTATTCGAAACTGTGGTGGAAACTGTGTTGGACACAGTTCCATCCTGTGTAACCTTTCCTTGTATGATAACACCCTCAGCTCAGCAATCACTTGAGTAAGTTGAATGGTTTAAAGAGATTAAAGATCCTGATGATACCTCCTTTTAATTTTAAACAAAGTAACACACAAATGAATTGATGTATTTGTAAAGCAGATCATTAGTTGTCAATGTCATAATTTAGCAATTACACTTGGAAAGTATTTTTAAGATCTAACGTTAATGTTTAGAATCTTGGAGTCTTGTGAAGCGGTCAAGAAGACATGAAGAAAGTCGTCGGTATTTGTATATTAACACCTACCACACTGGGTGGCATTTTCTCCAAACAGGTCTGCATGTAGTGAGGATGCTGGGAGTGAATCAGGAATCTATTTATAACTATGGCTTTCGCCTTCACTTTCTAACCTCACCACTCTGTGCCGAAGTTTCCTGAGTAACGATGTCGGGGGCGCATGATGTCATATGTACCTCTCACAATGTCTGCTATTTGTCTGTGTCCCTCTTTTTTTCTCTTTTGAAGCAAAAATTAGAAAACCTCCTGAAAGCAAAACGTTTAAATTTTTTTTAAGATTCGGCCGATCGATTCTGTTATGAAAAGCTGAATGTCGAAGGGACCGAGAAGGGAAACTGTGGCAAAGATGGCCAAAGCTGGCTTCAGTGCAGTAAGCAGTAAGTAGCTGCTATTCGGCCAATCTCAATGAGCTGCAGCAGATGATTATGCATCATTTTTGATTCACTGTTTTATTCAGTTTGTTTTTCCTTTTCTTTTTGCGCACTCGTATTTGTGCTTGTGTATTCTGAGGAAGAGAAGACTAACAAATGCATCCAATCTCAGTCCCACCTCAGATTCTTCAAATGCCTTCATTATAAGGAATTAATTTTTACTCATTCCTTTGGAATCTTGCTCTAATGGTCTCATCAAGACTTTTGAAATCCTCTTCGACTGTCCTTAATAATCTTTTTAAAAGCTTGTAGTTAAATCCTCCCCCATTGCCAACAGAATTGATTATTGCTTTGCATAACTCTTAGAACTATCTTCAATAAATATTTCCAGTCATAGATTGCTGATTAGTTGAAATATTGGATGTAATTAGAGGATTTCATCAAACGTTTTACATGCATGTTGTAGTTCAGGGCTATGAATGGTGATGATAGAGGTTCCCATTTTCTTTCCATCACATTCAAAAGTACACAATTAGTCCTAAGCATGCTGCAAATATAATACTGAATTACCAAGGTTAATCATTTGTAATGCACAAATCAACTGGTATATTCAAGAAAAAAACAGACACACCATGAATTATGAGCCAGTATAAGCTGCTAGTAAATTTGGACCAGAGTTTAATTAGAGTGGTGCTGGAAAAGCACAGCAGGTCAGGCAGCAGGAAAATCGACGTTTCGGGCAAAAGCCCTTCATCAGGAATGGCCTCCAGCACCACTCTAATCTAAACTCTGGTTTTCAGCATCTGCAGTCCTCACTTCTACCTAGTAAATTTGGACCACTCTGCCATTTAGTTAGAGGAAATGGCAACTGTTATGATAGTAAAATGTAGGGTATGTAGGTCAGTTTGATCCTAGAGTAGGATAAAAGCACAACATTGAGGGCTGAAGGGCCTGTACTGTGCTTTACTGTTCTAAGTTCTTTGTCTACTATTTTTAAGAAATTGCTGGATTTTTAAATTAAACTTGTTGGAGCTGGTACACTCCTAATCCAATCTAGCCTTCCCTCTTTTTACTTCTGCTTCTATTCCTGATTTTATTGTGATCACCTACCTTCTAAGTTGTTCCTCTGTTACATTCTCTCTCCTGAAGTGCCACTGATTGAGAAAGTGCACCAAAGTCCAGATGACTTCTAGCCTTTGCCATACTATTATCAGCTTGCACTTTCAGGGAAAAAAAAATTGAGCTGAAAAATCTGCAAGTACATATTGCCAGATTCCCTGCAATCAGCAAGATTTGAGCCATCATTTGTTAGGAGGAGTTTGAAACTAATTAAATCTGACAACTGCAGAGTATGTTTTCCAGCAAGGATTTATTGAGACCATCCTTCAGCTTTCTTGTTCAAAATGACAGAATTTATGGAATGCCAAGTCCTCTGTGAATTGAGAGCTCCATTTGGTTTTTATTTCGCTTTTACAGTTTTTTTAAACATTTGGTTGATATTAGGGTGTATTCTGCTATTGTACAATTGTATAATGAAATTGCGTAATGAATGCAATCATTTAGGATAACATATTTGTGTATGATTTATCACTGGCTGAAGACGTTGCCTTGAATTTTCATTGGAATCTCTTTTAGATGTTAGTAACTGAATTCTCCCTGTTTTATGTAGGGATGTGCTTTGTGGTTATCTTTTTTGTTCCAATATCACTCAGCCTCCAAGACGTGGGGAACTCAATGGAGACATTACCAGCATGGTATTATACCATCAGAACAAGTACATAGATTGCAGGTAACCATCCAATTCCACTGAGTTTTGTAACAAGTGCTAAGGTAAAACTAAAGTACTGAATGTGAAATTAAGTTATTTTGAGATATAGTAACCGAACAAGGTTTGTGAAGTTTAATCTTCCCATGCTCAAAACATATGCTGATATAATTTCCAAAACCACTTTCCAACAGGGGTAAAAGATGATTATTAAAGGTGACCACAGTGGTCTCGTTTTTGCTGCCTATGGGATTGTTATAAACTGCAGAACTTTACTGCAAACTGTGGCACATAGAAACTTACACACAGTTGCTATTTTTTTGCTAGTTGTTTAAAATTAAAACTTGTCCAAGTCAAAAAAGTAATTGTCTCAATAAATTTTAAGTTAACTTGTTTGCACTATTGTTATTAAGAGCAGAGATAATCGTTTTCATGTTATACAATATATTCTAGAAATAAGTTATTAATTTGATGGCTCGTTCAAATGAAATCAATATTCTTGTTAAAAATTTCCTTTGCTCCACACAGAAGCTTTTCATATATAATTAGACCAAAATGACTTTGTGTTCCCTGCTATGGACCAGACCAAACCCCATCAATATATATTAAAAAGTAACCTAGACCCTAATTTTTACTTCTCTTAAAGGCAAGTGTAAGGCGTTGCATTCCGTATGCAATTCAATTGGTGAAAGTAATCGATTTTAACCAACCACACACTATTTTTGCACTGCAGTTAAAATACAGACAAAATAAAAAGAAAAGAATTGGCTTAACTGTAACACCATCAAAACTAATATATATAAATTACAACTAATTAACTATTCCAGTATCATAACATCCCATACACACACCCTTGGCAAAGGCAAATTTAGTAAAATAGATTGTCTCATACACAATTCTAGCAGCAGGAAGAGAACCCAAGCTTTTAGCTATGAGAGAATGTGGAATAAGAACTTTCACATTCAGACTCCAGCAACTGCAGAAAGCTAACCTAAAAATTCAGGCTGCTTCTATTGTTCCAATTTTTTTTAAATCCCCAAAGTTTCACAAGCTGATTGCTGCTTCATCTATGACCTGACCATGCTGCACCTCGTCATTAAAAAAAATGCACCTCTTGAAAGCCATAGTATCACCACATATCTCAAATTAGTTTGACAGTTTGGGGCTTATTACTGGATTCTGGGAGCATCAGCATAATATTGCTTAACTTGGGTTTTCTTGCAGTTGTTTAGCTGACTGGAGAATTGGGAAGGTTCACCATGCCTCATTATGTCACCTGACTAGTGCGGTATTTTGAGCGCACTGACATCTCTCATTGCCCCAGGTTCAAAAACATTGTTTTGTTAATTTGGGATTAGGATGCCATTCACAAGTGAAGAATTCATTGTCCATCTTTGATTGCCCTTGAGAAGATGCAAGTGAGTCATCTATTTGAGCACCTGAAGTCTGTCTGATATAGGATGAGACTTTAACCTAACAGCAGTTTAGGAATTGTGTTTGAGATTCAAGTCAGGATGATGTGTGGTTTGGAGGCAATTTGCAAATGATGGTCTTCCTTCACATCTGCTTCTCCTTCTCCTTCCAGCTTGTAGAGGTTGTGTGTTTGGAACTTACTATTGAAGCTGCAATGTATCTTGTAGATGGTACACATTGCTGCTACTAAGTATCAGTGATAGATGAATTGAGCTTTCAAGATTTTGGCTTGGATGGTGTCAAGGTTTTTGGGTGTTGTTGGAGCTACACCCAACCAAACAAGTGGAGAATAACTCTTCACATTCCTGACGTTTGCTTTATAGATGGTGGACAGGCCTGGGGAGTCAGGAAGTGATATCTGAATTTACAGCTGTGATTATTCTCCAGTAAATAAACCCAGAAATACAGCTATATAGGAAACCTGAACAGAAGCAGACTCAGACATGATGCTTTATTTGGTTTATAGTCTGCTGAAAAGAATTACTTGGAATCGGACATGAAAGTTGGACTTATTATGAGGGAAGGTATCTCAAAACAGTCTGGAGAGAAGGGGAAAATATGGCAGAGAGTTTTTTGAAGTCCACATTTTATGTACAGTGTTCATAGTCATAGAATCATAGAGATGTACAGCACGGAAACAGACCCTTTGGTCCAACTTGTCCATGCCGACCAGATATCCCAACCCAATGTAGTCTCATCTGCCAGCACCTGGCCCATATTCCTCCAATCCTTCCTATTCATATACCCATCCAAATTTTTAGATTAGATTACTTACAGTGTGGAAACAGGCCCTTCGGCCCAACAAGTCCACACTGACCTGCCGAAGCGCAACCCACCCATACCCCTACATCTACCCCTTACCTAACACTACAGGCAATTTAGCATGGCCAATTCACCTGACCTGCACATCTTTGGACTGTGGGAGGAAACCGGAGCACCCAGAGGAAACCCACGCAGACACGGGGAGAATGTGCAAACTCCACACAGTCAGTCGCCTGAGGCGGGAATTGAACCCAGGTCTCTGGCGCTGTGAGGCAGCAGTGCTAACCACTGTGCCACCGTGCCGCCCCAATGTTAAATGTTGCAATTGTACCAGCCTCCACCACTTCGTCTGCTGAAAATGTGTTGCTGGAAAAGTGCAGCAGGTCAGGCGGCATCCAAGGAGCAGGAGAATCGACGTTTCGGGCATGAGCCCTTCTTCAGGAATGTTCAGGAAGAAGGGTTTATGCCCGAAACGTCGATTCTCCTGCTCCTTGGATGCTGCCTGACCTGCTGCGCTTTTCCAGCAACACATTTTCAGCTCTGATCTCCAGCATCTGCAGTGCTCACTTTCTCCACCACTTCGTCTGACAGCTCATTCCTTACATGTACCACCCTCTGCGTGAAAAGGTTGCCTCTTAGGTCTCTTTTATATCTTTCCCCTCTCACCCTAAACCTATGCCCTCTAGTTCTGGACTCCCCCAC
The DNA here is from genome assembly GCF_047496795.1 of Chiloscyllium punctatum. Lineage (NCBI taxonomy): Eukaryota > Metazoa > Chordata > Chondrichthyes > Orectolobiformes > Hemiscylliidae > Chiloscyllium > Chiloscyllium punctatum. Next base: position 31,727,902 of record NC_092780.1, on the reverse strand, counting down.
CCCAAGGAAAATAATTTGTCTATTTATCCTATCCATTTCCCTTATGATTTTATAAACCTCTATAATGTCACCCCTCAGCCTCCGACGCTCCAAGGAAAACAGCCCTAGCTTATTCAACCTCTCCCTATAGCTCAAATCCTCCAACCTGGCAACAACCTTGTAAATTTTTTCTGAACCCTTCACAACATCTTTCTGATAGGAAAGAGACCAGAATTGCATGCAATATTCCAACAGTGGCCTAACCAATGTCCTGTACAGCTGTAACATGACCTCCCAACTCCTGTATTCAATACAGTGTCCATCTCTGAGCCACATTTCTGTAATTGCTATGATATCCCAGTCCAATGTTCCTAACCATACCCTGAGTTCATCTGCCTTCCCTGTTAGGCCCCTTGCATTGAAATAAATGCAGTATAATTTATTAGTTCTACCTTGTTCTCTGCTTCATTCCTGCCTGCCCTGACTGTTTGACTCGCCTTTGTTTTCAACTGTACCAATCTCAGATTGAAATCTTTCCTAACTATCTCCCTGGGTTCCCCCCCCCCCCGCCACCTCCCCGGCTTTTTTAGTTTAAATCCTCCTGAGCAGCTCTAGCAAATCTCCCTGCCAGTGTATTAGTCCCCTTCCAATTCAGGTGCAATCCGTCCTTCTTGTACAGGTCACTTCTATCCCAAAACAGCTTCCAATGATTCGAAAATGCGAATCCTTCTCCCGTACAACAGCTCCTCAGCCATGCATTCATCTGCTTTATCCTCCTATTCCTGCCCTTACTAGCTCGTAGCACCAGAGGTAATCCAGATATTACTACTCTCAAGGAACAACCTGCTGCGCTTTTCCAGCAACACATTTTCAGCTCTACTCTCAAGGAACTCCTTCTTAAATTCCTGCCTAACTTTCTGTAATCTCCCTTTTCCCATCCTATGTCGTTAGTTCCAATGTATACAGTGACCTCCTGCTGGCCCCTCTTCCCCGTGAGAACATTCTGCACCCTCTCTGAGACATCCTTGATCCTGGCACCAGGGAAGCATCACACCATTCTGATTTTTCGCTGCTGGCTACAGAAACTTCTGTCTGTACCTTGGACTAGAGAGTCGCCCAACATTATCGATCGCTTGGAACCCGATGTACCTCTCATTACGTTACATTTCAGAGGAGAAAGTAGCATTTTAGTAACATCAAAGTGTTGATTAGATTCAACATTGACAGGATTAAAGTGTAATTGCAATGTTCTCAGGGGAGGCCATGTTGTACTGGATGACGGGACCAGTCTTGGTTATGTAGAAGATGGCACTGCCTGTGGACCCAACATGATGTGTCTCGATCGCAAATGCCTATCAATACAAGCCTTCAACCTGAGCACCTGTCCACAGAGCTCAAGTGGAGAAGTTTGCTTTAACCATGGGGTGAGTTCATTAGAATTTCAAATAATGCAGAATGTTGATATTTTGCTGAATTGTCGCATGTTTGCAGAATGTGAGAATCTCCATAAGTCATGAGTAGGCTAAATACCTGTACCAAACACTGAAATCTTCAACGTACGATGTTTGTGATGGCCAATGTGTCTTCAAAGCAGGAGGTTTTGGACTGTAACTTGCTCATGTTACATTAAGCATACAACACTGGCAAGAAGAAAAAAGACCAGCTGTACATGAAGCCTGTCCACACCGTGGTAGCTAAGACACTATAACTAAACATTTTGTGCAGAATATTGACCCAGATGAGGGACCTGCAGGCATGGTTGTGAAACTTGCTAAATACACGTAAACAGATAGGAAAGGATGTTGAGAACAGGACATAGGCTGAATAAGTGGACAAAAATCTGGCAGAAGGAGTATAATGACAAAAATTATAAAGTTGTTCAGCAGGAAGAATAAAAATCAGAGTTTAAATTAAATGGAGAAAGAATGTAGAATTCTAAAGAGCTAACAGATCTTGGTGTTCCAGTGCAAGAGACACATAAAGCTGGAATGCAGGTACAGCAAGGAATTAAGAAAGCTAATAGAATGCTAATCTTTATTATAAGAGGAATTGGAAGTAAAAATAAATGTATATGCTTCGTTTATAAAGGGCATTGATAAGACCTCATTGAATACTATGTGCGGTTTTGGTCACCTTACTGAAGGAAGGATGTATATGTGTTGGAGGCGGTTCACAGGAGGTCTACTGGATTGATTAGCGTAGTGCAGGAAAAGCACAGCAGGTCAGGCAGCATCCGAGGAGCAGGAAAATCAACGTTTCAGGTGAAAGGATTCCCGATGAAGGATTTTTGTCTGAAATGTTGATTTTCCTACTCCTCGGATTCTGCCTGGCCTGCTGTGCTTTTCCAGCACCACTCTAATCTTGGCTGTAATCTCCAGCATCTGCAGTACCCACTTTCGTCTACTGGATTATTGCCTAGAGTGGACTATAATATTGATCAACACTGGGGTAGGCTTAACTTGTTTCTGTTGGAGTTTGGAAAGGATGAAGTGTGATTTAATGGACATGTAGAAGGTCCTGAACAATCTTGACAATGTACATGAGGAAAAGGAGGTTTTGTCTTGTGTGTGACTCCAGAACCAGCGTGCACTGTTTTAAAATTAGGGGTCACCCTTTTAGGGGAGAAATGGGAAGAACTTTTGTTTTCTCAGGGAGTTGTACAACTTCGAAACCTTCTGCCTCAGAAGGAGGAGTCAGGATCATTCATCGTTTTTAAAGCACAGATTGACAGTTCTTGTTAGGCAGCAGAATCGAGGTTATTGGGGGGTTGGGTGGAAATGTGCAAAGATCAGTTGTGATCTTATTGAACAGCAGAGTGGGCATGAGGTCTGAATGGCCTACTATTGCTCTTAATTTCATGTCTCTAAAGAGGTTTCACCTCTGGCTGTGATTCCAGTGTTGAGTGCCTGTAAATTCTCCCCAATCCCTTCTCCAGCTTCAGCCAAAGGCCAATATGTGGACCCAAAAATCTGCATACTGTGGTCCCACGATACCAGAAAACCCAACACACGCTTGGTGACGGCACAAACTACTTTCCTGTGAAATCTGTTTTACAAGGCTAGGGCTGAGGAGTGTTAGTCCGATAGAAAATTTCTTGTGTTTCAAAACATCGCCCTCGCCTTTCGAGTCTTGGCCACTTCCCAAAGTGGGGCCTTTCAGATGGCAGTACTCAGACATACTCCTAGTCCTATAATGGGCCAAGGAAGTGGGAACTCCCAGTGTAGGTAGCCACTGAGCATCTCCGTCAATACGTACGTGGAGGCCGGATGGAGGTTGTGCTCCCTGTAATGCCAGCTGGGACTTAGACCGTATATGTGCATTGTCATACCTCCACCTACTTTCATATGAGTAATTATATATTCTTATTGTTTATAGTGTAGGCTTGTTGTGAATTAAAAAACATTTTATTTGTAATTTTTAGTCTTACTTGGATTCTTGGTGACATGCACTCAAGATTTTGATGACAGCTTAAACTGATCATAAAAGTAATTGAAAATATATATAGTTCATATAAACGTTTATTAAATGAACAACAGGCGAGATGAACTGGTTGCTGCTTTGAAATGTGATCTGGTAAGGTGGTGAAACGGTTTCTCAAATGGAACAGGCATTTAATGTATGCTTCTGTTCTATTATCAGATATGTAGTAATGAGGCAAAGTGTATATGTGTCCGTGACTGGACAGGGAAGGACTGCAGTGTCTTTGATCCATACTTGGAACCAACTCCAGCAGGGAGTACTGATGGACAGTACAAGGGTTTGTATCTATCCTTCATATAATTCTCTTGACTGATGTATGCCCGTTTGATGTGTGAAAAGCAGGGTGTAATTGTGTTTGTGGACAGCACAAAGATCTCCACTTCACTTTGTAAAGCCTTTACGATAAATTGCAGCAGTAGCTAAATAAACACTATGATGGAGATCTTTCAACTTGGATCAAAATAGTGCTATTGTTATGCAGGAACATTAATATGCTTCCTAAAAACCATTTGTCCAGTTCTGTGAATAGAATGCAATTGTCTTCGACAAAGAAGAAATTCAGTTTTAAGTTAGCACAGATTTTGAAATTTCCTCAGCAAAATTGTTTGTTCATGTTCTAGAAGAAATTGGCTTGTTAACTTAGCTTTAGCAGTGAAATGAAATTTACAAAAGTTAAATAGAATATTAAGTGCATTAGTAAGGATTGTGCTTCCAGAGTAAATGATTAATGTAATCAAATCGGAAGAGGGAGACTTGGAAAGTAGTATGGCTCATAACTGTGGACAAATCGTTCTTAATACACAATGACACTGCAAAACATTTAAGGAAAGTGAATGTTTGAAGATCTAATCAGAACACAAATGAGTAACTGTTCGAGTTCACCCTTCTAGTAGATCCACTCAGTGGCACCATCCATCGGGAAGTCATTAGCAGTCGACACCCATACCCCCTTTAGCTGCTGCCTGAACCCAAGTTCCCCACTGGAAGCATAAAGTCAAAACCTCCAGAGATTAGGATGCGGCAGAGTGGCTCAGTGCTTAACACTGCTGCCTCACAGTGCCTGGGATCTGGGTTCAATTCTACCCTTGGGTGACTGTGCAAACTCCACACAGACCTCCTCCCCATGTCTGCGTAGGTTTCCTTCGGATACTCTGGTTTCCTCCCACAGTCCCAAGGTTAGGTGGATTAACTATGGGAGATGCAGGGATAGGGTAGGGGGGGATGTGTCTGGATGACATGCTGATCAGAGGGTTGTTGTGGACTTGATGGCCTGCATAGCCTGTTTCCACACTGTAGGGATTCTATGATTCTAAGATACAGCACGGATCAGAATATACTTGCACAATTTTATTGGGTCCTGGTTGCTAGAATACTTTAGACAGGGTACAGGGAAGAGGTCCAAGTTGGGTGCCAAGTGTAACATTGCTGAGCTATGTAGAAATTTCAGAGAAACATGAGACTTGCAGTCTGGGAGGAAGTTGTTCATGGGGTGCCTTACCAAAGGTATTTTAAAAATTAAATGATCTCATCTAGGTAAATTTTTTAAACTAATCTACAAATGTAAGGCAAGAGAATGTAGATATCAACTTGTAATATTAGGAACATCTTTATTTGTAAGGTTTAACCACACAAGATAATAGTAGCAACAATATTAGATATTTAAAGTGGGCACTAGAGTAGTGAACTTTAATGAACGTTAGATCACTTCAACTTTACCTCACACTTTTATATTTTCTTGGTTCTTACATTTTGATAACTGATGTGAGCATGTTTTTGGTATAAAGGTCTGAAGATCCCAGTATATTCTACCGCAGACATTAATGTGTTTGCTTTAATTAGCATTAATGGATAACAGAATTTAGCATTTCATTCCCTGCACAAGATAAATTAATAGTTAATAGGACACACAATTTGTACATGGAATTGTAATTTGATATCTTAGTGATATTTTGTGTGTGTCTAGAGGCAGGCAACCTGTATGTGAGATAAACCAAAGATGTGCCTTATATGACCTTATGGGGGGGTTGGGGAAGGGAAGCAATGAGTCTGCAAGACAGATCATGCTATTAGTGTGAAAGATGGGAGAGAACAGGGATGTTTCTCGCCAGAAATGCCTTCTATTGCTCACTGTTTGGATTTAAAGGTGAAGGATGGCCACAGGAGTTACAAAAACCCAACCAGTATCAGCATCAGCCAGTTCCTTTAGAAGAGGGTGATTTTAAAAAAGCTAAGGTTAAACAAAACTCACCATGTAAGGACATGTAGACACTAATACAGGAGTATGCTTCCAGTAACCAATTAGCTGATTATAAATTTTAAGAAAATGATAGGTATCTTTTTGTAGAGAGGGTGGTTGAGTTGATACAAATTGGGTATAAAAGGGACGGAATCAACTGAGACAATAGTGTGGAACAAGTTGTGTGCATATCGGGCAGAGTATGAAGTAAGCTGACTTTTCACTGTTGTTTGAATTGAACAGTCAGATGTAATTGTTATACTGTTTGGCTTTTAGGAATAACTGAAAGGAATTTGGTGACCTTTATTAGTCCTGTCATGCAGTTGCAGGGGACATGGGGCATAACCGAAGTAGGGAGGATAGATAAATTATGTCCAAACATAAATAGCATGTCGTAGTGAGTCTGGGAGCCATTCCGTAAAATTACTGTAAATGTTGTCTTCCTTGCTCCACAGCCCAGGGTGAGCACTACTATTAAATGGAACATGGTGCATAAGTCATACAGTCATAGAGATATACAGCATGGAAACAGACCCTTTGGTCCAACTTGTCCATGCCGACCAGAAATCCTAAATTAATCTTAATTATTAGATTACTTAATTATTAGATTACTTACAGTGTGGAAACAGGCCCTTCGGCCCAACAAGTCCACACCAACCCGCCGAAGCGCAACCCACCCAGACCCATTCTCCTACATTTATCTCTTCACTTAACTCTACAGGCAATTTAGCATGGCCAATTCACCTAACCTGCACATTTTTGGACTGTGGGAGGAAACTGGAGCACCTGGAGGAAACCCACGCAGACACTGGGAGAATGTGCAAACTCCACACAGTCAGTCGCCTGAGGCGGGAATTGAACCTGAGTCTCTGGTGCTGTGAGGCAGCAGTGCTAACCACTGTGCGACCGTGCCCATTTCGAGTCCCATTTGCCAGAATTTGGCCCATATCACTCTAAACCCTTCCTATTCATATACCCATCCAGGTGCCTTTTAAATGTTGTAAATGTACCAGCCTCCACCACTTCCTCTGGCAGCTCATTCCATACACGTACCACCCTCTGCGTGAAAAAGTTGCCCCTTAGATCAATTTTAAATCATTCCCCTCTCAGTCCAAATCCATGCCCTCTAGTTCTGGACTCCAGACCCCATGGAAAAGACCTTGACTATTTACCCTAACCATGCCCGTCATGATCTTTTAAACCTCTGTAAGAGCATAGAACGTAGAACACAGCAGAGTACAGGCCCTTTGGCTCTCAATATTGTGCCGACCTTTTATCCTACTCTAAGATCAGACTAACCTACATGCCCTTCATTGTACTATCATCCATGTGCCTATCCAAGAGTCGCTTAAATGTCCCTAATGTATCTGACTCTACTACCACTTCTGGCATTGCATTCCATGCACTCTGTAAAGAACCTACCTCTGACATCTCCCCTAAACCTTCTTCCAATCACCTTAAAATTATGCCCCTTCACGATAGTCATTTCTGCCCTAGGAAAAAATCTCTGGCTATCCACTCTATCTGTGCCTCTCATCATCCTGTACACCTCTACCAATTCACCTTTCATCCTTCTTTGCTATAGTGAGAAAAGGCTTAGCTACCTCAACCTTTCTTCATAAGACATGCCCTCCAGCCCAGGCAGCATCCTGGGGAATCTCCTGTACGTCCTCTCTGAAGCTTCCACATCTTTCCTATAATGAGGCAACCAGAACTGAACACAATATACCAAGTGTGGTCTAACCAGGGCTTTAAAGAGCTGGAGATTAACCTCATGGCTCTGAAAGTTAATCCCCCTGCTAATGAAAGCCAACACACCATACACCTTCTTCATAACACTCTCAATTTGGGTGGCAACTTTGAGGAATCTATGGACATGGACTCCAAGATCCCTCTGTTCCTCCACACTGCCAGAAATCCTACCTTCAACCCTGTAATCAGCATTCACATTCGACCTTCCAAAATGAACCATTTCACACTTTTGCCGGCTAAACTCCATCTGCCATTTCTCAGCCCAGCTCTGCATCCTGTCAGTGTCTCATGGCACTGGGCGGCACGGTGGCACAGTGGTTAGCACTGCTGCCTCACAGCGCCTGAGACTCGGGTTCAATTCCCGCCTCAGGCGACTGACTGTGTGGAGTTTGCACATTCTCCCCGTGTCTGTGTGGGTTTCCTCCGGGTGCTCCGGTTTCCTCCCACAGTCCAAAGATGTGCAGGTCAGGTGAATTGGCCATGCTAAATTGTCCATAGTGTTAGGTAAGGGGTAAATGTAGATGTAGGGGTATGGGTGGGTTACGCTTCGGCGGGGCGGTGTGGACTTGTTGGGCCGAAGGGCCTGTTTCCACGCTGTAAGTAATCTAATCTAAGTAATCTAATCTAATCTAAACCTAAACAGCCCTACACACTGTCTACAACTATACCAACCTTCGAGTCATAGGCAGAATTACTAGCCTACTCTTCCACTTCCTCATCCAAATCATTTATAAAAGTCACAAACAACAGAGGTCCCAGAACAGATCCCTGCGGAACACCACTGGTCACTGAGCTCCAGGCTGAGTTCTTTTCATCTGCCACCACCCTCTGTGTTCAGTGGGCCAGCCAATTTTGTAATGTTACAACACGGTGGTGAACCTCTCTGTTAATTAAAACAAACACCCAGAAAAGCTCACATCGCCTTGTAATCAGTTAAAATATATCAGTAACAGAGAATTCGCAAATTCCACTATTTAATGAAAATAATATCAATTTATTCTTTAACCCTAACCCTGAACATTAAACAACAACTATTCACAACTCCAAGTCCCCCTTTCTCTTAACTGCTTATTATCTGCCTCCAACTCTATAACAATATACTGTTCCAATAAAATACTTAGTAAAATTACATCAACTTAATTTCAAAACCACACAGTGGCTGTCGTCATTGGTGTTCTTTTCCTTCCGGCTGAAGATCTCCCTGGGTCGTCATCTTTCTTTTTACTGTGAAGAAGGTGCCTTTGATAGAGAGTGTTTCAATCTTTTGGAGGTCTCTCTCTCTCTCTCTCTCTCTTTCTCTTTCTCTCTCTCTCTCTCTCTCTCTCTCGATGGCAGTGACTGTTTCGATGGCAGTTAATCCGTCTGATTTTTAGAATGTCTGCCTTTTTTATACCCACGACATTGGATCATCTCTTTGGTTTGAGATTGGCAAAATAAATTCAAGTTTGATTGGGTTTTAGTATCCTGAGGCATAAGTTAAACTGATTTGTTAAATTCATATTGTTGTCAAAACATCAACCAATTCAGGTATCCATTTCACAGCCAAATGTTACATATTTTCAATTTTCAGTACACTCTGATACTGCTAGCTAGTCATATGACAGGTGCTTGTAAGCTCTCAGTGCAAAACAGCATTCACTCTCCCTTAAAGTTACAGTACACACCTTCAACTTTATAACAGTATCTAGAGACCCAGATTTCCCTGTGTCCCATGCCTCCTTACTTTCTGAATGAGCTTACCATGGGGAACCTTATCAAACGCTTTGCCAAAATCCAGATACATCACATCCACTGCTCTATGTTCATCTATGTGTTTTGTCACATCCTCAAAGAATTCAATAAGTCTTGTGAGGCATGACCTGCTCCTTTCAAAGCCAACTGTGCTTTTTCAAATAATCATAAATCCTGTCTCTCAGAATCCTCTCCATTAATAATTTGCCCACCATCGACATAAGACTGACTGGTCTGTCATTCCCAGGTTTATCCCTGTTCCCTTTTTTGAACAAGGGAATAACGTTCACCACCTTCCAATCATCTGGCACTACTCCAGTGGACAGTGAGGACACAAAGATCATTACAAAAGGCACTGCAAACTCTTGCCTTGCTTCCTGTAGCAACCTTGGGTTTATCCCATCTGGCCCAGTAGACTTATCTATCCCTTACATGTTTCAAAATTTCCAGCACATCCTCCTTCTTAACATCAACCTGTTCAAGCATATCAGCCTGTTTCCTGCTGTCCTCACAAACCACAAGTTCCTTCTCACTCGTGAATACTGAAGCAAAGTATTCATTAAGGACCTCCCCTACCTCCTACGACTCCAGGCACAAGTTCCCTCCACTATACCTGATTGGCCCTACCCTCACTCAGGCCATCCTCTTCTTCCTCACCTAAGTGTAGAATGCCTTGGGTTTTCATTAATCCTACCTACGAAAGCTTTTCATGCCCCCTTCTAGCTCTCCTAAGTCCATTCTTCAGTTCCTTCCTGGCTACCTTGTATCTCTCTAGAGCCCTGTTCTGATCCTTGCCTCCTCAACCTTAAGTAAGCTTCCTTCTTCCTCTTCACTAGATGTTCCACATCTCTTGTCATCCAAGGTTCCTTCACCCTACCATCCCTTCCTTGCCTCAGTGGGACAAACTTATCGAGCACTCGCAGCAAGTGCTCCCTGAACAGCCTCCACATTTCTGCCATGCATTTCCCTGAGAATATCTGCTCCCAATTTATGTTCCGCAGTTCCTGCTTTTATAGCATTGTAATTCTCACTTCCCCAGTTAAATACTTACCCATACCGTCTGCTCCTATCCCTCTCCATGACTATAGTAAAGGTCAGGGAATTGTAATCGATATCACCGAAAAGCTTTCCCACTTGACACCTGACCTGGCTCATTGCCAAGCACCAAATCTAATATGACCTCCCCTTTAGTCAGCCTATTTACGTATTGAGTCAGGAATCCTTCCTCGACGCACCTGACAAAACCTGCTCCACCCAAACTGTTTGCAGTAAGGAGTTTCTAATCAGTTTTAGGGAAGTTGCAGTCACCCATGACAACAACCCTGTTACTTCCTCACCTTTCCAAAACCTGCCTCCCAATCAGCTCCTCTGTGTCTCTGTTGCTATTGAGGAAACTCCAGAAAACTCCCAATAAAGTGACTGCTCCTTTCCTGTTTCTGACTTCCACCCATGCTGACTCGGTAGACAAACCCTCCTCGACGACCTCCCTTTCTGCAGCTGTCTTACAATCCCTGATTAGCAATGCCACTCCCCCACCTCTTTTATCTCTCTCCCTTTTGAAACATCTAAACCCCGGAACATCCAACAACCATTCCTGCCCCTGTGCTATCCAAGTTCTGAAAAACCTGGGGAGGAGGTCTTTTGGGGTTGGGGGGGCACGGTAACAGTGAGTGAACTGGGGGAGATGACAATGAGACTGTCTCTCTCTCTCTCTCTCTCTAGCTCTGGTTTCAGCTCTTGTCTGAGGCTTCCACCTGGCAGAATGATTTGATTCTCTCTGTCTCTGCATAATTCCCAAGTTTCAACTCTTGAACAAAATCTCCTCAGGGTGGGGGGAGAGGGTTGGCCCCACTGTGTGCAGCTTGTCGAACAGGCCAAATCATCAGAGAGAGTAATAGGGAGCCCAGTGGTCTTTATTCATGTTTCTCTTCATACGTCCACAAGGTTTTCATTCAGGCACAGTGTTATTGAGCTTAAACATTTGTGCTTCTTTTTCCACAGTCTTCCAAAGAAAAGTTTGGTGACAAAGTAGGACGCATAATATAATGCAAACATCCGGGCCTCCAGTAAGCAAGACATGCGATGTAATAAAGATGTCTCACTGATAAGTTTATGTTCTGATTCTGACATTTGTATTCCCATGGTTTCGTTCCCCCCTCCCCTTTGTCACAGGTCCTAGTGGTACCAATATCATTATAGGGTCCATCGCAGGCGCCATCCTGGTGGCAGCCATTGTCCTAGGGGGGACTGGATGGGGATTTAAGTAAGCGACAAGCATGCCTCTTCCTGACTGCTTCTTACTTTACTCCATTCAGAAGTTAATACTCAAATGCTTTTGTGCTAAAATTCTGCAGTAGATGCAATAATTTTGAGGTTGTTGGGTGAAAATTCATGTAAATATTTCAACTGTTTTCTCCCTGCACAGACTGAAAGAGATATCCTGTCTCCAATGCTCAAAGCCACAGCACATTTTAAAAGAAAAATATAAATTTCAGTCCACAATTTGACTAACATCTACTTAATTTTCAATTTAATAAATAATAATTCGTATTTGTCAATTCAGCCATTAACAACAGCTCTTGTTTCTTTAGCACTTTTTTAAAAGCCTGAATTTTTCTCAAAGTTTAATGTGTAAAAGTGTGATACTGAACAGCTAAAGTACATATTTAAAACATCTGAAATGATTAAAACCAATTGTAGAGCTTGGGATTTTTTTTTTGTTGTCATGTGTTTTTAAGCCATTTTGAAGGCTATTTCCAGGAAACAATCTCAGACTTCTGCCCTAACAACGAAATTTGCCAAAGATCAGTGAGAATATGAGTAAAGCTCATCAAAATCACAACCACTGGTTATGAGCAACAGGCAAGGATGTACTGTAACTTGAAAAGGGGTAACAATCGAGTCCAGACTTTTCGAGTCAAAAGCAAAATGAATTTGTAATTTATCTTGTGTCTACAGCAGAATTTCTAGCTTTAAAAAAAGGAACAAAATTTAGTGCAACTTTACCTGCATGGAATGGAATCGCTGCTTTCACATTTATTGAAATGTGGAATGCTTGGAGCATGTGTGAGATTTTATTATGCAACGCATCACACCTCCCTTATTACAGGCCAAATGTTGGTGTGCCAAAGCAAAAACGTCTACTAACATTGCAAATGCTATTATTGTGACCATTTCAGGCTTGGCAGGTTTAAACACAAGTTTAAAAAGTTAAAGTGATTTATCACATCCAAAAAAATTCATAATCACTGAAATGCAGACAGTTTAGCATCTATATATTGGCCAGTAGTGTACTGTTCTGATGGTACAAGCACTCAACAAACAATTTCATTTTGACAATATATCTACAATGCAAGTGTCAACTCAGGAAAAACTGAAGGAAATCCTTATTTGTGAGGAAATAGTTTTGGGGAAATTGATGAGATTAAAATCCGATAAAGTCCCCAGGGCTGCCACCTACCTGCTCCACCCTCCCCACCAGCCTTTCACTATTACCCCCCCCACCTGCATCCACCCATCGCCTTCCCAGCTACCTTCCCCACAACCCCACCCCTAACCCCTACTTATCTCTCATCCCCCTTGCCCCCTCCACATTCCTGCTGAAGGGTCTATACCCAAAATGCCAACTCTCTAGCTCCTCGGATGTTGCCTGACCTGTTGTGCTTCTCCAGAGCCACCCTTTTCAACTCTGATGCTCTGCATCCCAGAGTACTTAAGGAAGTGGCCCTAGAACTGGTAGACGCATTGGTGATCATTTTCCAGCATTCTGTAGACTCTGGAAGAGTTCCAATGGGCTGGAGGGTAGCTAATGTAACCCCACTTTTTAAAAAAGGAAAGGAGAGAGAAAGCGATGAATTATAGGCTGGTTAGCTGACGTCGGTGCTGGGGAAAATGCTGGAGTCAGTTATTAAGGACGTAATAACTGAGTATTTGGAAAGCGGTGACAGGATTAGTAGTAGTCAGCATGGATTCACTGAAGAGAAATCATGCTTGACAAATCATCTGGAATTTTGAGGATGTGACCATTAGAGTAGACCAGAGTGAATCAGTGGATGTTGCGTATCTGACTTTCAAAAGGCTTTTGACAAGGTTCCACATGAGAGATTCATTAGGAAAATTAAAGCTCATGGTATCTGAGGTATTGTATTAACATGGATAAAGAACTGGTTGGCAGACAGGAAGTAGAGAGTTGGAATAAACGGGTCTTTTTCAGAGTGGTAGGCAGTGACAATTGGGGTACTACAGGGTTCAGTGCTGGGACCCCAGCTCTCCATAATATATATTAACGTTTTGAATGAAGGAAATGAATGCCATATCTCCAAAGTTGCAGATGACACTAAACCGGGTGGCAGTGTCTGCTGAGAGGAGGATACTAAGAGGCTACAGGGTGACTTGAACAGGCTGACAGAGTGGGCAAAAACTTGGCAAATGCAATATAATGTTGATAAATGTGAGGTTATCCACTTTGATGGCAAAAATAGGAACGCAGATTGTTATCTGAATGGTGGCAGTTTAGGAAAAGGTGAGGTGCAAGGAGACCTGGGTATCATGGTGGAACAGTTGCCGAAGGTTGGCAGTTGCAGCAGGCAGTGAAGAAAGCTAATAGCATGCTAGCCTTCATAGCAAGAGGATTTGAGTATCAGAGTAAGGATGTCTTGCTGCAATAGTATTGAGCCTTGGTAAGGCCACACCTTGAATATTGTGTGCAGTTTTGGTCTCCTCGTCTGAGGAAGGACATTCTTGCTATTGAGGGAGTCCAGCAAAGGTTCACCAGACTGATTCCTGAGATGGCAGGAATGACATATGAGGGAAGACTGGCTTGACTGGGCTTGTACTCATTGGAATTTAGAGGAATGAGGGAGGATCTCATAGAAACATATAAAATCCTGATGAGACTATACAGGTTTGGTGCAGGAAGAATGTTCCCGATATTGGGTGATATCCAGAACTAGGGGTCTCAGTCTAAGAATAAAGGGTAAGCCATTCGGAACTGGGATGAGAAAGAGTTTCTTCACTCAGCGAGTTCTGAGCCTGTGGAATTCTCTACCACAGGAAGCTATTGTGGCCAGTTCATGAGATATATTCAAGAGGGAGCTGGATATGGCCCTTGCGGCTAGAGGGATCAAGATATACGGAAAGAAAGCAGGAGTGGGATACTGAGATTGTATGACCAGCCATGACCATATTGAATGGTGATACAGGCTAGAAGGGCTGAATGGCCAACTCTTGCACCTATTGTCTGTTTCTAAAAGCAGTGTGACGAGAAATTACAATAATTGTCATTCCTTAGCCTAGTAACTACACAGTGTTGTTAAAAATATATTTTCCGCTCTTTGTTTTGATGTGGTAAAAACGGGCTAGCAAGCTTTGACTTCCTTGTCTAATTTTTAATAGATGGAATATCTCCTAGGCTAAAATGGTTGACGTAATCGCTGACGTAAGGTGGTTGCAGGAAATCATCTGACCTGGTTGATCCAGTACATAAAATCATGAATTAACAAGATCCATGGTGAACTGAAATTAACATGACATCCAGATGACTGAAACCAGTCTTTCAGATCTGTGTTTCATGTTTAATTTATAGCTTTCTGAACGATTTGCATGTTAAAATAAAAATCGTCTGTTGATCATCCATATTACGAAAAATAATGAAGCACCAGTCCTTGCTGCACGCCACTGGTCTCAGGCCTCCAGTCTGAACAACAATGCTCTATTACCACCCTCTGTCTCCTATTGTCAAGCCAGTTTTGTATCCTGTTGGCTAGCTCTCACTGCATCCCATGTGATCTAACCTCACTAACCAGCCTATCATGCGGAACCTTGTCGATGGCCTTGCTAAAGTCCCTGCGTAGACAATGTCTGCTGCTCTGTTCAAAATCCTGAAATTGCCATTGTATGTGAAAACAAAATCAAGAATGTAGAAGCACAAAGGAAGGCTATTGAGCCCATCAAATGTTATAAAAATCATATTTATCTGTGCCAAATACAGGGGAAAGCTTTCTCCTTTTACTTTGAAATAGCTCTGAGTTTTTGTTTTGATAACTAAGTATTTGATATCTGTTAGATGTCTGAAAGTTTGCAGCTGTTTCTATCTCTGTCTGCTTTCAGCATGTTTATTTGTATCATCATGGTCTACTAAATTTTCAACTTGCGTTCTTTGAACCAATTAATCTTACAGTGAAAGCTTCTCTTATTTCCAAGAGGAAAGAGCCCAGTGACTGTTGACATTGCATGTTTACAATTCCAGCCTTCGCCAATATGCTGTGCTCAGTCTTATTGAGCATGTGTTTCCTCCCCACTGGAGGCCTGTAGGGCCATTTAGTAACTGACAAATAAGTGGTGTATGGATAAATTTCTTAGTCACACTCGAACATTTCTCTTGCTTTTTCCATTATTTTCAATATTTCCAATATTGTTACAGTGTGCCATGTAAATAGTTATATATCACACAGCACAAAGCTAGTGCTTCCAAATAAACCTGTTTGCACTATAACCTGGTGTTGTGTGATTTTAACTTTGTACACCCCAATCCAACACTAGCATCTCCAAATCATATCTTGTAAATGTTACACATATCCTTGTAGATCCAACATAATAGTTAACTTCAATGTGCAAATTTTGTTCTTATTTTACTGGGTTTATTAAACCCAACAATTAATTTTGGACAACTAATTTCAACATAGGCTAATTGCTGCTAAATGAGCTGAGATCAGAGCAATTTTAGTCCATGTTTGCCAACAATTGTCATGACTAATGGCTTGATTTAATCAACAATGCTCTTTAATTGATGGGCTTTCACCCATTTACGACTGGTGAAGGAGGTGAATATTTAAAGGCAAAAGTGGCTTATTTGGTTATGATCCATCCATTTCTGAAAGAATCAAAACAAAATTGTCTAGAAGCAAAAATATTCTTTCATGTCCAAATATATCTCAGTGGCCAAAAGATTGTGTTTCAAATGTAAACCAAACTTGCTTCTGCAAGGTCATGTATTATTCCATCTCAGCATTAATATCCTGCTGTTATACCAGCTTAGTGTTAATTATGTAGATTAATTTTCAGGTACATGAAAGTACCTTATTGATTTCCATGCAAGTTTGTTCCAGATACAGATTCCTTCCCATTCACTCCTGTGGCACTAAATTCTTGTAAGGAAAAAATGATTTTCATGTAAAGTTGTTTCTTTTTGTGCAGTTTATTCCAATGATCTGCAATGTTTTGCTTTGTTTAAGAATATAATTGTTGCTAACACAGAGACGAATTCCTCATTGTTAAGAATTCCCTTTTTTTGGTTGGGATTGGTTTTGATTTTAAAGAAATCAAACATAAATGAAATATTCTTCAAACCACCATTTGTCCCACACTAAGCCAAACTCCGGGGAGGTGAAACCCTCAGTATGTTTTCTTATCTGTGATATGTGGCCTTTCTTGCCTCCTTTGTGATTTTTAACTGACTTAGCACCTTGCTGGAACTTTATAGCCGTGATTCCTATCTTCACCAATTCTTCTCGAGTTATAAGAGAAGCACATTTTCAAGCAATTGCTTAGCAGTTATGCTTCTTAAAACTCTAGAGTGCATGAGATGTTGTGGTGTTTAAAAATACCACAATTGTGAAACAGCAATAGCTGATCCAGGTGGAATCAATGAAGATAGTAATATTAAACATGCATGTTGTGCTTCTATTACACTGTGCATGTCTCCACCCTGCTTGTTATGTTGGTCTTGATTTGCATAACAGCCAAATGTATTTGGGAAACTGAGCCTTAATTCAATATACAGGACTCTACAAATTTGAACGTTAAAATATATCATGTATTTCTGTGTGACATTAGACTGAAATATCTCGCTTGGAAATCTAAAGCTTATTCATTTACTTGTTGAAAGCAATTGTACTATATTTGAACTCTTCCACTTCTGTAAAATTTGAGATATTTAAAGATAGTTTCTACAGTTAATATGTATTTTGTTACATCATTTAATATTCAGACTTGTTTTATCTATGCTCAAATGAGCAAACCTGTTCTTTTTCCAGAAGATCTGTATGTTGTTTGTTCCAAATTCAATCAGTAGAATGCATTCTTCTTGAGAAATGCACAGCAACAAACATCTTTTATAACTTTCTCAATCATCTTGAACTGAGCAGTGACATTTCAATTAGGGCAGAACAGGATGGAAGAGACATTTTGTTACACAGTGTTGTGGGTGACTGCTTTGCACCAATTATGTGCCCAGTTACAGTGAACAGTAAATATCCCTGAATTGAACTTGGAATTACTTTAAGAAGAACTTATTGGCCATTAAACCAACCCAAGTGCTCAGTTCTGACAGCTAATATGTGATATTTATTCAAGGATGTTCAACATTTTGGTGTATTATATCAATCAAGTCCTAATTGATTACTAACTATTAATGAATTTCTAGTAAGTGTTGAAAACTAAAAGTGTCTCATTTTTTTTCTTTGCACCATGGAAAGGAACATTCGGAGAGGAAGGTATGATTCCACACAACAGCAAGGAATTTAAATGCCTAGCATTAAATCACACCACTTTATGATTGTAAACCAGCCTTGGTTTCACTGTTTCCGTATATACAATTTACAATTGTGAAGCAATTACTTGATCATTAAAGATTTGTATGTTCAAAGTTAATAAACGGATCAAATCACATAATAAGCCAGTGTAAAATTGAATAACCATTTAAAAAAAGGTGAAAATGAGACTGCCACTTGAGTTAATTAGATTAGTATGTGACATTGGTGTGTGACTGATACATACAGAGCAGACTGATCCTTATTTTGACCGCTGACCTGTGATAACCAAGCTGGGTTTCAGCCAGGTCAAAGTGTTCCTGATATCAATAGCACCGCTAAGGGTGGACAATAACCCGAGCTCCCACTTCTGGCCATTCCCTAACCCCTGTTGGCAGGTGCAACAGAATGATGGCGAGGTTTAGTCAGTTGACCGGTCTCCTATGGCCCTGGCCAAACGACCTATTTTCTCCTCGTCCCCAGTACATGTATGACTACTGAAATGAAAGTGTTCAAACAAAAACACTTATTTTAAATGTTGTTATGATTTTCCTTCTCTGGAGATGCCAGGATTATGCTGGAGGGTTGCCATGGCGACTGTATGAAATCAGCAAAGGATAGACTCAGCCTTGATGCTTCTTCTTCAGTCCCTGGTCATTTAGATTGATAACGCACAATGTTCTGCTTCAAACATAAAACTAATCATTTCGGCTGACAACCAAAATAATTTGCTACTTTTGAGAACAGTGGGGTTGTGGAGGGGTGAGTCAGGGATGAGGGGTGGGTGAATGGTTGATGTTAATTTTGGGATAGGAAAGGGCGGCAGCAGGATCATTGCAAAGCAATAAAAATTGGCAATGATCTTGAGGTCTGATTTTCAACTAGACTAATCATTGTTACATAGACTATGCATTAATTAATATTATGTTCTGCGGAGGTTCATATTAGGTTTTCATATTTCCTTGAGGTTATTTCTAATTTGTTCCTCGCAATTAATTTGTAAGCTGAAGTGCTGAGCCATTTGTAACTTCAATCATCTTGCAGTTCAAAGAACATCTGTGCATCTGTGTGTGTTTTAGTACTGACTGGTTGATATGCTTCCTCCAGCTGAACTCTTGAAAGAAATATTGAACTTTATGACCCCAATTGTATAGAAAATCCACATCAACACAGAGCCTTTGTGATGCTGTGCAACAATTGAAGCCGTGAAAGATAGTTCTTTGAACCTTAGTTTGCACAATATAAATAGAACATTTAGAAACCACTCAAAAAACCCTGAAAGCTTTACAGATTAAAGAACAGTGTTCAAAATCCAGCGTCCAGTTCAGGTTTGAGTGAGCCACCTTTATAGTGTACTTGTTTTGAAAAATAAAAGTCAACCTTTAGGCTCCAACAAAGAAGCTTCGTGTTGTCTTCATGGGGAGATTTCAAGCTGTAGCTATGTTCTTCCAAACATGAGACATTGTGTAATTCTCAAATATTAACTGTTTAACGTTACATTTTATCAACCTATTCATGCCTTTTGTTTATTCTGTTAGCTACAACTCACTTTAGTTTGCAAATGATTTTATCAATCAGATCTCCAGCCTGAAGATGCATTTCTCCACAACCATAAAGCCTTAAGAAATAGGAACAGGAGTAGACCATTCAGTTAATTGAATCTGCAATTTAGTAGGCTCATGGCTGAGCCGACATTCCTCACATTCACTTTCCTGCATTTTCTCTGTAACCCTTGATTCCCCTACTAATCAAGAAACCATCTATCTCAGCCTTAAATGTACATGAGGATTCTGCCCCCACCGTTCTCTGTTGTAAGTAGTTCCAAAGACACTCAAGCCCACAAGTGAAGACATACTTCCTCATCCTAGTCTTAAATTGGCACCCCTTTATTCTGAGACTGTGCTCTCTGGTCCAGGACTGTCCCATGAGTGGAAACTTAACTTTAGTATTTACCCTGTCAAACCCCTTAAGAATCCTGGCATTCAGCAAAACAGCTTGCAATCATTTGTATTTTGAAGTGGCAGTAACTCTCAGTATTTCACTAAAAGAAATTGACTTCTCCATTTTCTATTCTTCTTCAACCTGTTACTTGTAAGGTAGCTATGTAACTTCTAACTTCTTTGTTGCAGATCTGGAGGAGCATAAAATGCATTTCATCTGTATACGATACTGTCTTTACTCCAATAAAACCAATGTCTTCCGATGCTCAAGGAACCAGACCTTCTCTGTCTTGTTGCTGTGGAATACACTTATAGGTAAACTTCAGGGCCTGGAAAAAGAAAGGAAAGTTGAACCGGTGCTTCAATGAAAAGCTGAAGAAAACACTTCTGAAACATACTGAAATCTATGCTGTGTCTTTACTCTGTTTAGAGCTTTGGTGCATGCTCCAGCCCATAAGAGTAAAGAGAATAGTTTCAGGCTTTGGGTGAGGTAGGTGGCCATACTGTAAAGCATGCCAGTTTTGGGTTTAAAAAAAACAACATTCTAGGTCTTGCCACAGAATCCATGTGACCCTGTAGATTCACTCAAATAATCACTATATTGTGAGAGAGCACGAAGCACAAATTGTTCTGAATGTCACTGGTTTACTGCTGTCCTGATGTCAAAGCTCGAATGATCTGGCCTGCAAAACCTACCTTTTTGTCCTTGTATTTCACATTTGCTGATAGCCCTGTTTGAATTTTCTTATGTTGGAGTGCTATTCTTAGCTCAAATGAATCCTCATCTCATCTACTAATGTAAGCAACATGAGATATGTGCAAATTCATGTGACGATGTATTTAAACTTGCAAGTAGTTCCCAATGCTCTAAATCTGGCTCTGAAATAATTCATGGGGGCAAAATATTTTTGCCACCTTTCTAACTTTGGTGGAAGAAATTGGAGTTATTGAAAAAAGCTGGATTTTGTCATGAAGATATTTAGTGAGTTGCCTGCTCATTCTTTCACTTGCAGAAGACCGAAAAGAGGGAGAGAGAAACTTACAAATGGTGACTCAATGTGGTGAGCCTTAGCACTCCCATACTAATCCAGCAATAAATCCTGGCTACTCAGTTTCCAAAGTTAGGTACATTGGGCAGGAATACACCAGCAGAAATTGTGACAGCTGAAGGATCAGGGAGCAGTGACATATCTGGATGATTTGTACAGAGCAATGTTAAACCGAGATGATATTTTTCATTGAAAGAAAATCATGAGAAGAGGGAAACTTACATAAAAATTGGCTTTTGTGAACTATGACTGCTTCTTAGAGTTTAACCTGAACTAAGAAAATTGCATTTTGTAACAGGTATCCTTAATTTTACAGATCAAGAATTTGAAGTTAAATTGTAAAGATTAGTTTAAATTAAGTAAAATACAAAGCTGGCTTAAAATATGGGACACAAATAAATTGACAACTTCAGATTTAAACAGGGGACATGGAATGTTTGATATATGATGAAGGCTCGGAAATGAAGCTACCTCGATTCTTAGAACAGTTGATACTATCAAACCTTGTTATGTTAGCTCAAGTTAACCATCAGAAATGTATCTTATTATGGTTAAAAATCTCTAAGGTTGAGCTGGGACCAACAACTTGCGTAAAAAGTGGAATTTGTTTAAGTGAAGAACTACCATTAACTCCATAAAAGTAGCCTTTCTCAAAATGGCTTCTCCCAGTTTCTCAACTAACACTGCCAATATTACTGTCCATGTCATTGTACTATCTTGGTATGTTTTTCCTCTAGTCTTCCACTGGAGAATTATCACATGAAGTGCACAATGATTACAACTGATGATTGCATTTAATTAAAAAGGGTTTTTCTTTCTGGACTTTGCAAACTCAAACTACTTCTTAAAAATTGCAAATATAGAGTGAGTAAGCTCGAAATTTACTGCATCACTTCTGCATTTCATGCTATTCAGTCTGAATTCTCAACACAACTCATGGCCATCCAAGTGAACATTCCTGGCTCTTCACCTTCCCACTCAGGAGGGTGGAGCAAGAGAAGGAAATTTTGAATGACAATTGGAATTTATTATTTTTCTAAACATGAAGTTGAGAATTATCTTTCTTCAGGCAGATGGCTTGGAGTCAGGGAAATATTCTATGAGCAGTCCACTCCAAAAAGGCAAGTCCCACACTTGTACCTGTCACCGCGTCAGATGTGGTACTTGCTTGATAAGATTCCTTACTTCTCAAATCTGATAAACCTCTTATCAAGCAGAGAAAATAGTAGCCTGTCAAATGGAGAGAAAGAATGTTCGCAATCTGAAGATTGAAAGTATAAAACATTTTTCGAGAGCAGCCCAAGTATGACCCATGCTGTATCACGAGGATGCTACCGAGTAAAGACAGTGTAGAACAAGAGCTGCAGGATATAAATGTAGATCGCAATCCAGGAATTTTGAGGAAGGAATTAGAAAGATAGGCAGGGGATATTTTTGAACAAGAACATGAAAATCTTGACAGCTAATACATAATTTATCCACACCTTGGATACTTGTGCAGCAAAGCCTTATGGCCATGGGTCTCTACAACTACGGCCATGGGTGTAAGCTGGCACTTACTGTTCCAGGACTGAGAAAGTTCAGTGAAGGTGTGTGAATTATCTCACCTATTGGAGATGGAATGGAGCTGGTTACATCTTCACTGGTTATGAATTCTCAATAGGGTGAGTTCCATCACGTCAACTAATTCACACAGCTTAAGTATCACCTTTGTGTGTTATTGACTGGCTGTAATGTGTGGAGCTTTAGAGACACTTCTTGAATCCTTCTTTCCCAACTACAATGCTCAGAAACAAATGTTTCTGTCTGACTCAATCGAGGACATAAGACCATAAGACATAGGAATGGAAGTAAGGCCATTCGGCCCATCGAGTCCACTCCGCCATTCAATCATGGCTGATGGGCATTTCAACTCCACTTACCCGCATTCTCCCCGTAGCCCTTAATTCCTTGTGACATCAAGAATTTATCAATCTCTGCCTTGAAGACATTTAGCATCCCGCCTCCATTGCACTCTGCGGCAAAGAATTCCACAGGCCCACCACTCTCTGGCTGAAGAAATGTCTCCGCATTTCTGTTCTGAATTTACCCCCTCTAATTCTAAGGCTGTGTCCACGGGTCCTAGTCTCCTCACCTAACGGAAACAATTTCCTAGTGTCCACCCTTTCCAAGCCATATATTATCTTGTAAGTTTCTATTAGTTCCCCCCCCTTAATCTTCTAAACTCCAATGAATACAATCCCAGGATTCTCAGCTGTTCCTCGTATGTTAGACCTACCATTCCAGGGATCATCCATGTGAATCTCCGTTGGACACGCTCCAGTGCCAGTATGTCCTTCCTGAGGTGTGGGGACCAAAACTGGACACAGTACTCCAAATGGGGCCTAACCAGAGCTTTATAAAGTCTCAGTAGCACAACGCTGCTTTTATATTCCAACCCTCTTGAGATAAATGACAACATTACAACACTGAACCCTGCGGGATACCACTTGTCACCGGCTGCCATTCCGAAAAAGAACCTTTTATCTGCCTTCTGTCAGACAGCCAATCCTCAATCCATAGTAGCTTACCTCAAACTCCATGGGCCCTCACCTAACTCAGCAGCCTCCCGTGTGGCACCTTATCAAAGGCATTTTGGAAGTCTAGATAGACCACATCCACTGGGTTTCCCTGGTCTAACCTACTTGTCACCTCTTCAAAGAATTCCAACAGGTTTGTCAGGCACGGCTTCCCCTTACTAAATCCATGTTGTCTTGTTCTAATCCGACCCTGCTCTTCCAAGAATTTAGAAATCTCATCCTTAATGATGGATTCTAGAATTTTACCAACAACCGAGGTTAGGCTAATTGGCCTATAATTTTTATTTTCTTTTGGCTTGATCCTTTCTTGAACAAGGGGGTTACAACAGTAATCTTCCAATCATCCGGGACTTTCCCTGACTCTAGTGACTTTTGAAAGATCTCAACCAACGCCTCCGCTATTTCCTCAACCACCTCCCTCTGAACTCTAGGATGTAGCCCATCAGGGCCCGGAGATTTATCAATTTTAAGACCTTTTAGCTTTTCTAACACTTTCTCTTTTGTAATGGCAACCATACTCATCTCAGCCCCCGACTCCTTTTAATTGTTGGGATATTACTCATGTCTTCCACTGTGAAGACTGACACAAAGTACTTATTAAGTTCTCCTGCTATTTCCTTATCTCCCATCACTAGGCTTCCAGCATCAGTTTAAAGTGGCCCAATGTCTATTTTAGCCTGTCATTTGTTTCTTATCTATTGAAAGAAACTTTTGCTATCATTTCTAATATTACTGGCTAGCCTACCTTCATATTTGATCCTCTCCTTCCTTATTTCTCTCTTTGTTATCCTCTGTTTTTGTAGCCTTCCCAATCTTCTGATTTCCCAGTGCACTTGGCCACTTTATAGGATCTTTTTCTTTAATACATTTCCTGACTTCCTTTGTCAGCCATGGCTGTCTAATCCCTCCCCGGATAATCTTTCTTTTCTTGGGGGTGAACCTCTGTACAGTGTCCTCAATTATACCCACAAACTCCTGCCATTTTTGCTCTACTGTCTTCCCCGCTAGGCTCTGCTTCCAGTCTATTTTTTTCAGTTCCTCTCTCATGCCCTCATAATTACCTTTATTTAACTGTAACACCATTACATCCGATTTTTCCTTCTCTCTTTCAAAATGCAGACTGACCTCTACCATATTATGATCGCTGCTTCCTAAGTGTTCTCTTACTTTAAGATTTTTAAGACATCAATGGTTTATACTCAGGATGTCCAAAGGCAGCTTGATTTTCCTGTTTCTCCAGCTTTGGGCCAGTCTTCTCCTCCCACTCTCTCATACAAGGGAGGTGACGATAAACAACTCCACATTCCTTGTGACAAGTTCTGCACTACTCAGGCATCTAACCTCTCCAAGAGACTCCAAATTCAAGAGTCTTTGATTGTTCCAAGCAACAACAGCTTCTTAGTCCAAATTAATGCCCTAGCCATCTTCCTCTCCATGGTTGTCCAGTTCAGCTCACTCCTGCAAGACATTTAATGCTTCTATTTCTAACTCCTCTATTGCCCACTCTAATAGAGCAATCATTCTCTACTGGTATTTCCCCTATGCTCAAAGGTTTTCCTTGTGCTGCCAGGACAGAGTACCCATATCTGTAATCTCCATTTAACTCAATCCACTATAATATTGTCCCCATGAGCATATTTCCAGTTTTTCTCTGTTTGGTAAAGGTTTTCCAGTTTTCCGGTCATTTCCTGTTTCAAAATGTACTTGTGTCTTGAGTGGCTTCTAAAGGGCCCACTCTAAACTCTAGGAGTTTACTACTTTGGTACATATTGTCACACAACAACTGACCCCAGTCTTCACCCAAAGCCTTGAGATGTGCTTCCAAATTGCCTTGCCCTCCATTAAAGATACAGGAAAGTTGCCATCCAGCACATGCCGGACCAGAGAACGTGGATATTACACCGTCCTGATGTAAATACATACCAGGCCTTACATCAAGACTGCAGCTTCATTTCACCATTGCTTCTTTTGCTAATTATTTTAAATCCATGTCTTCTGGTTTAATTCTTCTACAGCTCTCGATTTTCACTTTGTTGCAAATTGTTATCCTTTTGGAGGAATATTTCTTGAAAGATTTTGAAATAAAGCAGTTAGCTAGACTTATCAAAGTTTCTGTTATGAGCACAGGAAACAATTCCAGATATCAGTCCACCAATATCGCACCAAAGTCCTGAGTTTTATTTGTGTCCTAAATGATACTGGAATGCTTCTTTTGGTTAGTGTCCTAATCATCTTCCACTCCACATCTTGCTTTGCATGCAACATAAAATGATAATTAGCATCTATAATTATCACTGGAAATAGCAAGAGATTGTTTCTACAAAACTTGTAAAAACAAATATTGAATGTAATTAAGACAACAGAATGTTACTGAACTGAATTTGTGCTGTTTTAAAGGTTATCGTATAAAGCTTCACATTATAATGCATACGTTAATGTAACTAATCTAAGTAAATTCATAATTAATACACCGAGCATGTACATACTGGTCTATTGGAGTCCTTTAACTAGAGGAAGTACTTATATGTACCTGTTGTTGCCATGTTGCATCTAACATCTGTTATTCTTTCTGAACATTATTTATGGAAATTACTCATAGTCTTAAAAGTTATAGCAAAATGGTTCTAAGAATTCAGTTTGTTCACCTCATTTGTCTCACTTCCACGTAGGATTGCCTGAACTGCTGTACACAGAAAACAAACACTGTGTCTCAGGGGGAATTTGATGCTTTGATTTGGTTTCTCAGACATGATGTTTCTTGCATTATGCAGGGAAGTCTATTCTGGTAGCTCACACAGTTCGTTGTATTGTTGCTAATCATTTATTTGATGCCTTGAGCCAGGAAACATATTCTTCCTATCTTATCCATGCTGCTTCCTCAAGGATTATTTTAAATAACACCAGTGACTTCCGGTTAGAGGGAACTAAAGTCCTCACATCAACACTAAGATAGGAGTGAGGTTCTGTTCAAATTCTGTGATCAGCTTGTGTTCAGTCATGCTTATCCTTCCTAGTTCAAGATCAGATACAAACTCTAAGGAATTTGTGTGATGTTAAAGTTATTTAATTTAAAACCTGCTACAGACTACTCCTTCATTCTTTAATGCTGTTTATTCTCCACGCACCTAGTTACTAGATGTTAATTTTTCTCTTGGGCTTAAAATTTTGTGTTTGTGTGAATACGTGCTATGTCAGTATCAGTTTAGTTCTTTTAGAAGAAGCTGTGATGCTGTCAAAGGTGATCTTATATACAGCAGGATATGGGAGAATTAAGATCCACATGTGGCTAAAATGGGGTGTAACACGGTGGCTCAGTGGTTAGCACTGCTGCCTCACAGCACCAGAGACCTGGGTTCGATTCCCGCCCCACTGTGTGGAGTTTGCACATTCTCCCCGTGTCTGCGTGGGTTTCCTCCCATAATCACAAAGATGTGCAGGTCAGGTAAATTGGCCATGCTAAATTGCCAATAGTGTTAGGTGCATTAGTCAGTGGTAAATATAGGGTAGGGGAATGGGTTTGGTGGGTTACTCTACAGAGGGGCGGTGTGGACTTGTTGGGCCAAAGGGCCTGTTTCCACACTGTAGAGAATCTAATCTAAAGGGCAGTGACCTGTGTGTTTTCATTTTCCTCAGTTTCATGATACATTATCATATGCATGGAAATCTATGAAGAGGAAAATCATTAGGAAAAAACAATCACTTAGAATTGTATGTCTATGTGAGCTTTCAAACACAGAATGTAATGCTTTTTTTTTGAGTAAACTCCTCCAACACAACTGAAAGCTCCTCACAAGTTTCTAAACTCATCACAAAAATATTCTAAGATTTGTCACATCAAAGTAAATGATCATTTCAGTTTTACTAGTGATTTAGTTGTTTTAGTCAGAAATCTTTTGTTACTTTTCAGACAGTTATTCAAAACAATCTCAACAGTATACGTGTTAGAAATGGATAAAGTAGTATTGCACTGTGTAATCAGTTATTATTTAAGGAAGAACTCAACTTGTTTAAAATACTGTAAATTTTATGACAATTTGCAGTTATGTAGCACGTTTAACATGGAAACATTCCACGGCCCAAAGAACAGAATGTTGAGTCAGGGATGAGGTTGGCAGAACTTGTAAAACTCTTGAGGCAGCTTGATGGAAAGGAGGTTTTTAAAGAATGCAAAAGTCTCAGGGTGATGAAATGGTCCAGACAACAGAATCCATGTGGCGTGAAGCAGTGAATGCACAGAGAGGAGCAGCAGACAAAAATTACATCTAGGGTCGCAAAAATGTGATTTCTGACATGCAGCATTTTGAACTTAATTCTTCGGACAACAGGAAGGCAGTGCTGTTCTGTTATGATGAAAGAGATAGACAAGTGAGGCTTTGTACAGCTGCATTTGGGTCAAGTTGAAATCTGTGAAGAATGAACACATTAATGAAACTGGAGTTGACAGACAGCTAAAGGCTTCTGTGGTAGAGAACTGGAGTAGGGTCAGGGGCAAGCAACATTCCAAATATGAAAATATATGGTTTGGGGAATGGAACAGTACTGGATTTAATGTTGAATGAGAATTGAACAGAGAATTGAGATAGTGATGAGTGCCTAAAACAGTGGCTGAGACTTCCCAGTGTTTAACTGAAGGAAGTTGTG
Organism: Chiloscyllium punctatum; assembly: GCF_047496795.1. Classification (NCBI taxonomy): domain Eukaryota; kingdom Metazoa; phylum Chordata; class Chondrichthyes; order Orectolobiformes; family Hemiscylliidae; genus Chiloscyllium; species Chiloscyllium punctatum. The sequence continues at coordinate 31,699,987 of NC_092780.1, read as the reverse complement.
ATTCATCCATGATAATAGAATGGTGGTGGGGGGGATTTGAAGGTAGATGTTACCCATTTACGTACAGAAAATAAAGTGCAATCTTCAGGTCATGGAGGTTAGTTAGCTTCATTGGGGGATGACTAAAGCCAACAGAGCGGGCTCCATCCCTGAAATGGCTGGAGTAGTTCAGGGAGGCCTGTCTTGTCCCCTTGCTCCATAAATGGTGTGGTTACCCTGAAACTATTACACAGCCAATTGTCTTCCTCAAATGGAGAAAGATTCCTCTGGTCCTTTGTGGACTGTGGGTCCTTGCCTTACTTCCAATTCAGTGACACGAAGGAGCAGAATGTAGGGATGAGAAAAAGGGAATGGGGTTGATCCGTAAACCGTGGTGGTGATGTTACAATGAATGGAAGAAATTGCTGGAGGTGTGTCGGCTATATTTGTGCATCTAGAAGCAGATCTACCTAATAGAGGATAACATGTTATTTGCTAGTGAATTTTAGAGAACTTTATTCATGACTTTGACCAGGTTGTTGTCTTTACTGTGACCTGGGTAGAAGCAGAACTGGAGAGATACCAACAAAACAAATGTTAGAAAGAAAGCATTGACATGAAGGGTAAGGGTAAATTTGAGAACTTTAAAGCAGAAAAGGTGATTGGAAAGGGTGTGTTGGTGAGCAAATATGAATGGAATAAATATTCCATCTTTATTGAGCGTTGAGGGAAATAAAGTTCCCTCAGGGACCGGGAACCTCATGACTGAACCAACGTGTCATTGTTCTGTAGAAATGTGTCAACTATTGGAGACATGATTCTATTGTGAAAAGCATCTTGATGACCTAGTTCTGTGTAAAGTCGTTATCCTACTGCAGAGGTCACTCAATGCTGGACTGTGATTGCATAAATTGGTAGGACGTGCTAGCTTTTAAACAGTTGATTCTTTTACAGTAATTCAATTAATTGCTCAGCTTGCTTGTGTAAATTGTATATAAATATGTATATAAATTGACATAAGTATGAACTTGTATATTATGTATATTTCAGAATTGTATTTGCAGTGGTATTGTGTAAATAGGCACAAACCTTACTGACCATTTGTAAAAATAAATGGCTTCTTTGTGACGATGTGGTTCAGGATTTGCTGCTCATTAAAACAATGATTCTTTGTATCTATAGGGGCTTATAATGGAGAGCTTGCTCACTGGAAGAAGGTGAACAACTCTCCCAAATTAGTTGATCTCTCTTTTTAATGCTATGTTTTTACAATGCTTCTGGTCGTCGGCATAAGTGCATTTGAACCCAGTACAAATAAACAGAATCTGCTGCAAATTGCTGTTTCGTCTGGTTCCTCACGTTGAAAGTGCATGTAACATTCAGGTTTAAGTGGCGGATTGGGCTTTGATTTCAGGTTCATACCCCTTCCACTTCTAATACAATATTGATGCAAATACAGTTGAGGCAGTAGTCTCTGTATAAATGCACCATTGGGCATCTTGTATGGCCATGGATATTAATAGTTATGACTATTATATAGCTTTGATTTTTAATGTTCAATTATAATGACTAGGCTTTTGTTACTTGTTTGTTAGTTTTAATTTTCACAAACTTAAGTACCTTGGAGTAGGCAAATAACATAAGACTTACATGCAACAGGTTTGAGTTTTTTTTTGCTATTGTTCTTTCCACAAAGAAGAACAAAGTATGTCTACTGTTTTTTACAAACTATACAGATTGGTGATGAAAGCCTTGTGAAGTAGTGTTCCTTTGAGGAAGATGAATAGCTGCAGTTAGATGAAGCAAAAGCCATTGGGAATATTCTTGTTATATGGTTGATTAACAAACCATTGAGAACCAATCACCTTGAACATCTCATTCAATAAAGTTTAAAAATCACGCAACACCAAGTTATAGTCCAACAGGTTTATTTGGAAGCACTAGCTTTCGGACCGCTGCTCCTTCACAACCACCTAATGAAGGAGCAGCATTGTCAAAGCTAGTGCTTCCAATTAAACCTGTTGGACTATAACCTGGCGTTGTGTGATTTTTAACTTTGTACACTCCAGTCCAACACCAGCAATGCCAAATCATTCAATAAAGACAGTCACAAGTCTTTCAAGCATTCCACATGCCAGCTTCAGGTTATTTCACTTTCTACTGAACACTAGACCATAAGTTGACCAAAAGTTGACCATCTTTCCACAGTCTGCATTTCAATAAGATCATGCCTGATCCGATAATCCTCAACTCCATTTTCCTGCCTTTTCCCAGAAATCCTTGATTCCCTCTGTAGTAAAAAATCTGCCTATCTCCACCTTGAATATTACTGAATGCCCCAGCTTCAACAGTTTTCTGCATGAAAGAAGTCCACAGATTCACAACATTTTGAAGGAAGAAATTCCTCCTCATCTCGGTCTTAAACATGTGACCTTTTATTCTGAGATTATGCCCTAGTCTCTCCAAGGGGAATCAACCTTTCTACATCTGTCCTGTCAAGTCTGTTAAGAATCTTGTATGATTCAGAAAGGTTGTCTTTCCTTATTCTACAGTCCAGCAATTACAGGCCCAATTTATTCAACAGCTCCTTAAACTGGTGGCAGTAACTGGTGGAGTTCTGGCTGTGTGCCTATACACTCCCACTCCCGCTCACCTGGCCAGTTTCATTCTCCATTTTTTTTTCAATTTTGTTTCATCATTTCTCTTTTGTGTCAAAGTACAGTTGTTTTTCTTTTGGTGGCTGTAGTGGAGGAAGACATTTCCAAGGGTCAGCTGTGGCGTTAGCAGTGTGATGGATAAGAATGTCCGTTCCTCACGTCCATAGTGGCTGCAGCTTCACAGAGGGTCGGTGGGTCTGTTCTGTTCCTCCTGGCTGTGGTGCAACACTTTCAGTGGTGGCTATAGCAGAGGCAGCCTGGTGGTTCCAGTACATTCCTCGTGGCTTTGGCAGCTTCAGGCAGCAACTGAAGTGGTGAGGCCTTGAACGACAGCTTCAGTGTCTGTGACTTGGTGGATCCGGTATGTCTCTCGTGCCAGGTGGCAATGCAGCAGCTCTGGTGCTGGTTTTGGCGGTATCAGTGTGGTAAGTTTGGTCAGGAAATCCTTGCCTCGGGCAGCTTCGGTGGTGGTGTCCCAAAGCCGCTCCAGAAACCCAGGAACCATGGAGGAGACAAAAGATCAACTTTGTCTCAATCATTTTTTAATAATTTCTGTAATTAAAATGGCACCAAATTGTGGCGACTTACACACATCGCACTGTATTTTCATAAATACAAGTGACAATAAATTGCTATTCTAGTCATATGACAGTCTCTCCATAACTTGGTATTGGCCAAGCGAACTTTCTATGGACTACCTTAAATGCCAGTATTCCTTTCCTTAGATAAGGGCCCAAAACTGTTCACAGTATTCCAGCTGTGGTCTTACGGTGCTTTGTATAGTTTTAGCAAAATCTCACTACTCCGATACACTAACACCTTTGAAATATATTATTTACTGCCGAACAGAATTGTTGAGTAACCCAAGGGTCCTCAGAGGCTCAAGAAAGCAGTTTGTTACCATCTTCTCCTGGGCAATTAGGCCGGACAATAACTACTGAACAAGGAACCATCCTCAACTACTTAATTCCTGATAAAAATGTTTCCTTCAATTACTTAATCCTTATAAATACAACTCCCAGAGGGAGCTAGCCACCTGCACTGAGGTCCTTGGTGTCTGGAATCCATAGTGCAGAGATTATACCAGTCTATTTATTTCAGATAGTGACGGTACCACTTTGCAGAGCTGATGTGTTCCTGTGGATGTGGTCCCAGGACACCTTGGAGGTAGGATCTAGGAGATTCTGTATAAAGTATCCTTTACATGTGGAGGTCAGAGATCTTCCAAATGGAAGACAGTGGAGCGGGTTCAAGTGCCCTTTGGGACTGTTAACTGTGGAGAAAATTGGAACTGTCAAACTGCTAAGGAATTGACTGAGAAAATGTGCGATGTTAAAGCGATAGGTGTTTCAGAGTGCATGTTTCCATACGCTATTATAGGGTTTGTGCTGCGTGACTGATATCCCAAACTATCATTCTCTCAGTTGGAAACAATAAGTATAGGAGAGCTTCAACTCCTTACTGACTGGAAAAGTTTGTTTACGTAAGGGATTACACACTTATGGGAAACTAGTTTAATGAAATCTTTGTTTTCAGAGTGAATGAGTTGTAATAATTTAACATTATTGAGTCTTTGTTACTAATGAGTTTTTTTCCAATAGTAAAGCCATTGATAGTGTGGTTCCCAAAGTTTGACCATAATAGATTCTAAGTGGATTGGTGTGGAGAGAGAAGGACAATGTTGTCTGTAATCTACCATTTGGAAATTCTGTACGTCAATCCATGTGCCAATGTATGACTTCCACTTTTGGAAGTCATTGCCACACATGGACTTCAGAGGTCCACGCAGTAAAAAGAAAATCAGATGAAATGTTAGTAGTGGGTGAGGGGTGTGATTGGAATTGGGACTATAAAGGGTCACGTTGATGATGCTGGTCACGGGAATACAGGAGATAACATGGTTCAGGGAAAGACAACTGGGCATCAGTTGATACAGGATTCATAAAGAGCCGTGGGAGTTGATAGATGCAGAAAAGCTTGGATGGGGAATGTTTGGCGATGTGAGGTGGTGTGCAGAATGGTTGTTTTTATGTTTCCATGTCTATTTTTAAATTTTCTCCACATTGCTGAAGCCCTGAGAGTCAGGTTTTGAACCCACGGGAACTGGCCATCTCTAAGGCTGTTCCTAGGTCACTGAGTTCAACTGCCAATCCAGCCTGTCCCCTTGAACTAAACATTAGAAATGTGGGTGACCATTTTGTCATATCTCTGACCTTAGCTGACAAGACCCAGGAATGAAAATAAGGGTCTAACCTTTCCTTCAAAGACTTAAGCTGCAAAGGTTGTTTTTATAAGAGGTTAACAGCTTGGTGCTGTCAAGCAAACTTAAGTTTACACAATCAAAATGAATGACTAGATAATATATTTTAAGTAATGTTTGGGAGAGAAATGTTCACCAACACATGAAGGAATGTTTATTCTTCAACAAACACTATGGGATTGTTTCATCCATGTCAGCAGGTAACCTTTAAGATTGCCTTCTCACTGATGAGCAGCACCTCCAAATCTCTCCGTATACAGCATCAGCCCCGTTTGAATTAAATGCTCAATCTCAGAAATTTCTAACAAGGCTGCAAAGTGAGATCAACCACATCATTGTGGCACATTGGTAACATTATTAACATTGGCATAAATAACACACTAACTGTCAGTGAAATAGAGATCCATTTAGTACCAGGAAACAAACTTTTGGAGGCAGACCTCAGTAAAACTTATGTCAGATTTGCGTATAGCCACATATAAACAATGGGTTACCTGCTAGAAGTTCTCTTAACACAGCAACATCTAAATCAAAGATGCCCCTATCCAGACCCTGTGACCATGACTTTCTGCAACTGGGAGATGCTAAATTATAGTCACAACCAGGGCTGTATAGTAAAAAGGCTGGGAGATCCACTCAGCAACTCGGAAGAAAGTTATCTGGCATTAGATCATTCGCAATTTGATCAGGAAATAGATTACTAATGCAAGTAAGTTTTTTTTGCTATGATTAAAAATGTATTTCGTTGAGGAAAGTATTGAAAGAAGTCGAACGACAAATGGTACAATAACAATTGTTTGCAGAGCCAAGCTAATTATAATTAGGATGCACAGCAAAGTAGTTGAAGTGTATTTGTTCATTTTTGATTCATTTTGATGGAAGTTTTCAGTGTTCTTCACTCATAGGATAACAATCAAGTGGGTGACTGTCACAAGTGCACTCATGACGCAAAATAAAAATGCATCTCCTAGTCGAAAGCAAGGGTATAAAATTAAGCAACCCAGACAGAGAGAGAATAGGACAAATCAAAGACTGTCCGAAAGGTAAGGTAATTTTCACTATTTAATGATTCTAATGAAAGATCTGCATATTAAAGTCTGAGAAATGTTTTAATTTTCAACAGACATATTTTCAGTATTTTTGTTGAATTCAGGCATAAGTAGCTTTAAGACTGTTATACAAGTACCAGAGGAATTATTTGTTTTTGCTGTATTTCCAGCTATTATTTTACAGATCTCTGGCAGTGGCATTGTAAATAATGCAGTTCAGAAGTGAACCGAAGACTTCAAAAAGAAAAAGAACTGTTTAAAACCATGAGCTTTTTTTCATCGTTTTTTTAAAAAATATTTAAAGATTTGGTGATATTGAGAGTCAAAATATTAAGATCTTTTCCTGAAAGCATTTATCTATTCCATTGATTTCTGCTCGCTTGCACTACTTCATACCAGAAACGCTATCATTAACATGAAGCAAACGTCTCAACACAAATTTTTATCTAAATAATTTATTCTGCGCTATCTGAATAAGGACGTGCAGTCGGTCACTATTGAATTCTCTGTCTGGGTTCATAATAATACATTGCAGGGGGAAGCCACTCTCATAATGCTTTTAAGCTGAGGAAATGGCAAGGATTCTGCATTTGCAGGATTTTGTTAACTATCAGTTGTTGGATAAAATTCCAAACATTAAGAATCATGTTTTCTTTTATAACAAAAGCAATGGAATGCCAGTAATTAATGCTTTCTTCAGAATGACCCCAGGTTCATACAGCATGGAAACAGACCCTTCGGTCCAACCAACCCATACTAACCATGTTCCTAAACTAAACTAGACCCGCTTGCCTGCATTGGGCCCATATCCCTCCAAACCTTTCTTATTCAGGCATTTATCCAAATGTTTTTTAAATGATGTAACTGTATCTGCATCCATCACTTCCTCTGGCAGTTCATTCCACACACGAAACATACTCTGTGTTAAAAACAAGTTGCCCCTCATGTCCTTTTTAAAACTTTCTCCTTAAAAATATGTCCCCTTGTTTTGAAGTCCAAATGGTCTCTTTCTGCATTGGGACTGTAAAACTCAATGAAATGGACCAGGAGGCAACTATTTAAAGCTAATGTGAAAAAAAAATTGAAGTCCTATGCTAGTATGTTAAATTTGCAGAGATTAACTATAATTGTAACTTACTCTCAGCTATTGTATTTTCAGTATGATTGAGCACCATTGCCTCCGAATGGCTTTCCTTGTCTTGTTATTTGCCTGCATCCACGGATCCCCTCCTAAAGTGATAGACTTTCTGTCCCAAGGTGAAGTGGACAATCAGTGCTTTGATGCATCATCCCTTGCTCTCGTTGAAACACGACACATAAATGCAGTTGAAAGTGTACATGACCTATGGAAGTTCCTGATATACCTGAGGGAGTCCAAGATACCCAAGCACAGATTCCTCTTCTGGGATTTGGCTCAGCTGTTCTGGGATGTTTATGTGGATTGCGTGTTGGCAAGAACTCATGGCCTAGGCAAATGAGAAACAATCTCTGATGGGAATTTCACAGTTCAAAGGTAATGACAATCATTCCCCACTTTCCATCTTCTATGCATGCAGAGAACATTCAAGAAATGGATTAATCAGGCCACCCTGAACTGTATCATCATGATACTGCAATTGATAGCAATCTTTTGTTACATAAGGAAGTTTAAGTCAATTGAGGTACAGTGACCTCTGAACTGTTGAATTGAGACTGACCTTAGAGCAATGGTCAGTTTTGCAAATAAGCCTATTTTTAAAAAATATTCCACTGAGTACTGTAGTTAACTTTGATTAGTTGAAAACAAGTTCTGCTGAAGAAAAACACTTGCAACTCCACAATTCATTTTAGATAAGAAAGGATTGATATGGATAATCTTCCTTTACTTGGCACCACCAATAGCTAATATATAATTAGAATATTCTATCTAGATTTGTAGCACCAAACCTACCAGCATAATACTGGTGCATATCACTATTTTACCTAATTAACGTGAATATATGCTGCACTAACTCAAGAGCTCAACATACATTTGTGTAGCACCTTCAATACAGTACCTTGTTACATGATGTTCATAAGTGCATCATCGGCAAAGTATCCCACTGAACCACGAGAAAATATTGAAACAGGTAATAAAACGTTGGTTGAAGAGGTAGGTTTAAGGAACATCACAAAGAAGGGGGAGGGATACAGAGCCTGAGGGGTTTAGGGAGAAAATTCTAAATGTTTGAGACCACATAGTCAGGGATACAAATGGCAGGCATTGGAAACTGGGGCTGAATATGTCAATGTGAGCAACTACAGTTATCTGCAAATTGTACAGCTGGAGGAAGTTTACAAATTATGATAAGCTATTCTTAAACTGACTGGAATAGGGAGTCTCCTATAGCTAAGTGCATGTGCTCCATGTAGAGTAGGTTCAACTCTATGGCTGTCTTGGCCACCTTCACCTTTCACAATATTTGGCTGACTGTCAAGGAATTGGGTTTTATAGTCTGGAGCACGCACAGGCATTCCTCACACTTTTAGTTCCTCAGGCTTGTCCAAAGTCAAAACTATTACAAAGTTTAATACTAGAGAAAACAAAACTGAATTCCTTATGTACTGCAGTCCAGAATCCCATTCAGCATCAGTGCTGCACACATTGACACTGCTCGCAAAGATTTCTGAACGCTGGCCCTTCATCCTGGGTGAAACATAAGTGGAACCTGCCAGATATCCACAAGGAAGACAAAGACAAAGACAAACAAAGAAATGTGGAAAATAGTAGATCATTCAACCCCGGTCCACCTTTCAATGTGATCATCCTGCTCACTACCCTGCTCCTGCTTCCTCCCCATGCCCTTTGATTCTTTTAGTTCTAAAGAACGAGGAGGACATTTTCCCTCTCTCTCTCCCTCCTCCCTCCTTTCTATACGCCCCCACCCCCACAGATGCAGCTGCCATATTTCAGAAACTTTTTAAAAATCTCTCAAGTCTTTCAAAGAGTGATTGCATGAGAAGATGAATGAGTGAGGGAATAGAGAGATGGGCAGTATTGTTGTGTTGATGTGAGGGGTCAGTTTTGGTGCTCAGTTGATTTAAGTTGGCTAGTTACAGGTGCTATATAAATGTAGGTAATCAATGTAACATATCCAGGGTAAGTATCCAGGTGTGTCCTGCAATCTAACTCAAGACTTGTGAAAGAAAAATAATGTTTAATCCATCTGTTGGAGTTCTTTGGGGAAGCAACACAATGTAAGGAGCTGGTGAATATACTACACATGAACTTCCAGAAGGCATTTAGTAAAGTGTCACAGCAAAGGTTTTTGTGAAACATAAAAGTTCATAATGTTGAGGAAAGCATATTGACATGAAAATGATAATTTGCTGGCTAACAAGACGCAGAGAATATGCATAGAGGAATCTTTTTTCAGGTTGGGAGGATGGAGGGAGTGGTATCTGCAGGGATTGGTGTTGGGAACTCAACTGTTTATATAAATGACTTGAATGAAGGGACCATAGATCTGGTTGCCAAAAGACACAAAGATAGGTAAGAAAACAAACAGAGAAGAGAACATAAGGAGGTTACAAAGTGGCAAAAGTAAATGGATGCGGGGAAAGTGTGAAACTGAGTTTTGTCAGGAAGATTATAAAACATATAATCTAAACAGTGAGAGTACAACGCTCTAAGAAACAGAGGCATCCATTTGTCCTCATGCATGTTTCACAAAAGGTCAATAAGCAGTTCCAGCAAGTGAGAAAGATGTTACAATGCTATCATTTATTACAAGGGGAACTGAATACAGAAGTAGGAAAGCTATGTTTCCATTGCACAAGGGTCTGAAGAGACTACATTGGGGAAGAAGGATACATATGTATTAGAAGTAATTCCAAGAAGATTTGTCAGATTAAAACCTGGAATGGGCACATTGTTGGGATGGGTGAGGCTTGTCTCAACTGGACATAAGAGTATGGGGTGACTTGATTGAAATATACAAGATCCCAGGGACATTCACAAGAGAGATGTGGACAGGATGCTTCCTCTTATTAGAGAATCTAGAATGCAGGGTCACAATTTAAAAATCGGGCTGCCCGATTAAAACTTTTTCTCACAGAGGTCTGAGTGTCTTTGGAACACTTTCTTCCTGATAAAGTGTTGAAAGCATTGTCCTTGAACATTTTTAAGGCAGTTAGATAAATTCTTGCTAAACAAGGGGAATGCAAGGTTATCTGAGTAGGCAGGAGTGTGGTTTTGAGGTTAAAATCAAATCAAGTGTTAAACAATGGGGCACACCTTACTGATATGCTTTGTATTCGAGACATTGAACTCGGAATGGAGACTTTCACAGAGGGTTCCAGGCAATGGAAATCGACCCTTTGGAAACTTACACTTTCCAGACAAGTTCAGCTCACGTGGTAGGATTTCCAAGGGATTGTGTGTGTGTATATCTCCCAACTCACATAAATTCTTCAACTATCTAGATAAGAGGATTTGGGTCAATGTATTTTCTACATATCGAATGTCCACTCATTGATCAGAAAGGTGTCAGAAGTTACTCAGTTTCATTAATATTTATTGGGTCTTAAGTTTTAATGTTTAAACACCCAAAGCTTGATGGACTTGAAACTTAAAACAATTTTTTTTTTAAAAATCAGGTACCTGATAAAACCAAAGGTGGCAATCTATACTGAGCAATGTAAATACTGGTATAAATGCATTGTAATGAATTAGTGTTTTCACTAATCAAATTTTGTTCTTCTTTGCCAAAGCCACAACATTTGTGATGCTGAAGAATTCCTCTTAAAATAAGGAAGCCCGGTAGTGATAGGATCAACTTTTGGACACAAGTCGTCTCTGAACTTCTGTTTTATAATTGAATGTGACTCTTTCTTGTACTTATTGTCTCAATCCTAAAATGCTGCATTCCAGAATAAAGGCTGGCATAAAATAGGAAATTTAACATCAACTGATTTATATAAAGGAACATATTTTTGCTATAAGATTATTTCATGCGTAAAACAGAAAGAGGCAGACGTGAAAAATCTGCATTCCACTTTCAATTGTTCCTGACCTTTGGTGTAGTCTTCAAATATTTTTATGCTATATAATTAGAACAAATGTACCTCAGTAATACCAGTGTTATCACTATTAAAACACATTGATGCTTCAAACTTGACAAATGAATGCTTACGTTATAGATTAAAATGAAAATTATTAATAATTCTCTTTTTGGAAAACTGTTGACTGGATATATTGTAGAATACAGAGTAAGCTACATTAAGCAAGTCACATTGGAGACTGTTGTGAGAAACAGAAACATACGTATGTATTTTAAACAATGGTTTAAGCAATTGAACGTACAAACAAAAATCCCAAGCCTGTGTCCCTTCCCTGTTCCAAAAGTGATAATTCAGCAAGATTTCAGGATCTTTCTAACCTACTGATGTATCTAACATTCATAATATATCTTGGGCAGTTATCTTCCTTGAAATAACATATCCTGTTCCTGGCAATTTATAAATCATAATTTATATGTAAACTTTTAACCATAATCCATAAGCACTGTTTTAAAAAAATGCATAACATTGTTTTACCCACAATGGTATGTACATATTTCAATTTTCCCTGCAGTCATCTTACAAATTCTAACAGTAAGGTTTGATTTCATTTATATGTGTTTCGAATAAATCCCATTATAGTACCAGCATACAATGCAGTTCCTGCAGTTTATTAACTTTTATCTGTAAAACCATGAAACAGCTATTAATGGGGACTGTTAGTGGCTAACAATGGGTTGTGTGTAATAACAGACTATGTGATACCAAGGCCTGGTGTATAGGGGTTGGAGTAAGGACATGGGAGATCTCAAGTTCTAAAGCTACATTTTCAGCCCCATGTTTGGCCCGATTGTTTGCCTAAAGCACGCATCAGCCATCTTGCACAAGTTAATTAAGGGAGTAAAACCTTATTTACAATACCTCTGTAAAAGCAAAATACTATGGATGCTGGAAATCTTAAATGAGATACTCAGAAGGTTGGCTGACAGGCTGCTACCTTGTAAACTGATGGTGGTAGGGGTGGGATTACATTCTGACACCTGTAAAATGGTGGATAGGTCGTAATATTGTTGTCAATAGTGTAATAATCACTAAGTGGCTGTCTAGCATCTGTTGAAAGAGAAACAGAGTTATCAGGCAGAGTCCACCTGCACACACACGACATGTGTGCTGGGGAAAAATAAGCACTACTGCTGTCAGGTGGTAGTGTGCAGGAAAATAAAAAATAAATAAACAGGAATGTCAGAAAGAGCAGTAAAAAAAATTAACAGGCAAACCCACTGAGGGGCTGGCTGTGTTCCCATTACTAAGCAATATGTTCGAAAGGGGAAATGGCAGTGATTGGGCAGCCATTTAGTTATTTAGCCTATTGACAGCCATTTTATGAACTACCACCCATTTTTACTGCTGTCACCATGAGCAGTTTGTATGATAACAGCTTCCTAGCCATTCTGGGAATGGGGAGATATCCCTTTATGAAGTTTTTTTTTTATTTCAAAAATATACTTTATTCATAAAATGATTTGATGGTCTGTACATTTGGTCATGCCATACATATGTCCACATTTACAAACACAGATTCGAATTTATCATTGTCATATACAGGTCTGTGCATTTTTCAATCTTATACATATATTTGGCTGAGGCATCAGCAGAGCCCAAAAAACGTCCACATGGGTCCCCTGTTCTTCTTTAGGCAGGCCGATCTTACACAGTGGTCTTTTCCATGGCCCAAAGAGCAACTCCGTAGTGGCAACACACTCTCATTAGCTCCATTACTATTGCAGAAAGGGTTCAGTCATCCACTTCTTGGGTCTGCTGACTCTTCGAGGCACTTCAATATGGAGATGCCCTCTCTCTCTCAGCCCAATCAGTGACCACCTTTATCCATGGCCCTACACAGGAGCCAACCATTTAATTTGACCAGCAGGTTGGAGAGCAGGTCGCCATCTCCAATGAGTGGGCAGTCTTGGTTCTGAACTGGCCGTCACAGGTTTAGAAAAGTGTCATCACAGTTCACCAGCATAGACTCATTCAGTCCCAATTTTACTGCCAATTATATGCTGGTGAAATTTCAGCCAACATTTCAGATTTATGACCTTCTATTATAATCCCTATCATCCAGTCATCAAGTCATTACTATTTACAACTAACTAAATTTGTAGTCAAACTCCCAAGTTGTGGATTTAGAAAAATATATGTATTTCCAATTGACCTGTTCAGAGATGTTACTAAGCATTTCTGGAGCAGACGAGACGTGAATCTAGGTCTCTTGACTCAGCGATAGGTGCACTACCACTGCAGCACAAGACCCCTCCCCCACCTAAGTTATAGATACATTTTTTTTGTCAATAACCAGAAGTGCTATCTCACACAATTAAGCAACTTTACTACCACAAAAATCACCATGTCTTTTTTTCCATTTTAAATACTAACCACCACCAATTACACATCCATACAGCCAATTCAAAGTTTCCATGCAAAGCCCCATTAAGGTAATGCAAAGTTTGAAAAGTGAGGCAACGTTAGCAGGGGAAAGGGGCCAACTCAAAATAGAGTTGGAGAGGAAAATAAGAGCACTGTATCCAACTGAAATTACTTCACAGGGGCCAGTAGTCATCACCGAGTCACCTTTTATTTACACAAGAACAGTCCTTGACTATAGTACTGTCTCACTCAGAGTCAGGTACCAGAGTGTCAGTATCTCTGACACTCCCTTTTTTTAATCAATCAATCAATCAATCAATCAGCCAGGGCTCCCTGATTGGACCATATTAAACAGGGAACCCATTTTCTATGAGGTCCAACTTTGTTACAGTCATGACACTCATCTCTCTCTAAAGGCAGTGAGAGCGTAGATGGATACCACATGCTTTCTCTTCAAAAGGTATTGAGGTATAAACATAACTGTGAAAGAGAGGCAGTAAGCATTGGTGACCCCCACCCCTCCACAGCCCACTGCCTGAAGCTGTTTAAAGCAAGATGTGGATATTTTGGGCACTTTTGTAATGTGCCCTAATTAACAGAGCTAATACCTGCCACTCAATTCACCCAATGACTACTTAATTGTGCTGAAACACCAATGCTACTCAGAAGTTGTCCTCGATTCAAAGATTATTGTTCAAAAGACATCAGAAACTCATGCTTAGAAAAATCTTATAAAGTAATACGTCCGCACAAGTGTAACACTTAGCCTATTCAATTTGAATTATTCCAGGCCTTTTCTATTAAAAAGTTGTTTAGAAAGGTGCCATTCCTTCAAGTGTTTGGAAACAAAGATTTGATGGCATAAGAGAAACAGGAGAAAGGAGTTATTCATCCTTTAATATTGAATGAAACAACATCAATCTGTTAACAATCACATTCATACTTAGGCTCAGTTCCCACCTCAAACGACAAATCGATGAAATCACAGAGTCCATTTAAAGTAAGTTTAATAAATCTTCTCAATGTAATCAGCTTCTAATGAGATGCAGCATTCAACCGTGAGTATCTTATTTTGTGCATAATCATGCAACCACATCATTCAGACTGTCGTGTCTCTTTTGAACATGCTGTAAATGCTGAAACTTTAGCTAAATCTGGCAGGTTCTCGGCATCAGCAGTTTACCATTTATGCTATGTTAAAGAACAAGAGTTACTGTGTAACAGCAATGCTTCTTTCTTGAGGTGGAACCGATCAACTTGATAATAAAGTTATGGGATTATTTCAAACTACATACTAGACATTTATTTGGAATCAAATAACCGTAACAATTCAACTCACCTTAACTAGGTTAAGTACACTCATGCCCTGAAGGAAAACAAATTCCATAGGAAAGCCTCACTCCTAAAAAATGCATTTATATATCAGATAATGGAACATAATGCAAAATAAAAGCATTTTAAAAAATTGTGGACACTGGAGATCTGAAATAAAAAACAGAAAAACGTTGGAGAAGTTCAGTGGGCCTGGCAGTATCAGTGGAAAAAGGGTCAGAGTTAATGACTCTTCCTCGGAACTTGATATAATGCACAGAATATAATGTACTCTGGATGAGCAACAAATACCTTTTAGGTTTTGTAGATCAAAAGTAGAGACACTTAGGGTGTAGGTTTGCTCACTGAGCTGTAGGTTTGATATCCAGACGTTTCATTACCTGGCTAGGTAACATCATCAGTGGCAACCTCCAAGTCCACAAAACTTGCAGTAGAGACACTATTGAACAAATCAGTTGAATACTAAAGCTTTCAGCAGCCACCTCACAGCATGAAACGGATACTTTTTGTTTCTATAAACTAATATTTTTATTGTTTTCCTGAATTGAAAGAATTGGCAGAAACCATGACCCTGGCATCAATACATTCACTTAATGCCATTGTCAAAACATAGAACATTACAGCGCAGTACAGGCCCTTCGATCCTCAATGGTTTCACATGTTGGTGCAACAATCTGAAGCCCATCTAACCTACACTATTCCATTGACATCCATATTTATCAAATGACCATTTAAATGTCCTTAATGTTGGTGAATCCACTACTGCTGCAGGCAAGGCATTCCACGCCCTTACTGCTCTGAGTAAAGAATCTACCTCTGACATCTGTCCTATATCTATTCCTGATGAAGGGCTTATGGCGAAAATGTTGATTCTCCTGATCTTCGGATGCTGCCTGAACTGCTGTGCTTTTCCAGCACCTCACTCTTGACTCTATATCGATCATGCCTCAATTTAAAGCTATGACCCCTTATGTTAGCCATCACCATCTGAGGAAAAAGGCTTTTGCTGTCCACCCTTAATTCTCCGATCATCTTGTATACCTGTATTAAGTTACCTCTTAATCTTCTTCTAACAAAAACAGCCTCAAGTCCCTCAGCATTTCCTCATAAGATCTTCCCTCCATACCAGGCAGCATCCTGGTAAGTCTCCTCTGAACCTTTTCCAGTGTTTCCACATCTTTCCTATAATGCGATGACCAGGACCGTATGCAATACTCCAAGTGCAGCCGCACCGAAGTTTTGTACCGCTGCAACATGCCTTCATGGCTCAGAAACTCAATCCCTCTCAAAAACTCAATAAAAACTAACACACCATATGCCTTCTTAACAACCCTATCAACCTGGGTGGCAACTTTTAGGGATCTATGCACATGGACACAGATCTCTCTGCTCATCCACACTACCAAGAATCTTACCATTAGCCCACTACATATTCCTGTTGCTCCTTCCAAAGTGAATCACCTCATACTTTTCCACATTAAACACCATTTACCACCTCTTAGCCCAGCTCTGCACCTTATCTATGTCCCTATGTAACGTGCAACATCCTAGCCACAACTCCAACCTTAGGGTAATGTGTAAATTTACTAACTCATCCTTTTATGCCCTCCTCCAAGTGATTTATAAAAATGACAAACAATAGTGGGCTCAAAACAGATCCTGATGGTACACCACTAATAACTAAACTCCAGTATTAACACTGCCCATCAACCATCATCCTCTGCCTTATATATAGCCAATTTCTGATCCAAACCACGAAATCACTCTCAACCCCATATCTTCATATTTTCTGCAATACCTATTGTGGGGAACCTTATCAAACGCTTTACTGAAATCTATATACACCATATCAACTGCTTTACCCTCACCCATGTGTTTGGTCACCTTCTCAAAGAACTCAGTAAGGTTTGTGAGGCACAACCTACCCTTCACAAAACAGTGTTGACTATCCCTAATCAAATTATTACTTTCTAGATGATTATAAATTGTAACTCTTAAAATCCTTTCCAAAGGAAAAAGTGAGGACTGCAGATGCTGGAAATTAGAGTGGAGAGTGTGGTGCTGGAAAAGCACAGCAGTTCAGGTAGCATCCAAGGAGCAGGAAAATCAACATTTTGGGCAAAAGCCCTTCATCAGGAATGAGGCTGTGAGTCGAGGGGGTGGTGAGATAGATGGGGGTATGGGGGGGGGGGGCGGGTAAGGTAGCTGAGACAGCCATAGGTAGATGTAGGTGAGGGACGGGGGTAATGGTGATAGGTTGGAGAGGAGGGTGGAGCGGATAGGTGGGAAGGAAGATGGACAGGTAGGACAGGTCATGAGGGTGGTGCAGAGTAGGAATGTTGGAACTGGGATAAGGTGCAGGGAGGGGAAATGAGGAAACTGGTGAAATCCACATTGATGCCATGGGGTTGGAGGGTCCCAAAGCGGAAGATGAGGCGTTCTTCCTACAGGCATCGGGTGGTTAGGGAGTGGCAATGGAGGTGGCCCAGGACCTGCATGTACTTGGCAGAGTGGGAGGGGAAGTTGAAGTGTATGGCCATGGGGCAGTGGGGTTGGATGGTGCAAGTATCCTGGAAATGTTCTCTGATGCGTTCTGAGTAGACGCTCTGTCTCCCCAGTGTAGAGGAGACCACATCGGGAGCAAAGGGTACAGTAAGTGACGTGTCGTCCTTTCCAAAACTTTGCCCACAACAGAGGTAAGGCTCACTGGTCTTTAATTAAAAGGGTTGTCTCTACTCCCTTTCTTGAATAAGAGGACACCATTTGCTATCCTCCAGTCTTCTGACACTATATGTCGTCATTGTCTACAGGAAAGGATCAAAGCCAAAGGCTCGGCAATCTCCTCCCTAAATTCCCCATATAACAAAAGGGCTTCAAATGAACATTAATGTTTCAACTCTTGAACTTTAACATGGTTAGGATCACATCCTGCCATCCAGGAAAAGTTATATATTACTACACAGGCCACACCTTAACATGAAGAAGGGACCAATGCACTGTCAAGTGGGAGACAATAGCTCTAGACAGCAAGACAATTGTGCATTTGGAGATAGTTGAAAGCTCTACTTACTGAGGAGGCAGTACCACCTGTTTCAAACATAGTGACAGTGATTCAGGATATAAACATAACCTCAATTAACGTGCTATGTTATCTTTTATCCCATGTGCTGTTAAATTCTTTATCAGTCTACCATTGGAACCTTGTCAAAGGCCTTACTGATATCCATATTAACAACACCAAGTTCCTCACTCTCAGCTACAGACATAGTCATTGCCTTGAAATATTCAAACAGATTTGTTAGACATGACATCCCTTGATAGAGTCATGCTGACTATCCCTGATTAAACTTTACCTCCCTAAATGGATTAAACCTTAACTCTCCAAATGGAGATTAATTCTCCTTCTGAATATCTCCAGTTGTTTCCCGACCACTGATATGGGACTGAGTAGTCTATAACTTCCTGCTTTATCTCTACCACCCTTGTTGAAAAGTGGAATCACATTGGTTATCCTCCAGTCCTCACTTCTGGAATCATTCTGATGAATCTTTTCCTAAAGTGTGTTGTCACAAGCTGGACACAATGCTCTAACATTGGTATAATTAAAATCAATGATGTTTACAGTGTTGACTCTGTCCAAGCACAACAGGTACTCGAAGTTGACTGAAGTCCCATTCTCCCAGTGTCTGCGTGGGTTTCCTCCGGGTGCTCCGGTTTCCTCCCACAGTCCAAAGATGTGCAGGTCAGGTGAATTGGCCATGCTAAATTGCCCGTAGTGTTAGGTAAGGGGTAAATGTAGGGGTATGGGTGGGTTGCGCTTCAGCGAGTCGGTGTGGACTCGTTGGGCCGAAGGGCCTGTTTCCACACTAAGTAATCTAATCTAATCTAATCTAATCTAGATCATGTGAAATTGATGAAGGAAATCATTTGAGGTTTGAATACACAAATACACACCAGTAAGAAGATAAGGCAGACAATATATTGAACAAAACCTCTATTTGCAGTTACAACTTTGAAGTATTTTTGAAACATGCAGAAAACAGACATTCAAACTTTTTTCTCCAAATACATAGACACGTTTTTTTAAAAAAAAACATCCATCTGTTTCATATAAAACTAGAATAATTTGCATAGATGTTGCAATGACATGTCATATTTACTTAGACAACTGTGTAACACAATTAAACGACAATGCACATTTTCACTGAAACAAAATACTTCTGCAGTTTGGAATGTAGCATGAAGTCTGTTTTTGTTTGTAGGTAACAGCAACATAAAAAGGCACCTGTTTCTGTTCCTTATGGCAACATCATTGTTTTTGTAAAGTGACTCATTGAAATCACATTAGACAGTTTTACCATTTGGCACTCCAATTACTTCATTAAAGATGTGCTGTGTAGCTAAATTAAAAACAATTACATAGAAAGTACACTTATTTTTACACAGTTCAATATTCTTGAAAATATTTAATGTTTTATGTCTTTCCCTTTTAGCTAGAAACTACCCTTTGTAGAATACTGCTTTAATATTGATTCACAATGGTGCTTTCAACCAATCAGAAGCAACCTTTTCACCATGAAGTGAACAATCAGAAGTTGACAATCAGAATACTGCCAATAACTGGAACAAAACCCTACTCTGTACCTAATATTACTTGGGCTCATTAAACTTTCCATTAAAAATATATAATGATGCTTAAACTAAAAACGTTCCTTATCAGCGATTTCTCTATCATTTTGACCTAAAACAAAACACTTAACCAAGTACAAGGTCATATGCAATAGACTGAAACCAACCAAAGGCATTCTTCAAATGTTACAATTTGTTCTCGTATATAAAAAGGTACATTTGGTTCTTTGGGAGTCAGAGTTGACTGTTTTTCGAAATAATATTTGAAGACAGTGGATTTTAATTTGGCAATTCCATTCTTAAAAGTACCCAAGGGGAACATCAAAAATTCCTTACAAGAAATGTAAAATACAAAATAAGCAAAGGATATTTCTCCTAAATGTGTGTCATTAAGAATATACTAGGATAACTTGTATTCCAAATTTGCCCTAGATGATATATATATTCTACACAAACTGTAAACATCTGCTTTTACACAATAAAGCAATCAATACTGGCATTCAGGACACTGCCACTTAGACAATGAGGGTCATAATTAAGATGATCGAACCATTTTACAAGCTTTGGAACACTAACTGAAAAATGCTAAGTCACCAAAGTAAATGTGATGGCTTCTTTTTGGAACAGATTGACAACTTTAGCAAATATTGATGAAGCTCAACAACTGATCATATAATGTTCACTTTGGTTAACCAACTGTGAAAATAAGAAAAAAGCGATATTTGGAAGTCTTCTCTCAAGAAACCTTACTGCCTAACATGCTATGGTAATTGCCTGCTCTTTGCACCTCATCATTCTTCAGAAAAAGCATCTTATTCAGGAACACATCAAAATATTGTAGTTCCTAAGTTCTAAGATACTGTGGTACGAACAATATATTCCAGAAAAATGCTCTTTTACTCAAAATGAATACAATTCAAAAAATTAAAACCGAACATCTTCTGATTGAAGATGAAAAATAAAAAGCTACATTTCAAACAATAAGGATAATTTAGCATCATCAGTCTCTTAAATAGAGAACTTTAGATTTATGAAGTGCCTCTATTAAGTATCAATTTCAAACCTTATCCCATTTGATTTCAACATATTTTTGTGCTACTTGCTTGTCTTCCTTCTCATTATGTAGAGTACTCCATAACTGATTTGGGAATAAGATCATGATTACAAATCAAGTTTTGGACAGTGCGATTCCTTGAATGTACACTGCTATCAATGACACCTCAAATTAAACATTCCTACCGTTATTTTACAGTAACACAAGCCAAAACACTAGACTCAAAAGAGATTCTGCAACTATAACAATCTACATTACAGCAAGGAAAACCTATTGTAATCAGACATAATTTTGACAAAGTGGGAATTATCCAAAGAGACAGCCATTATTCTCAGTGTTGTATAATGTGTCTTATTTGAAGTCAGTATCTGGTCTTGGTAAATCATTATCCTTAAATGTTGTGTGCAAGTATCAATATATAAAAAAAGATATAGAAGTACTATTGACCTGAATATCTAAATAACACCATTTTACACAAAATTCTTCAAATAACCTTTCACTAACTATGCAACACAGGCTGTAACTACAACCGGCCTGTATCTTATGTGTGTTCCTGCCCTTTCTCCAAGGCACTTATATATTGCTGAATAGTTAGAGCTGCATTCAGTTTTCAAAATACCTATGCCCAACTCAACAATACAGTAACTGGAAACAATAGGTACATCAAATCCAAGAATTGCAATTAATTTACTAAAGTCTACCGAACAGAAGCAACCTCCCAGTTAGCAGAGTTCTTCAAAACAAAGCTTAATGTGTCGCAAGTTCCAATGTAGACCTCCATAGATGGAGTCAAAATAAACCAAGCCTGTAGTAGGTAACACTTTGTTTTTCATGAGCTGGATCTCAGATGCTTATTTACCTTAACTGACAGAAATGGATGAACTATTCATTCATAATAAGTTAGCTTCAAGTCCACAAGTAACTGAACTAGTTGAGCAACAAAACAACTATCAAATCCACACGGAAGTTTTACCGTCTCCAGATTTGTTGCTTATGCTGCTCTTATTTGATCCAGACTTTTTCTTGTCGCTGGGATGGTTCGAGGGGTTATTGTGCTCATTATAAGCCTTGAATGCCAGGTCCAGTTGCTCCTGGGCCATTTTCAGCTGTTGCTGCACACTTTCCAAGTTGAACGGGATGTTCTCATCATTACTACCATATTGCTGCTCTTGAGCAATATTTGCCTTATTTTGTTTGCAAGCCATTTTAGCATTTGACAGTTCTGTGTACGGAATCTGATCTGGTTTGA
Source organism: Chiloscyllium punctatum (assembly GCF_047496795.1). Lineage (NCBI taxonomy): Eukaryota > Metazoa > Chordata > Chondrichthyes > Orectolobiformes > Hemiscylliidae > Chiloscyllium > Chiloscyllium punctatum. The sequence goes on along the minus strand of NC_092780.1, from coordinate 31,678,332 downwards.
CTGCAATGTTGTAACCTGGGGGAGCTGAAGGGGTATTCCACGTGTACGGGTAACTGTAACTTGCCTCCGTCATCGAGTTTTGCTTGCTTCGTAGTATATCCCTGATCATGCCAAATCCCAAATGAATCAACTCCCAAATGTCTATTATTAAACAAAGACAGCTTACTGCGTACATTATTAACAGAAAAATGGTCTTTTCTGTCGGCCTAGATACGAAGCAGTCTACTTTATGAGGGCATGGAGAAGTTTCACACTGATATTTCGCTGCCACCTTAAAGCCATATAAAATATACTGACCCACAAGAAAACTCAACTCAAAGGCAGTCCTGGCGAGCAACTGCATCACATAAATTTTCATTAAACCATCCCTTATTATGAGACGCCTCCCATCATGCTTGGTCGGGTGTTTGTGGTCTTGGTTCTCTTTATCACTGTGCAGTTCTATCTCTGGATATAGAATGGGATCCTCAATGTTGTCATCTTCAGCTTCCTCCAAGGCACGGTGCTGTCTCCACTGCACTGCATACTGGTGTTTCTTTGGCTTACGCTGTCCATGTTCATGATCCTCCGCTGCAGCAATTTTGTGGACAGCATAACCCAGATATATAACAGACGGAGTTGCAATCAGGATTATCTGGAATACCCAGAATCTTACGTGGGATAATGGAGCAAAGGAATCGTAGCAGACATTCTCACAACCTGGCTGTTGGGTATTGCAAACGAACTTGGTCTGTTCGTCATAGTAAATAGATTCTCCTCCGACCACTGTCAGCACAATGCGGAATATAACAAGGCAAGTCAGCCACAATTTGCCAACAAATGTGGAATGGTTATGGATTTCCTCGAGAAGGCGTGTCAGAAAACTCCAGCTCATGTTATTCAATCAGATTCCCAATCAGCTCCTGCAACATAGTAAACAATTTTTATTAAATCACAGAATAAAGCATTGTGTGAACAAGTTTCAAGATAATACTAAATTAACTTTTCATTAAACAATGTTATAGAATCAACAACGTAATTTGAAGAACCTGTAAATGTTTTTGTTTTTATTAATATGTTCACTGGGTATGAGCATCGCTGGTTGGACCAGCAATTAACATCCACGCCTATGGAACAGCCAGTGGTGAGCTGCCTTCTTGAAGCATGTGGTGTAGGTAAGTGTCCATTGGCAGGGGGAGTCTAGTATTTTGATCCAGCAACAGTGAAGGAATAGCAATATATTTCCAAATCAGAACGGAGTGTGCCTTGCAAAGGAATTCCCATTTAGACATTGCCCTTATCCTTTCAAGGTCAGGGCTTTGACCAACTCTTTCCCACCTCGGCCTCATTTTGAGGCTTGAAAATTGTCACGAAACCTCAAATGAGAGGTGGAAGTGATACAGGAAGATCTGCTGGCATAAACGGTCCTGCGTAAGACTCACTGTTGGTGTGGACACAGCTATTATAACTCAACCATGGCAACAGAACACACAATGTTGTCTCAAAGCTTATGACCCCAAAGTTCAACACACAACCCCACACTTTGGGAAGCTCTGTTCTAAGTGGTGGAGGTCCCAGTCTGGAAGGTTTGCAAGTTGAGGAGCTTTGGTGAATTTCTGAAGATCATTTTGTGGACTGCTGCTGAGAATATGTATCAGGCATGAGCAGGCAAAGAAAGGGTTAAGTTTTGAGTTTTGTGAAACAAGAGGTTCAGCTAAGCATGACTCAGATCAGATAAGAACTTGCAGTTAACAATGGGGTGCTGGAGGCAAGGCTAATGGGTTAACTAGGTGGAAAAGCAGTCATTATGTAAAACCATTTAACAATATTGGAAGTATCAGCATGTAAGGTCAGTTAACAAGGTGAAAAGTATTCATTATACGAAGCCAGTTAAGGTTAAGAACATTCATTGCGTAACAGCAGGTGGTTTAATCTTTACCATTGACACTCGCTGATGGTAACGGTCAGCCAATCAATATGTATGTTGCCTTACCTGAATGCTCCTCCCTATAAAATGACTATATAACTCATGAAGAAACTGCTATTCCAGAGAAGACCGTGAATTCATGTCTCTGTACACATGGATGGTCATTTTCTCTCCCTCCAGGACCAGGAGGTAAAAATGAAGGAGGTAAAACTATACTGTGTCTCTGAACGTTTTGCTTCGACTGAAGGGGGCAAATGGGATGACGCTGCCACTGTGCTTTGGCGAAGAAGAGATTGAATGTTTAATCCAGCAGATGGGGGTTCCAATCAAGCAACTACAAGCACATGGCAAAATTGACGGAAATCTTAAATTGCATCTGAAATGTAAAGCAAACACCTGAAAATGAAAGCGGGTCACGTTCGATAAGGCACTTCATCAGAAAGGGTACAGAGAAAGAAAAATGTTTGAGGTGGAACAAGAGAGGAACTATGAGAATCCAACAGAATAAGAAAGAGAGAATGCGAGAGTGAGTGCAAAAGGTTACAGCGAGATAATTTATCAGAAAAAAAAACAGGTTGTTGAAGAAAGACGTAACAGTAAAGCTGAACTGTTGCTGATACTTCAGCGGGATTCTATTTCATACATTGAACATAGAACAGCACAGGCCCTTCTGCCCATGCTGTTGTGCCAAGTACTTATCTTAATCTAAAATCAACCTAACATACATACCCCTCAATTTACTGCAGTCCATGTGCTTCTCCAGCAGTCACTTAAATGTCCCTTGATGTATCTGACTCTACTACCAGCGCTAGTAATGCATTCCACGCACTCTCTACATAAAGAACCTACCTCTGCCATCTCCCCTATACCCTCCTCCAATCACTTTAAAATCATGACCCCTCTGTGACAGCCATTTTTGTCCTGGGGAAAAAGTCTCTGGCTATCTACTCTATCTGTGCCTCTCATTACCTTGTACATCTCCATCCAGTCACCTCTCCACTGTGAAAAGCCCAAGCTCACGCAACCTCTCTTCATAAGACATTCTTTCCAATCCAGGCAGCATCCTGGTAAATCTCCTCTGCAACCTCTCTAAAGCATCGATATCCTTGCTATAATGAGGCAAACAGATTAGGATCAAATATTCTAAGTGTGGTCTAACCAGAGTTTTATAGAGCTACAGCAAAACCTTGCGACTCTTAACCTCAATTCCCCTGTTAACGAAAGCCAAGACAGCACGCGTCTTCCTAACAACCCGATCAACGTGGGTGGCAACTTTGTACATGGATCTATATACATGGACTCCAAGACCCTGCTGTTCCTCCACACTGCCAAGAATCCTGTCTCTAACCTTGTATTCAGCATTCAAGCTCGACCTTCCAAAATGAACCACTTCACATTTATCCAGGTTGAACTCTATCGGCCACTTCTCAGCCCAGCACTGCATCCTGTTAATGTTTTGTTGTAGCGTGCAACAGACCTCAACACTATTTATAACACCAGTGACCTTTGTGTCATCTGCAAACTTACTAAGCCACCCTTCCATTTCTTTATCCAAGTCATTTATAAAAACTACAAAGAGCTGAGGCCCATGAACAGATCCCTGCGGGACATCACTGGTCACCGACTCCAGGTGGAATACTTTCCATCCACTACCACTCGCTGTCTTCTTTCAGCCAGCCAATTCTGTTTCCAGACAGCCAAGTTTCCCTGTATCCCTTACCTCCTAACATTCTGGATGAGCCTACTATGGGGAACCTTATCAAATGTCTTACTGAAATCCATATACACCACATCCACTGCTCGACCTTTGTGAACTTGTCTCATCACATCCTAAAATAACTCAATAAGGCTTATGAGGCGTGACCTGTCCCTCAAAGCCATGCTGACTATCTTTAATCAAACTATGCTTTTTCCAAATAGTCATGCATCCTATCTCTCAGAATCCTTTCCAGTACCTTGCTTACCACAGACTAACTGGTCTGCAATTCCCAGGGATTTCCCTATTCCCTTTCTTGAACAAAGGAACAACATTCTCCTCCCTCCAATCATCCAGTACTATTCCTGTTGAGAGTGAAAATGCAAAGATCATCGCCAGAGGCACAGTAATCTCAGTCCTCACTTGCAATAGTAACCTTGGATATATTTGGTCCGGGCCTGGGGACTTATCTATATTGATGCTTCCCAGAATTTCCAGCACATCCACTTTCTTCATATCAATCTGTTCAAGCCTATTAGCCTGGTACACGGTGTTCTCACTATCAACAAAGTCCCTCTCTCTAAGGAATACTGAAGTAAAAATCTCATTTAAGGCCACCCCTACCTCTTCAGACTCCAGGCACAAGTTCTCTCCACTATTCCTGATCGGCCTTACCCTCTCTCTTATTATTCTCTTATTCTCTTTCTTAGGGATTGCTATTAGAACAAGCGACAATGTATCCAAGAAAGGAGAAGTCAGAAAACAGGAGGAAAGGAAATAGAGGGAACAAAAATTGTCCTCAAAAACTAAGACAATAGATTGTCACTTCATTCAGTGATAATTACAAATCAGATTATGGACTAAAGGACTGCTTTAGGACTTCAGAGCAGTAAATAAACACAGTACTGAGGGAGTGCTCCAATATCAGAACTGCCACCGGGGAGTTTCTCTCAGCAGAATGCAAAGGAGCCCTGGTTCCATTTGACAGGCAGGGGATTATACTGCTGTCCTGGTCAAAACTCAACAGATTTACCTGTTCAATTATCTCATTTGCTGTTTCTGTGGGACAGTAATGCATACAAATTGATTGCTCCAAAAACAATAACTCTTCAGGTGCGAAACATTCTGGAAAGTCCTTAGTATCTGAAAAAGACTGCAGTCTTCTCTTGATAATTCAAAGCCTTTTATATCCCCAAATTAAAATGTAGGTATCAGGGCCCCACAAGATACAGTTCCAAATCAGTGGTCATTTGTATCTCACACTGTTCTAGGACAATTTGGAATTTGAAATGGAAACTACTCTTCTTGTAATATCTGGGCTCTTCATAAGGTGGAGCCATAACACTGCAATGGGACAAAACTATACACACAGGGATGGAAACAGAGAGCAAGGCATGCCTGTAATTTAGCTCATTCATTGACTAATTAATAAATAGTTAAAAATACACTTCACAGCAGAGACAGTCACCGAGAGGAGGCTGACCGAAGGCTTGTATGCTCTAATAGAGGGGAATGTGGAGATCAAGAAGGGATTTCAAAACATAGGATGCAAGGGATTAATGGCATGACCACACTGATTGGGCAAAGAGAAAATGCACAAAAGAATGAAACTATAGCAATGGAGAAACTTAGGAGCTCAACGAGGGAATACCTTTCAGTATTATATGGGGCGCAATTAATATGGGTGACTTGTTGGCTCAGTGGTTAGCACTGCCACCTCACAGTACCAGGGCTTGATTCCACCCTAGGGTGGAGTTTATATACACTCCCTGTGTCTGCATGGGTTTCCTCCGAGTGCTCCGGTTTTCTCCCACAATCTAAAGATATGCAGTTTAGGTGGATTGGCCATGCTAAATTGCCCGTAGTGTTAGGTAAGGGGTAGATGTAGGGGTATGGGTGGGTTGCGCTTCGGCGGGGCGGTGTGGACTTGTTGGGCCGAAGGGCCTGTTTCCACACTGTAAGTAATCTAATCTAATCTAATCTAAATGGGTGGCACGGTGGCACAGTGGTTAGCACTGCTGCCTCACAGCGCCAGAGACCCGGGTTCAATTCCCGTCTCAGGCGACTGACTGTGTGGAGTTTGCACATTCTCCCCGTGTCTGCGTGGGTTTCCTCCTGGTGCTCCGGTTTCCTCCCACAGTCCAAAAATGTGCAGGTTAGATGAATTGGCCATGCTAGATTGTCCGTAGTGCAGGGGAATGGGTCTGGGTGGATGTGCTTCGGCGGGTTGGTGTGGACTTGTTGGGCCAAAGGGCCTGTTTTCACACTGTAAGTAATCTAATCTAAATTGCCCATAGTATCCAGAGATGTGCGGGCTAGATGGATTAGCCATGGGGAATACAGGGTTACGGGGATGGGGTGGGGTGGGTTCTAGGTGGGATGCTCTTCTGAGGATTGTTGTGGATTCAATGGGCCAAATGACAGATAAGGTCTCAGTTTAATGTTTCTTCAAAAGGTACCTCCAACAGCGCGCACTCCTTCAGTACTGCACTAACATTTCAAGCCTTGGGGCAAGACTTGAACCCAAAACCTCATAACAGAACTGGTGAGAATGTTACCAACTGAGCCACGACTGACAGTCATAGATTCATACAGCACGGAAACAGACCTTTCAGTCCAACCAGTCCATGCTGAACATAATCCCAAACTAAATTAGTTCCACCTGCCTGGTCCTGGCCCATATCCCTCCAAACCTTTCCTATTCACGTATTTATCCAAATGTCTTTTAAACATTGTAATTGTACCTTCATCCACCGCTTCCTCAGGAAGTTCATTCCATACACAAACCACTGTAAAAAAATATTGCCCCCATGTCTTTTTTAAATCTCTCTCCTCTCACCTTAAAAATGTGCCTCCAGTCTTGAATTTCCCCATCCTAGAGAAGAAAGCAATTACCATTAACTATCTACACTCATCATTATATTATAAACTTCTAGAAGGTCACCCCCAACCTCAGTGAAAAAAAAGTCCCAGCTTGTCCATCCTATCTTCATAACTCAAACCTTCCATATCCAGCAACAACCAGGCAAATCTCTTCTGAACTCTCTCCAGCTTAATAATATCCACCCTATAACTGGGCAACCAGATTTTTTTTAAGTATGACAGTGAGGAATGCAGTACTTCTGGAACTGGTGAATGATTGTTAGGTCAGGGAGGACAGGTTGTTAGGAGAACAGGATTCGGCACTGGGAAGGAAATGGGTTACAGAATTTTGGAATCACGGGAGTTTTCTGAACGCCAGAGAATAGGTTGACTGGAAGGAGACCGTTGCGATAATCAAGTCCAAAGATGACATAATTATGGATGAGACAATCAGCAGCAGATAAGCAGGATAAAAGGAGGCAAGAGCTGGTGATATAAGGGTAGAAACAGACAGCTTCTTCATTAGAGAACACATGGGGTCATGGGCTAAGTAGCCTGCACAGATTCCTGAGGTTGTAAGAAATCTGGCTCGATCTGAGACAGAGGCCAAAGAATGTAACATAACATTGTCTTTGTACTGTGTACAAAATCAATCCATTTTTTTATTCATGGAATGAGGGCATTACTGACTGGGCCTGCATTTATTTCCCATCCCTAATTGCCGAAGGGCAGCTAAGAATCAGCAACATTGCTGTGGGTCTGGAGTCACACGTAGGTCAGACCACGAAAGGATGGCAGCTTCCTTCCCTAAAAGACATTAGTTGGGTTTTTCCTAACAATTGACAATGGATTCACGATCAACTCCAGATTTTTATTGAATCTAAATTCCATCATCTGCTGTGATGGGATTTGAACTCAGGTCTCCAGCACATTACCTAGGTCTCTGGATTAATAGTCTCGCCATTAGGCAGCCACCTCCCCTAGTGCTTAACTGGGGGTGGGGTGCATGTCACTGACAAAGGGGACGCAGAGTTTGTGGCAGGATCCTACACCATGTTTAACTGGAGGAAATGACGGTTAATCCAAACAAGGATTGCAACAGGACTCCAGCAATGCATAAACAGCATAGGTAGCACAGGTCAAGTAGGGTCACAAAGAGTCATGGTGGTATCACTGTGGATGCTGCCTATGATATTGCCAACGGCTACATTTGAAATTTTGTAATTTGTTCAATGAGTAGGAAGATTGTAGACAAGGCCAGTAATTTACCGTTCAGCAGGTGACACTGAGACACTTCTTGAAATGCTGCAGTGAAGGCAATGCAGAATGCAATGAGAGAGAGGTGTTTTTCGGATGAGGAAGAGGAAACAGAAAAATGGATTCTTCGGAAATAGGTGACAGCAATGGATGAGAAGCCTCTCAACATGATTGGATAAATAAGATCGAGCCAAGCAAGGCAATCTACCTGAAATTTAAAAATAGAAAAGATTTGACAAGGATACTCAATTGTGTTAATGGTCCCAGATAATCTTCATAGAGTCCTATGTTCCAAGCCATTTAATATTTCAAACTTGTTCCACCATTTTTAAAAATTATTAATTCATGGGATGTGGCCATCATAACCAGGCTATTACCAAATGCCCATCTCTGCTTGCCCTGGAGAAGTTGGTGGTGATCTGCCTTTGTGAATCACTGCAATCCTTGTAATATAGGTACGCCCACAGGGTTTTAAGGAAGGAGATTATTCAAAGATGTTATAACTAAATAGGACACTAATTCAGTTTATCCACATTGGTTCAATTATTTGTAATACAACCGACTAACAAAAATTTTCCAACCTTAGATTTAAATTATTAACTGAGCTCAATCCATTGTTTTACATTAGCAACACACTTACCCATACTTTTCATGAACTGTTTCCTAAATTCTCTCCTAATTAACGTATTCTGATTTTTCTGTCCCCTTATCTTCAGACTCCCTGCACCAGCAGAAAAGCTTTCTATTTGCCCTGTCAATTTTTTCCAAAATCTTAAAAACTCAACTTCTGGAGAGAGAACCCAGACTCAGAAGGTGATAAATTGATTCACAGGAAATAGAAGGGAAAGGTGAGGCATAGATTAGAAGGGCAGGAGAGATGAGGGGTTTTCTTGAGAAATTGAAATTAAGACAGTGGCTTTGGATAACCTCCCGAGACAAGTGCATTCTGAAGGAAGAACACCTCGTCTTCCGCCTCAGAACACTTCAACCCCAGGGCATCAATGTGGACTTCACTAGTTTCCTCATTTCCCCTTCCCCCCACCTTACCCCAGTTCCAACCTTCCAGCTCAGCACCATCCTCATGACCTGTCCTACCTTCCAATCTTCCTACCTATCCGCTCCACCCTCCTCTCTGACCTATCACCTTCATCCCCACCTCCATCCACCTATTGCGCTCTTCGCTACCTTCTCCCCAGCTCCACCCCCACTCCCATTTGTCTTTCCACCCTGGAGGCTCCCAGCCTCATTCCTGATGAAGGGCTCCTGCCCAAAACTTTGATTCTCCTGCTCCTTGGATGCTGCCTGACCTGCTGCGCTTTTCCAGCAACACATTTTCAGCTCTGATCTCCGACATCTGCAGTCCTCACTTTCTCCTCAAAAATCAAGGAAACAGGAATTGGATGACAATGACACAAAAAGCACTGAGGCAGCACGATGGAAATATTAGATACACTTGATAGAGATGGGAGTTTGGGGTTAGATAGGTCCGAGTCAAAGATTGGCTGCTTGAACATCAGACAATGCTAAACGGATAGTTTGTGACTTGAGGTCAATGAGCTGTATTTGTTAGAGATAAGGATGGAGTGAGTAAGATAAAATAAACACAGGAACACAAAGAACCTATTTAGGTCTTCAGGATTAGGACTGTTGTAAGCTCCAATTAACTATGTTTGACCCATAACCTGTTCATGCTCTTAACTAATAAAACTATACAACTCTGGTTGCCTTCTGGGCGAAACCAAGCCTTCTATAATGCTCTGGATTAAAAAGTGCTTCTTGCTTTCAGTCCTTAGTGTTTTCACTCTCACTCTGTGATTCCACATTCGTGTTCTGGCTGGCCTGATCAGAGAATGCAGCTTCTTCATTTCTACCCTAGCAAATCCTTTTAAATATATTGAATATCTCAATTACTGCATCCAGTTCTCAAGGAAAACATACAAGTTTATGCAGGTAAAAACAATGAATGCAGATGCTGGAAACCAGATTCTGGATTAGTGGTGCTGGAAGAGCACAGCAGTTCAGGCAGCATCCGAGGAGCAGGAAAATCGACGTTTCGGGCAAAAGTCCTTCATCAGGATGCTGCCTGAACTGCTGTGCTCTTCCAGCACCACTAATCCAGAATACCACTTTATGCAACCTGTTGTCTTTATAATATAACCCTTTGGCCCCATTGTAATTTTGATAAATCTTCTCTGTTCCCCCTCTAGGCCCCTATATACACACATGCTTGGGGCGGGGCGGGGGGGGGGGGGGGGGTTGGGTGTCACTGACAAAGAGGACACATAACGTCACACCGTGCATATGGGTATTATTCACAAAGCTCCCATGCAAGCAACTACAGTGCCCAGAACTGAACTCAGTAATTCCAATATCGTCTAATCAAGGGCTCTGTACAACTGAAGCACAACTTCCTTTTCTATTCCACACGGTGACAGAATAGAATTTAGTACAGTGTGGTCTCTTATCATGTTCATGTTCCTTTGTAATTTCCTGATTACATCTAGACAACTTAACTCCCCTCTTAACTTCAGTCAGCAGTTGGATTCAAGAACAAACCCTTGGAGTTTCTCAGTATCTGGTTCTTCAACTCCCCAAACGACAAAGCTCAGTGTTAGACACTATTCTAATTGCTCCTCACCAGTTCATTAGTATTAGCAAATCAGCATTGGGAACATACAAATGTGGAAAAAGTAGTGATTGAATTATCCGACTATGACTGTCTAGCAAAGTATCTTCAAAATATAATAGCCCTATAATTACAAAAGCAACTGACCTGTAATTAGCAGCATTGAAACTGACAATATTGCTATAAATAATCACTAAACCATCATTTAGAGAGATTAAATGTAAGGGTGTACAGTTGAATATCCTCTACAATTCAAAGTAGCTCTAACTTTCACATGTTACCCTTGTCTGTAAAGTTATGGAAAGGGCACTTTCCTAACCACAACACGACAAGAGTTACAGCAACAGAGACATCAACAAAAGAACTGTATCTAAAGCAACCAGATTCATTTTGCCTGCAAGCAATAAACTGCAGGCAGAAAGTTCACTTCCAGTGATGTCAGTTATAGTACTTCTCCACAGTCATTTCCTCAACCAAAATAGAAGAAGGACATGACTAAGGAAGCATCAACTGCAAAACAGGCTAGTTCATCTGTTTACTCACCCCTGGCCGAGTACCCAGTCATGACCAGAAAAAAAAAATTAAAGTCTTCTGTGGGTGTATGCTTTTCATGCCGACGGAATAACTAACGGGTGAAATAAAATTGTATGATCTTAAATTTCCCTTCATCTCCATTGCCCTATTTCCAAGGGGTTTTATCTCCAGCTACAACTCTAGCTCAGAAAATATGTTTTTAAGGTACAGAATATCAACAAACATATATCAATTTTCAAAAAAAACGTAGAGAGAGGGGGGCTAAAGTATAAATGTTTTTGATAGCTGCCTACATTAAAACATTTGCATGTAGGGTTAAATGAACGATACGAAACATGTGACTCAACCTTACGACAAAATGATCAGATTTTTGTTAACTTCACGTTTGGAGTTATGCTGATGCAGACAGAATGGCAGCTCTCCCTGAAAACGGTACTTCGTGAATGCATGAACAATTATTCAACTTTAAAACTACTGCAAACAATTCCCAACCCATCGCAGTGAAAATGGAACCACGTCCTGTTCGCTCTCATTCTTGACATTCCGATATTTTCCAGAAACCCACCGCGGGTGTCGAAACACCAGACCCGGGAAAGCAGACGAGAAGCTAGTGCATCAGTCGTACGTCTCGACGCGGACAATAAAGTCGGAAACAGCAATGTACTTTGCTTTCGTTTGAATATATGCAGTCTGGGGGGAAAAAAAACAACGGCAGAGCGCGAAAAAGAGAAAGACAAAGAAAAGCAGACAGGAAGAAAAAGTTACAACTTCGACATGTAACGACTTTGACAGTAACAAGGCGATTCCCTGGGAGCGTTAATGCTGGAAATAATACAATGCAAAACTTTAAATTAGTAGGGAGGATCTGTCTTTCTCCCATTTCCAGCCCGGAATGTTTCCCTCCCTTTCTCTACCCACTTCCCCCACTCCTGAAATTACACAAACTGTAACTTTCGGTCGGATGCATCCTTCCATTTCGAAGCCTGCAGTTGGTTGTTTGCAAATGTTAGACAAGAATGTTAACCCGGGCGGAAACTTTGTGTTCAAAGAAAAGTAACTTTTTTTTTCCAAAAACTTCTTACCTCTCCCTATTTCCAGACAGACCAGCGGCTTCCCAACGTCACTGAGGGAAGATTTTAACCTCCTCCTAGGACTAGCCTCGAACCCTCTCCTTGTGTCCCAAATCATCCCGTTATTCCCACCCCCCCGGGTAAGAGCAACACAGTCAGGTAGGGCGGGATTTCCCTGAGCGGAAACTCTCCTCCCAATCCCGAGCTGACAGTAGAAACGATTGCAAATATTCCCAAATATAACAGGCGCATCGAGTGCTGCCATCTGACTCCCAATGGCTGTAGCATCTGTTTCAATAACGCTGGGGCACAAAGTTAAACGAATTTTATCCTTTTACTGAGTTTTATTTTCCCACTTAAAGTACGTAAGAACGTAAAGTTACACCGCACACATGGGTATTATTCACAAAGACCCCATGCAAACAACTGCATGTTTCACTTTTCGTAAAACTAAGCCTGGCTAGTCTAACTAAAGTGACAGACGGTTAGAAGGTCTGTTGCATAACATTGAGGTCATTGGTTGTTTGGGAAAGGTTTTGGCTGAAATCTTCCCAATTCCTGATCATCAGAGATCGAATGTTGTAGTAATTGGGATTGTAAAGAGGTCAGAATCAAGATTGGAGTGGTGCTGGAAAAGCACAGCAGGTCGGGCAGCATCCAAGGAGCAGGAAAATAACATTTCGGGCAAAACCCCTTCATCAGGAGGTCAGCCAGGTGGAAGTCATAGAAGAGGAGTTCTCTGATTGTGGCTGTTACTCTGATCCAATCAGAGACCCCTAGCTGACAGAGATTAAACTGGAGTCTTAATAAGCACTACCGCAGTTAGGCGGTAGTGTGGGGGTTAAAAAAAAGGAAAAAAAATAAACAGGAAAAAAAATTAACAGGGGATTTTGATGAGAAGGGCAAAAAAAGAAAAAAAAAATTAAACTGGAGTCTCAGGGTTTGGGCTCTGGCTTTGCTGCCCCTCTCCCTTGTAAATTACTGTATCTCTGTATACAGCTTCTGGATTAGTGGTGCAGGAAGAGCACAGCAGTTCGGGCAGCATCCAAGGAGCAGCGAAATCGAAGTTTCGGGCAAAAGGCCTTCATCAGGAATAAAAACGTCGATTTCGCTGCTCCTTGGATGCTGCCCGAACTGCTGTGCTCTTCCTGCACCACTAATCCAGAATCTGGTTTCCAGCATCTGCAGTCATTGTTTTTACCTCTGTATACAGCTGTTAACATTAATTGTTTATTTGTAAACTGTACTGTTTAATAAAATAACATAAAAATAAACTGGACTCTCAGACTTTCTGCTCACACTGAAGAAGCCAGTGTCAAGTACTATGCACATGTAAATAAAGGGTGACCTGGTGACGGGATACCAGCCTCTGGAGTTATTTCAGTGATGATGAGAGTGGGACTATTAAAGGAGTCAAGGCCACCCTGCATGTTGGCCAGGAAGCAATTCCACGATTCTGCAAGGTCCACCCAGTGCAATTTGCCTTTCCAAGCAAATTGAGGCTGGAAAATGAAGGAATCATCAGTTTGTGGAATGGGCAGCACAGGTCATACCGATTGTGAGAGCTGACGGGTCAGTTTGCCTCTGTGGAGACTTTAAACAAATGGTGAACCAGTTCTCTCAGCTGGATAAATACCGAATCCCTCGCATAGAAAGCTCATACGCAAAGCTAACATGGGAATTGTCCTGAATGAAGCTGGGCGCGAGCCATCCGTACCTGCAATTCCAGTTAGATGAGGATTCCCAGAAGTATGCTACAATTTTTACCCAAAAAGGGTTTGTACTAATATATGAGACTGCCATCTGGGGTATCATCAGCCCGTGCCATTATTCAGTGATGATAGAAAAGCTGCAAGCATCTTTTGCAACAAATGGACTCCCAGACATTGGGCCATATTTACCAGCAGCGACTTTGAGTATTTTCTAAAGTCGCACGGCATTTCACATTTAAGGGCAGCTCGTTACCATTCATTGTATAATGGTCTGGCAGAAAGAGCGGTCCAAATTTTGAAGGCGGGCTTATAGGAACAGCCCGCAGCATCAGTCGACACCAAACTGTCCCGGTTCCTATTTGATTATAGAACCACCCCTCACACAACAACAGGGATAGCTCCAGCCGTGTTGCTAATAGGGAGAAGACTCTGCATCAGGTTGAATCTGATCTTCCTGGGGGGAAGGTGAAACGGCAACAGGAAGGCTAACACCAGACACAAGACACCGCTAAGCAAGGGAGACAGTTTACTTCAGGGGATGGAGTTTGGTGCTAAAACCATGGAAATGGCCCTGCATGGGTAAGAGTTATGGTTGATGCAAGGTCATGCCCATGACATTCGAAGTTTGGGTAAATGAGGCAGTCCTGACCAAGCACATGGACCACATGCACACTCTCAATCAGAGCAGATTCAAAACATACCCAGACCCTCAGGGCATCCGGCAAGACTACCAGAACCTGTGGGTCCTCCACCTCTCTCTAGTGTCGAAGAAACTTTGGAGGCTGAGGTGGACAGGTTGGATGTTGCAGCCTCGACATCTTTACCGCCTGAAGAAGAGGATGAATTTCTTCCGAGATGCTCGGGGCACAAGAGGCAGGCTATGATCTGGTTCATGCTGACCGTATCCAAAGCTGAGTCAGAGGAACAAGACCTGGTGCAAAAATGCCCCAGGAGAGGTGACTAGAAAAAGAATAGGTCTATGTCTCAAACATAGAGAGAGAGAGATATAGTGAGTGTAACAAGATCATAGAATAAGAATTCCCTGACTGGGGCTGTTAACCCGTGTCCAGTCAGGGACCCCTGGCTGACAAATATAAACAGGAGTCTCACCAACACCCTGGAGTTGTTCAGGGAGAGGTGGGCGCCGCAGGGAGTGGAGTGCATTATTTCCCCCTCCAACTCTATTTTGATTTAAATCCCTGCCCTCCCCTTCACTGTTTGATCACACAGCATTGCCCTTTGATGTGAAGGGCACTGCTTGTCATTGGCCACTTGGGTGTTTTCCTATCTTCCTGGTGGTGGAAATTGAATAAAGATTCGTACACCTTGTGTCTCTCACTGTGTCTCACACCTGCACACACACAACATGAGTGCTGGGGAAAAAATAAGCATTACCGCAGTTAGGCGGTAGTGTGGGGGTTAATTTAAAAAAAGAGAAAAAAAAACAAAAAAACATAAACAGGTTTCTCAGAGGTTCTGTATACTCAGAGAGCCTTTTCAGAGGAAACCAGACCATTGTCAAGTACCATGCTTGTGCAAATAAAGGGTGACTTGATGACCGGATTCCAGCCTCTGTGGAATTATTTCTGATGTGAGCTGTGACTCATATCCATTTGGAAATGTGCTTGTTTGTGCAGCCTGGGACCCTTCGCTCAATGTCTGATTTGAACCTAGCATGCTTACCTTGGAAATGTATTTGGAACAATGAATATGTGAGGACACTGTTGATCTTTCAAAAATGTCCATCTGTTCAGACAAATCAAAACAGACCTCTGGATCCAATTGGGTTTGAACCCAGAAACAAACAGAAATAGGAATCACTGGAAGAAGTTCAGCAAGGTCTTGCAGCACCTGTGGAGGGAAAACAGCATTAATGTTTTGAGTCTAGTGACCCTTCTTCAACTCTGAAGAAGGGTTTTGAAGAAGGGTCACTGGACTAGAAACCTTTATGCTATTTTCTATCCACTGATGCTGCAAGACCTGCTGAGTTTCTCCAGCAATTTCTATTTTTGCTTGTTTTAGATCTCCAGTATTCCAGTTCTTTGTTTTATTTTAACCAGGCCTTCTGCCCCAGAGGTAGAGCCACTCCCAGAAGAACCCAATTAAGGTCACTTTACAGTTGTGAATAGCCATAAATGTGTGTCCCCATTGTGCTTTCAGTTTTAGAGAGAGAGAGGTTTTTAAGATGTATACACATGAAACATTGAGAAACAAACGAACAGTTGAAATTATGTGTGGATTTTGAGAACTGTATGAAATTCAGTTACTGTAGGAAATAGCAAGGAATAAAGAAGGACAGAACTATTATCCTCAGGGTGAATCAGGATGGCTGTAGATTTCTCACTCCTTGCTCCTGTAGAAATAAGAAGTGACGAGGAGTTGGGCATCTTCCAGCCTCAAAGGCGAAATTGAGATTGCCACAGAACAGAAAACCTGAACAATTAAGACTAGCAATTTTTAACAGGGCTAGGCAAACTGTACTACAAGCTGTATTGTATTCTAGACCTTATTGAAGAGCAGAAAAATCTAAGGTGGAAATGTATTGAAGACCATGTATGATCTATCTCCAGCCCTCCAGTTACTTAGGAATGTGTTCAGTGGCAGAGTTCAGGAAAAGAAGAGGATTATTAATTAATATTGCGATCAAAATTGTGTAAGTTTAGATTCTCCAGCTTATGAAGAGTATGTATCAGCAGACTGGGAAACTCATCAAATTGTCTCCACGGTCCAATAGAAAAGAAGCCCTGGAAGGTATCAGTTTAGCAGAGAGTTAAAGAATTAAGATAGGACTGTTATTTCCCTGCACTTGAGTCTCTACTGAATAGTATTTGGAAACGGGTTAAGTTTTTTTAAAAGTTCATGTTAAGATCATTTTAGCTGCAATGTATATGCTGTTTGGTTAGTTTACTTTCTTTTGTATATTAAACTTATAGATTTGTCTCATTACTCCAACTATAATTTCTCCATTTACCAAGTCACTTTTTAAACCAACTCAGTGTCATGAGACCTCCATACGTACCATCAATTAATATTTTGTCTTTTATTATCACCCCGGAAGACAAATTATATCATGATCCATTATTAGGCTGCACCAGCATCTCTTGATTTACCTCCTAGACTTGAACAATAAGGAAATAGTTTTCACTTTGAGATAAAATATTCAGAACCCATGATCATTTGATTTTTTTATCACTACTTGATAAAAAAAATTCCAAACTCATCTTTCCCTGCTTAGTAGATTCTAAACATATTCTGTTCAAAATACTGGCAAAGTCTTAACACACATTTCCTTTCCTGATGCACCCTTTTCTGAGGATTTCTTAGACACTCCTACTATTACAATTGGTCTCCCATTTAAGGTCAAGCAACTGACTTTGGTACATCTTATCTTATTGCAGCAGAAACATATTATTTCCTTGTTCATCTATCCCTTTTGGTTGGTTGCAAGAAAGCTAACTTGGAAAGTATTTCAAGCTCAAATGAGCATGTGTTTTAAAGAAGCCAAGTTAAGCAGACTTCTTGAATTAACAAAAGGACTGAGTTCATTAATTACTAACGCACGAGACATACAACCAGAACAGGAACAACAGGTGAGTCCAAAAAGATAAAAGTTATTTTTAAAAATTCATGGATCCATCTCTGAATTGCTCATGAATTGTACATGGCCGAAAATGTGTTGCTGGAAAAGCGCAGCAGGTCAGGCAGCATCCAAGGAGCAGGAGAATCGACGTTTCGGGGATGAGCCCTTCTTCACGAAGAAGGACCCTTCCTGAAGAAGGGCTTATGCCCGAACCGTCGATTCACCTGCTCCTTGGATGCTGCCTGACCTGCTGCGCTTTTCCAGCACCACATTTTCGGCTCTGATCTCCAGCATCTGCAGTCCTCACTTTCTCCATGAATTGTACATTGCAACTGTCACAGTGGAGGTTATTGGTAGTGTTGATATTGATAGTTGAACAGTTGTTTTTTTTAAGAACCTTGATTTTACAGGATGGTCAAAGAGCCTTTGAACAGATTCTTTTTTTTTAATTGGTTGCAATACTCAGAATTAGAGAGGGTCTTTACCTGTGATACAGCATAACTAGAGGATAGTTCTTTGACTGTGATGTATCTCCGCATTCAGTCCCTCTAGTCTATTCCAGTAGAATTGAAACAGGTTTTCGTTTAACCTCTGTCCTTATGGAGACTTAAAAGTACAAGATGTGTCTGCCGTTTGGGACCTAATCCATAGGGGAAGGCTTGTTGCTGAGCAGGGGTCATCAGCCTCTCATTATCTTTCTGGTCACCAGAGATGACAAGTCCAGTTTATCTTAAGTTAATTTGACAGCTTTAGCTGTTACATCTCCTTGGATCCACACAGAATTATTTCACACTTGCAGCTACCAGGCTCCTACAACAATTTTTGTGAATTATGCAAAGAAATACAATCAGTTTCATGTTCAAATTGTATCTCGCTTATTCAAGTGAATATTGAGTGATTTGGAAATAAAACAATTTACATTTGCTGATCATTGCCCAAAACTCAAGGTGTGTTAGAAATTGTATCTTTGAAGATTACGATTAAAACTTATTTTCAAGAATGTCCTAATGACTGGGAGAAAATAATTCTTTTGTTACAGTTTGCCATTAGGCTTGTCCCTAATGAGTCCACAGGATTCAATCCCTTTGAATTGATATGTGGGCATGAAGTCAGAGAATTAGCAAATTATTTAAAGAGAAATTTATAAACCAATTTTCAGAAACTGCACATTTAGCCCACGTTTCAAGTTTCAGAGAGAAACTAACCTTAGCATGTGCGCTGGTCAAAATCATCTGGAAAGCGTTCAACAACAATGAAAACTGGAGCAAATAAAATAAAATTAAACTTCAAAGCTGTGTGCTGGAGACAAGGTATTAATATTATTATCTGTCTCTGGAGAATCAGTAAAAGAAAAGTTTATTGACTTCATCAAATCAAGAAAAAACTCAATGATGTGAATAACGTAGTGACTAGAATCATAGAGATGTACAGCATGGAAACAGACCCTTCGGTCCAACTCATTCATGCCAACCAGATATCCTATATTAATCTAATCCCATTTGCCAGAATTTGGCCCATATCCCTCTAAACTCTTCCTATTCATATACCCATCCAGGTGCCTTTTAAATGTTGCAATTGTAGTTGCCTCCACCACTTCCTCTGGCAGCTCATTCCGTACATGGACCAACCTCTGTGTGAAAAAGTTGTCCCTTTTAGGTCTTTCCCCTCGCACCCTACACCAATGCCCTCTAGTTCTGGAATCCCCAACCCAGGGAAAAGACCTTGTCTATTTACTCCATCCATGCTCCTCATGATTTTATAAACTTCTATGAGGTCACCCCTCAAGCCTTCAATGCTCCAGGGAAAAAAGCCCCAGCCTATTCAGTCTCTCTCTATAACTCAAAACCTTCAACCCTGGCAACATCCTTGTAAATCTTTTCTGAACCCTTTCAAGTTTCACAACGTCCTTCCTAGAGGTGGGAGACCAGAATTGCACACGATATTCCAATAGTGGCCGAAACAATGTCCTGTACAGCCGCAACACAACCTCCCAACACCTATACTCAATGCTCTGACCAATACAGGAAAGCATACCAAATGCCTTCTTCACTATCTTATCTACCTGGGACTCCACTTTCAAGGAACTATGAACTGCACTCCAAGGTCCTTTTGTTCAGCAGGACCTTACCATTAAATGTATACATCCTGTCCTGATTTGCCTTACCATAAAGCAGCATCGCACATTTATCTAAATTAAACTCCATCTGACACTTCTTGGTCCTCCAAGCCATGCACCTTCCTGACTTGGAAATAAATCATTGTTCCTTCACCGTCACTGAGTCAAAATCCTTCTTGATTGCATTGAGTGAGTAACTACACCAGATGGACTGTAACCGTTCAAGAGTGCAGCTTACCACCATCTTCTTAAGGACAACCAGAGATGAGCAATAAATGCCAGCTCAGCCAGTGAAGCCCATATCGCCTGAATGAGTTAAAAAAGAAAGCTGAGTTAACATGTTAAATTAGCTTAGGACTGGTTAACTGATTTAAACTAAATATGAGAAAGTGTTATAACAGATAGCATCTAGATCAATGATCCACGGCTGCAGACTACAGAACTAATAACTTAGAACAAACTAGTTCCGCCTAGAGCTATTTCTATCTCAATAGATGGACCTATTCAAAGTTCTGAGTTAAGCCTTTTAGGCCAACTGTCTTAAGTGAGCAGATTGATGGCTCAGTAGTTAGCACTGCTTCTCACTGTGCCAGGGACCTAGGTTTGATTGTAGCTTGGGTAATGATCTGGGTGGAGTTTGTACGTGTTCCCTGTTTCTGCCAGATGCTCTGGTTTCCACCCATTGTCCAAAGATGTGCAGATTAAGTGGATTGGGCATACTACATTGTCACAAAGTGTCTTGGAATGTGCAGGTTAGGTGGATTAGCCATGGGTTGCAGAGATAGGTGTGGATAGGATGCCCTTCAAAGGGTCAGTGCACAACAGGTGGGCCAAATGGCCTCTTTCTACACAGAAAGGATTCTATGATTATAACAACATTATCAGCTTAATATTTTTGTTTAAATAGATTAACACTTACTGCAACACAAATTCCCAGCTCGACGAACAGACCACGATAACACTTACTCTTTGATACAGTACATAGGTTAGCTCTGTGATGAACAGAATACAATAACATTTTCATCTATTTGTTTGTTAATAAGGCTGGTGATGTTTGGGAGGAAATAATGTGAGTTTGAATATATATTTCACAATTATTACACTTTACTTATATTTATGGGAAGCAAATAATAAGGTATAAAAATTATTCAGCACCAGTATTTGAAAAATCAGTACTGAGATCATAGGCTATTTAGGGCTGCATCTGATTTCAGGATCAGCCTCCATTTTAATGTATCCACGAGGAGCTGTTCTGGCCTCATATTACCAAATAAGCCTATTCACGTCCAAATGCTGCCATTGCAGCACTAACAATGACATTTCTGCTGCTATATATCTGTGCATTGCAATCCCATTGATAGCCCCAGCCCCTGGCCCCTCTCACTATTCAACTTCTGCTCCAAATCTCAGCCCCTGCTGCTTTTTGCTTGTCATCAGATTGCAATCTGGCAGATAGGGAAAGCATTAGGCCACAGCTCACTTGGTCTTCATGTTATAACATGCCAAGGACTCCAGATGCAAAATGCCTTTTCATAAAGTGAAGTGTAAGATGAACACAAACTGAAACAGCCAAGCAAAAGCATGAGTAAAAAAAGTGCTACCAAAAGACAGAAAATAAAGGGACAAAAGAAAAAGTTTTCAGCATGGAACAGAGGAAAGCAAGAAGCCCTCTATAGAGAGACAAAACAACATGAAAAATATTTTATTATAATTTTATAATCCTCATTTGTCTGAGAAATAATATTGTAGAATAGAAATTGTACAAAGTTAAAATACTCAAGTTATTTACTTATAGCTAAAAATGGTAAATTGGCCCATATGTTGATTCTAATCTTGTGGTGTGAATCCTTCATTTGTTCATTTGTAAGTTGACATGTAAGGGCCATAGTGGTCATAGAATCATATAACACAAGTCAGTTTTAATAATATACCAGATATATAACTGCTTTGCAATGTCATCAAAACCTCAGTATCCTCCTTCAAATCTGAACTCCAGCACGAATCCTGTGACCTGTGAAATGTGTGAAAGGTAAATGTAGGCTTGATATGACCTCACAGCAAAACGACTGTGAACCCAAAGTATCCGACCTCATGGCACTACCTGAGCACAATAGGGTTATCGGTAAATTTAGCTCCAAAGTGGAGTTTTGACGTTTCAAGAACTGGATCAGGATCAGAGAATAGAATCTCTACAATTCAGAAAGTGACCATTGGCTCATTGAGTCTGCACTGACCCTGTGAAGAGCATCCCACCATATCCCTGTATTTACCTTGGCTAATCCACCTAACCTGTCCATCCCTGGAAACTATGGGGCAATTTTTAGCATGGCCAACTCACATAACCTGCATATCTTTTGGCCTGTGAGTCCTGGTGATGTGAGGCAGCTGTGCTAACCACTGTGCCACTGAGCTGCCCGGGGAATATGTTACCAGGGAATATATATTTATTTTTATTTGGCTCCTTCAACATTTTTGATGATTACTGGAGATTTTAATCCTTAACCAAGACCATATAAATCTCCTTAATCTAAAACCTATGGGACACACACAATTCTTCATCTTGTCATGAGCCCAGTTTAATTTAGCAAGCTAATTTTTTATTTGTTGGTTTTTCCTGGTTGAAATTTACAGGCCTGGTAGGGCAGTTTATAATGCTGTTTCCTGGAATTAAATCTTAAATTAGAATGTCAGAATATATTCAAAGTACTAACTTGAAGTGTTAATGGGTACTTTGATTAAGGTTTATAGCCCCAGTGCTCATGCAATGTTCATGAGAAACTCATAAAATCAAATGGCTTGTAATGCATTTTTCCCAAAAGACATCAAGGTAATTCAAACTTATAATACAATCAAATCATCATTGGTTAGGCCACTGTTGGAATATTGCATGCAATTCTGGTCTCCTTCCTATTGGAAAGATGCTGTGAAACTTGAAAGGGTTCAGAAAACATTTACAAGGATGTTGCCAGGGTTGGAGAATCTGAGCTACAGGGAGAAGCTGAACAGGCTGGGGCTGTTTTCCCTGGCGTGTCAGAGGCCGAAACCTTATAGAAGTTTACTAAATTATGAGGGACATGGATAGGATAAATAGACAAAGTCTTTTCCCTGGGGTCGGGGAGTCCAGAACTAGAGGGCATAGGTTTAGGGTGAGAGGGAAAAGATATAAAAGAGACCTAAGGGGCGACTTTTTCACGCAGAGGGTGGTACGTGTATGGAATGAGCTGCCAGATGATGTGTTGGAGGTTGGTACAATTGCGACATCTAAGAGGCATTTGGATGGGTATATGAATAGGAAGGGTTTGGAGGGATATGGGCTGGGTGCTGGCAGGTGGGACTAGATTGGGTTGGGATATCTGGTCGGCATGGAAAGGTTGGACCGAAGGGTCTGTTTCTGTGCTGTACATGTCTCTGACTCTATTACTCCATGACTCTAGTCCGACCTGCTCCCAAAGTGTGTAATAACATCTGAGAACAGGTAGATTAGGAAATATCTACAAGTTATATTATTTTTCAGAAAAGCACAATTTAATTGAAGGTAATATAAATTGAAACCATTGGGAATAGCCAGCAGGTCCACTACCAACTGTGGAGAGAGGAATAAACGTTTCAGATCTGCAACCATTGAAAGCTGATGAATTTCACTCGTATTTTATATTTTTATTTTAGATTTCTAACATTCCTTTTTTTTTGCATTTTTTATTTAGTTGCAGTTGTTTATTGCCTTTTTAATGAAAAACATACATAAATGGTGCAGCAGATTAAGTGAATTGGCCATGCTAAATTGCCCGTAGTGTTAGGTGAAGGGGTAAATATAGGGGAATGGGTATGGGTGGGTCTGTGTGGACTTGTTGGGCCGAAGGGCCTGTTTCCACACTGTAAGTAATCTAATCTAATAAAAGATCATGTAGAAGAGTTTCAATAACTGCACGTTCAAATCAAGATTTTTCAGTGAAAGCTAGTAATCTCTACACTCTTGATACTTGGCCAGTGAACAAACAAAGCCAAAAGAAAGGTTTTACTTTCCAAAAAGAAGGCCTGGCTCCAGACAGAAGGAGTAAAGGTTATTTTACCCTCCCAAATCTCTTTCTGAATGCTTGGCCAGTCCTCTTGCGTCAAAGAGCGATGAGGAACAAATATGCACACAGCGCTGCATGCACACAAGCTCGTCCTTTGTATTGTGAGGCCTCTCCATTCACAAAGGACGGCTGGAAGTAGTGTGACTAATGCACTATCCCAGGCCCTTTTGTTTGTGCCATAATAATTTCCATGTGAAAAGACATGACATTGAATCCAGCTGGAAGAATGAAATGTTAGGTCAAATTACAGAACTCAATCACTGCCTCAATGCATTGAGCTTTTGTATGGAATTGAAAGGGTGAATTTTGTTCCCAGTAATTCTTGAAAGACAAGTTATATCGCTACTGAAATGGAAAATAATGATCCCAAAATGTGAGGTTTTTTTAAGAAGCTGCTGTTTCTGTTGTCTGTATATTTCTTCTATAATTTCATTCGCGTGTATATTTTAGACATGGCTTTGACCCTCAAGTTAAAGCACCACCAGACACCCGTCTCTAAGGAGAGAGCAGCCAGATGATTATAGTGACTCTTATTTATTTCATCTTAAACATTTTTACTACCTTTCAAATTTGTACTTAAATTAAATACCAGATACAATAACTTGGCACAACTGAAGATGGTTATTGTTGGAGGTCAGTCATCGCAGTTCCAGGACATAGAGTCAGAGTCAGAGAGATGTACAGTACAGAAACAAACGCTGTCCCTTAGGGCTTTTTTTATATCTTTGCCCTCTCAGCCTAAACCTGGCTCAGTAGTAGAGACTCTATCACTGCCCAACAAGAGACCTATTGATTTGATTGTATTATAAATTTGAATCACCTTGATGTCTTTTGGGAAAATCTCTCAGAGTTCCTCAAGGTAGTTTTCTAGGACCAATAAATAGGAAGTGACAAGTAACTTGTGTATCACACAAATGCCAAACACTTGCCATCCTGATGAAGGGCTTATGCCCGAAACGTCAATTCTCCTGCTCTTCAGATTGTGCCTGACTCACTGACCATCTCCAACAACAGAGAACCTGAACCATTCAGTGGAATTACCATTACCAAGTCCCCCACTCTCAACATCCTGACTAAATTGGACTAGCCATATGTCCAGTGGCTGAAAAAGCAAGTCAAGTAACTTACCTCCTTAACCCTCCAGCATCTAACTATCTCATACAAGGCACAAGGTACTCTTTGGTGGGTTGGTGTGGGCTGAATGGCATGCTTCAACTTTGTGGAAATCTATTCGATTTCTTTTGTATTTCATCTGTTGCATGTCTTAGCTTATAGGATGGTTCAGAAAAGATTTACAAGAATATTGCTAGGGTTGAAGGATTTGAGCTGTAGGAAGAGGCTAAATCGGCTGGGACTATTTTCCCTGGAGCATTGGAAGCTGAGAGGTACCCTTACAGCATCGGAGGCTCAGGGCTGACCTTATAGAGGTTTATAAAATCATAAGGGACATGGATAGGATAAATAGATAAGGTCTTTTCTCTGAAGTGGGCGAGCCCAGAATTCTGTAAATGCTGCAATTACAGTATTTAAAAGGCATCTGGATGGGTATATGAACGTGAAGAGTTTAGACGGATATGGGCCAAGTGCTGGCAAATGGGACTAGATGAGGTTAGGATATCTGGTTGGCATGGACGAGTTGGACCGAAGGGTCTGTTTCCATGCTGTACATCACTTTGACTCTATGATTGAACTTCTCACCCATATATATCGGTAACTCAGCCAGTTGGCATCCAACATGTAGAAATAATTGAGCTACATGTGTATTTGCTTTCCAAGGGTGGAGACAAATTGACTCCAACTGTAATTTCAAGCTGCATAGAAATGACCAACAGTCCTATATTCAGGCAAAAGAATTGTAGCGTTACAGATTGGTTACAGCCCAGGAGGAGCCCACTTGGTGCATCAAGTCTGTGTTGGCTTTCTGCAAGAAAAGAATCAGCTGGTCTCAATATCCTGCCCTTTCTTTGTAATCATGTAAATTTATTTTCTTTATGTGCTCATCCAATTCCTCTTTAATAATCTTGACTGATTCCATCTCCAGTCACACTCTCAGGCAGTGCATTCCAGATTCTAACCATTCACTGCATAAGACAGTCTCTCATGTTGCCATTGGTTTGTTTGCCACTAACATTCTTGATTTCTCGATTCTGTTCCATGATTTTGAACTTTTCTATTGACTCTCTTCTCAATTTTCTCTTCTCCGGGGGAACAACTCCAGCTTCTCCAACTGTCAGGATACCTGATGTCTTCCTCATCTTGTAGACTCAGAGATGTACAGCACAGAAACAGATGCTTCTGTCCAACTTGTCCATGCTGACCAGATACCCCAACCTAATCTTGTCCCATTTCCCAGCACTTGGCCCATATCCCTCTTAACCTTTCCTATTCATATACCCATCCAGATGCCTTTTAAATGTTGCAATTGTACCAGCCTCCACCACTTCCTCTAGTAGCTCATTCCATACACGCACCATCCTCTGTGTGAAAAAGTTGTCCCTTAGGTCTCTTTCATATCTTTCCCTTCTCACCCTAAACCTATGCCCTCTAGTTTTGGACTCACCCACCCCAGGGAAAAGACCTTGTCTATTTATCCTAACCACACCTCTCATGATTTTATAAACCTCTATGAAGCCACCCCTCAGCCTTCGACGCTCTGGGAAAATAGCCCCAGCCTATTCAGCCTCTCCTTATAGCTCAAATCCTTCAACACTGGCAACATCCTTGTAAATCTTTTCTGAACCCTTTCAAGTTTCACAACATCTTTCCTTGAGACCAGAATTGCATGCAAGGTTCCAACAGTGGCCTAACCAATGTCCTGTACAGCTGCAACATGACCTCTCAACTCTTATACTCAATCATACCAATAAAAGAAAGCAGACCAAACACCTTCTTCACTATCCTATCTACCTGTGACTCTACTTTCAAGGAGCTATGAACCTGCATTCCAAGGTCTCTTTGTTCAGCAACACTCCCTAGGACCTTACCATTAAGTGTATCAGTCCTGAAGCACCTTGGATTTATTTAAATTAAACTCCATCTGCCACTCCTTAGCCCATTGGCCCATCTGATCAAGATCCTGTTATAATTGGAGGTAACCTTCTTTGCTGTCTACTACACCTCCAATTTTGGTGTCATCTGCAAACATACTAACTATACTTCTTATTTTCATATCCAAATCATTTATATAAATGACAAAAAGTAGTGGACTCACAGTGAATACAGCACCAATCCTTATAGCATTCCTCTGGTCACAGGCCTCCAGTCTCAAAAACAACCCTCCACCACCACCCTCTGTCTTCTACCTTTGAGTGAGTTCTGTATCCAAATGGCTAGTTCTCCCTGTATTCCATGAGATCCAACCTTGCTAACCAGTCTCCCATGGGGAACCTTGCTGAATGCCTTACTGAATTCCATATAGCTCACGTCCACCGCTCTGACCTCATCAATCCTCTTTGTTACTTTTTCAAAAAACTCAATCAAGCTCGTGAGACATGATTTCCCACGCACAAAGCTATGTTGACTATTCCTAATCAGTTCATGCCTTTCCAAATACATGTAAATCCTGTCCCTCAGGATTCCCTCCATCACCGACATCAGGCTCACCGGTCTATAGTACCCTGGCTTGTCCTTACCATCTCTCTTAAATAATGGTATCACGGTAGCCAACCTCCAGTCTTCTGGCATCTCACCTGTGACTATCTCAGATACAAATATCTCAGTAAGGGGCCCAGCAATCACTTCCCTAGCTTCCCACAGAGTTCTAGGGTACACCTGATCAGGTCCTGGGAAATTATCCACCTTATCCACCTTTCAAGATACCCAACACCTCCTCCTTTGTAAAATGGACATCTTCCAAGATATCACCATCTATTTCCCCATATTCAAATCTTCCATGTCCTTCTCCACAGTAAACACTGATGCAAAATATTTGTTTAGTATGTCCCCCACCTCCGGTGGCTCCACACAAAGGCTGCCTTGCTGATCTGAGGAGTCCTATTCTCTCCCTAATCACCCTTTTGTCCTTAATGTATTTGTAAAAACCTTTTGGATTCTCCTTCACCCTATTTGCCAAAGCTATCTCATGTCCCCTTTTTACCCTCCTGATTCCCCTCATAAGTATATTCCGAATGCCTTAATACTCTTCTCTGGAACCATTCTTGTTAATCTTTTCTGCATCCTTTCTAATGTCTGCACATTCTTCTGAAACTGTGTGGTGCACTGAATTCCACTTAGGCTAAGCAAGGTTTTTAAATAAAAGTTTATTATACATTCCCTGCTCTATAAAAGAACTCTTCCTAAAACTCAGGATCACTCTTTAAGTGCTTTATCAATCTGCCCTTCTACCTTCAACTTGTAGGATTGGAGATAATTTACAGAACAGGGTAAAAAAAACTGTTCAAACCTAATGTTCAACCAAAACTAAATTGTCTCCAAATTCGGATGTTGAGCTCCAACAAAGCAGATGCTGCTTGTCTCTCTGCCTGTGCAAAGAAATGCAGCTCCAGGTCATAATTCACTTCTTCCCTGAAAATGGGCCTTTCTTCAATCATCGAGAAAATGCCAGGCCTCTTCCGAGCAGCCCTCACACCTTGACATGGCCCCCAACCCTTCCCCCATCAAATAGAACGGTCCTGGATGTTCTAAACCACTATCTATATTCTGGAAATTTCTTCTTGACAAAAATGGACGCAAATGAAAAAAATTCCAGCAGCAAGTGGCGATAGTGATGGAGGGTTCTGGTCTAGGAATTGGGGCAAATTCTATGAGACCTCCACCTACTATTGTCAGTGGTGAGGGAGGATAGCTACAGCATTGCAACAGACTTGCGGGAGAAAGGGGACATTTGATGGGAGGGGGTGATGGGAAGGGAGAGCAGGCAGACAAAAGGAATTCCTCAGCTCAATGAAACCCACACAATCATCACATACATCAGTGTTTGTCCTTAATTTTTTTTCTTGTTTGTAATGATTTGTTGCCATTCAAAGAAAGAATTCCTGCATCATGAATTTGGGTGGTCAAATCTCATGCTACAATTTCATCTTAGCTTCCGAAATGCCAATTCAGATTTTGAGAAAAAGAATATTAGAGGACCAGGATCTCAAACCTAAGATTAAGGTCATGTTTTACCAGCAGTGCAGCATCTGAGACTTATAGCAGACACCTCAAAACAAAAACTGGTCACATACTGGATGGTGCCATAGCGAGATCTTCCAAATCTGGTGGCTCAAAAAGTGATCCAACAACGATGTCCTCTCCCAGCATCGAGGTGCTAATCACTGGAAACCTGCTGTGCTGTACAGGACATGTCATGCACGCCCCGGCACAAGATTCCTGAAGCAATTACTCTACTTGGAACACGACTATGGCAGGAAACCCTTCATTTACCAACACAAGCCTGATTGCCTGAAAATAGCAGCCATGGGAGTTGGGGTTGTTGTCTTAGATACCATATCTTGTATTCAACCTGGCAAGGTTAGCACTGTTGCATGAGGGGTCATTACCCACAGCCTAACCCACTAAAAAAAAGCTGGCAATAGCTAAATGGGGCTGGAATTCTCGAATCAGATTTGGCCTGCCACTTTTGAAGTCCACCTCCTTCTATTTCTGCATGAGTGGATGACCAAAGATCTAGCTCCTCGTAGTTCACATTTGCTGAAATGTAATCATTGAAGATGACATATTCTGCTAAGTTACTGAGTTTTATTATTGGATAAATAATGCTATTTATCTGTCATAGAGTCTTAGAATCAAAGACATATACAGTATGGAAACAGACCTTTTGGTTCAACTCGTCCATGCTGACCAGATATCCTACGTAACTCTAGTTCCATTTGCCAGCAATTGGCCCATATCCGCCTGAATCCTTCCTATTCATACACACGTTCAGAAGCCTTCCAAATGTTGCAATTGTACCAGTCTCTACCACTTCCTCTGGGAGCTCATTCCGTACATGCATCACCATCTGCTTAAAAAGGTTGCCCCTTAGGTACCTTTTATACCTTTCCCCTCTCACCCTAAACCTATGTCCTCTAGTTCTGGACTCCCCCACCCCCAAGGAAAATACCTTGCCTATTTAACCTATCCAAGCCCCTCATGATTTTATAAACCGCTGTAAGGGCACTTTTCAGCTTCTGACACTCCAGGGAAAATAGCCCCATCCTATTCAGCCTCTCCCTGTAGCTCAAACCCTCCAACCCTGGCAACATCTCTGTCAATCTTTTCTGAACCCTTTCAAGTTTCACAACATCCTTCCTGTAGGAGGGAAATCAGAATACTCCAAACCGTCATCTCTTTACATCTCAAAGCCTTTTTGTTTTAACCTTGCATGTAAAAGTAAGCAGCTTTGGATATAAGGTGAACACATGAAACATTCCCTTTTAGATTGGGAGCTTCATACTAACAAGGAAGTTTGATTCAATAATTAAATTATTTGACTTTCCTGATGTACGTTTACAGATATACAAGTGTAATTTACTTCTATGATGTACCAGAGGAAAAGTTCAATACAATTTTAATTTTATGGTATTATTATTAAAGTAACTTATCCTTTTTAAAGGTTGACCAAATGTTTTGAAAAAATGTTATATTATCATTTTGCAGTCAGATTAAAGTAGATTTGATTTTCTGTACTAAATATAAGTGATTACTACTGGCCATTTTCAAACATTTGTTGCATGTGACAATAAATCTAATTCTCATTCAAATACTATGGTAGACCTTCCTTTCAAATGTGTGCATCATTTGTGCCATTGTTTTTTTCCAAAAATTGTCTAATACAGTCTGAAATAACTCCACAGAGGCTGGTAACCCATCACCAAGTCACTCTTTATTTAAACGTGCACAGTACATGGACTCTGACCAGCTAGCTCAGAGTCCCTAGAGTGAAGAGAATCCCTGAGACGCCTGTTTATATCTGTCAGCCAGGGCTCCCTGATTGACCCAGGTAAACAACCACAACCAGGGAACTGATACTTAATGAGATCCACCTGGTCAACATTGTTCCAATCACTACAGGGGTCATCAATAATATACTGGAAAGTGAACTCCCCTTTATATTAACATGGCTTCAGACTCACTCAAAAACAAAACATACGAACAGTAATACACAGGCAAAATTTATTTGACTATCAAATTTATTCTCCATCAGCCAATATCTAAGTTGTTTTCTCTTCTGACTTGTATGACAAGAATAATTAAATCACTGTTTTGCAGGAATAAAGGTATTTGTATCTGGCTAACTTTATCAAATATTCATTAGCTTGCCTTGAGTCCTTGTGGTGACTTGCACTTTGGTTCAGTTCACCTATCTTTAATGATAGCATGACTGAAAGTTGCCATTTTTATCTCATCCTGGTCACGCAATCTACTGTTTAATGAATAATGTACTGGAAACAAGGATTATAACTGAAGATATCTTCTTACGCACAGTATAGTAACTACAATCTGTGAGTTTCTAACCTTGATAACTATGGATTAACCAGCTTCAAGAGGTACTTTGGGATTGCAAGAAGTATTTTGGACTTCCTTGTCACTTTTCAATTTTACAGAGTTTGGCTTTCATTATTTTACATGATAATAGAAAATGAGTTCTTTGGCATAGATTAAAACATTTTCTTCCATCAGGCAGAAGCCTATTCATCTGTTATGATTTCTTTTATAGAATATTGCACATATGTCAAATTGTTCACTCAATGAAATCCCTGTAGCATTAAAAGAGCCCAATAAGGTAATGCTTTTGAAAAGATGGCACATGACCAGGGAACACTCTAAAAGAGAATGCAGCATACCAAGTGAGGCAAAGTAAATTTGGTTAGTCATGCATCTGTCACAAATAGCGTGAGGCTAGAAATCTCCTGCAGCAATCTACAATGGATGCCTGTGACGGATCAGAGATTTCACAAATGATTTAATTTAGATATGTAATATTAGTATGGATTTTTATCTCAGAACTAGCTTAAAAGTTGTAGTTATCTAAAAAAAGCAGATCCTCAAAATGGTTTCAGAATTCTATACTGGGAGGATGCTTTGTATTTTTTGACTTTTCATTAAGCATGTAAGACAGGGAAAGGTCTGTCATCTTGGCTGAGTAGTTAAGCCCAAATAGCTGAAATGTACAGGGGAACCTCGGTTATCCGGTATTCAATTAACCGAACGAAATACTTCCCACCTGTGTCCTTCGGATAATTAAGGTTTCTCTGTATTGGGTATACCCTATGTAGGTTCAAATTCCAGAGATCTTGTGGTGCAATGATAGTATCCCTACATCTGGGTTAGATAATCTGAGCTCAAGTCCTACCTGTGTGTCACAACATGTCCAAACTATTTGATAAGATTAGCTATAAGACAAATGACAATTTATTTGATGATTCACTTAAATGTATATATTAGTTAATAATCAAGTAGATTATTGCTAAGTAATTATTACAAGTAGTATATATTAACATATATTAATCAATAATATAATTGGATCAACAGAAATGGTATTTATCAAATGCCTTAGATGTTCATTGCTATGTATTTTTGCATATTATTGAGCCTATTGGCCAGTGTTTGAATGAACCTATTCTATCTGGCAGACTAACTTATCTGTGATGATGCTGTACATCATTAAATTTTCCATCCATAAAATCATAACACTTCATGATTTTGTGACAAACACACAGAAGGTACCATTCTGTAGGCAGGAACATAGTTGTTTCATATACTGTAACTAATTGGAATCATATGTCTATTCCCATTTTAAAAAGTGCATGCCCATTCATATTTAAAATTTCTCAAAAGAAATGTCAACTGATGGACGTTTAACCGGTTTAACACTCCAATGAACTGATTCAAAGCTATTTTAGTTTGGACTACCCTCAACTCCTGTTGCTGTATGAGCTTGCAAATTACTCTTGCGAATAAATCTGTTTGATGGTTTAGACTGCCATGCAAGTTAATTGGTGATGGAAGTAACCATGGAAGGGAGTTCTTCCCCTGCCATCATAGGAATTGCAAACCTGTACCCACACCTCCCCTGTCACCTCCATCCAAGGCCCCAAAGGAACCTTCCACATCCATCAAAGTTTCACCTACACATCCACAAATATCATTTATTGTATCCTTGGCTCCCAATGCATTGTGGAGCTCGGACACCTTCTTCCTGTGCTATCTCTTTCAATCCCTCTGCTAACATATTGATTGTCAAAAATTTAGCCCTAGAGGAACGTCAATTTACTCCAGTCAAATATTGCCTCTGGTTCCTGCTGCAAACACACTGCCATTGGTGCTTAGCCTATTCCCCTCATCTGGTAATGACTCATGCTGAATCACAGTGTTCACATATTTTATGATTCCAATTTCGATCTGACGCCACATCCTCACCATCAAAGACTGCCTTGATGTACAGGAACAGAGACCCAGCTCATGGAGCAGACCAGGCTGTTTCTCAGGGCTGCTCTCTTAGCACTGCTCTTGCTTAGCCCTGGCCTAAATCTTCACAGATCCCTTGCCAAACCAGTTAGCACAGTCACACAAGCGTGCAGCGAGTCCTCAGTCAAGCAGGCACACATTTTGCTGTACAATAGTGTGGTACATCAATCTCATACCTCCACGATGTGCCAGCAGCTAACATGACAAACAAGAGCATCCACACAAATGTTCCTGACATCAACAGTTCTGTTTCATTGGCCTCTCATAATTCCATGCTGCTTAAATTGCCAGAATTGTCAGTATGGTTTTCAAGTTACCAAAGGCACTCTGACATTCTTTTATCCATTCAAATTTCTTGATTTGGAGGAGCCAATGTTAGGCTAGGGAGTACAAAGTTAAAAATCATACAACACCAGGTTATAGTCCAACAGGTTTATTTGGAAGCATTAGCTTTCGAAGTACTGCTGATGAAGGAGCAGCGCTCTGAAAGCTAGTACTTCCAAATAAACCTGTTGGACTATAACCTGATGTTGTGTGATTTTTAACTTCAAATTTCTTGCCTTTCTTCAATAAATTTGTCAAAGGAGGTACGACAATGCAGAAATTTTGAAAGGATATCCGATACAACTTACTTATGCCAATACATATTGTAGGATTTCATATTTTGCCTTCAGCATGGGATAATCCAAAATAGCCCTTTCGCATTTCTACATGCTTCTCGACGTGTCTCATGGTTTAGCCCAAATAAGTCGACCTTGCTTTAGCATATTCACTTTAACCAGATTTATGATCAAGTTGTATCTTTGTAACTGATCAAACAATTTGTTCAAGAGATGCAAATGTTCTTCCCAGATCTATTTGGATGCAATCAAGTCATCGTTATAAACAATGTACTTAGATAGTATTCAATAATTCTCTTGGTTAATCATTGGAAAGTTGCTGATGTATTTTTCTTTCCAAATGGCATGACTTCACATTGATAAAGTCCATCCAGTATCATAAAAATCAACATTTGTTTCACTCAATCAGTCAATACAACTTTTCAATATCCTTCCAACAAGTCAATTTGATGATGAACCATGTTTGCCTAAATCTTTCTATACTTCAAGTCATGGAATTGGAAATAAATCCACTTTTGTTACCTCATTAACTTTGTAATAATCTATGCAGAATCTTTGCAAAGTATCCAGTTTCAGCACTATCAAGACAAGTGAGCTTCAGCTGCTATGACTCAGTTCAATAATGTCATTGTCCTTCTTGAACAAATTTCTTTGGATTGAGTCTATAAGGTTGTTGTTTTAAAAGTAATGCATTCTCTTTATTAACATCATGTATAACCAAAAAGGTTTTTCCAGAATATTTAACAAATTGCTTCATAAGTGTCTAACAGCTTTTGTAAGTCACTTAAGTAATTTTCTAGAAAACAGAGTATTCAGCTATCCAGTGTTTTAAACATTTTGATAGCAACTAATTTTAATTACTGGTAGATCAACTTTAGAAGTCTTGGTCTCTGATTAATTTTCAAATTACTCTGATGTATTCATTTAATTCCCTTTTTCTCTCACTAAAATAAGTATACTGTTATCCTGACTGTTCTTGCTGGCATAAAACTTCCTACCATGACAGACTCACTGAGTTTTTTTTTCTACCTGGAGTACTATGGGAAGGATGTTGTGAGGCTTGGGGGATGTTTGGAGGGGATTTGTGGGGATGATGCTAGGGGTGGAGGGTTTGGGCTATCAGAAGAGGCTGAATAGGCTGGTGCTGTTTTCCCTGGAGCATCATAGGCTGAGGGGTGACTAGATTAACTTAGGATATCTGGTCTGCATGGATGAGTTGGACCGAAGGTTTTGTTTCCGTGCTGTACATCTATGGTGGTATTTCCATGTATCTGCCACCCTGTATCTTCTTGCTACTCAATTCTCTTTTCCCAAAGACACCTTCAGCATTTAATATTAGCAAGCCCTATTGACTAGTGTTGGAAGGAAGGTTTGTGGCAAGAAATCTATTCAAAGAAAATCCTAGCAGAGCCAGATGTCAACAGCAGGTATCTTTTGCAATATAGCAGCAAGTGGTATGTACTTCTTACTACACGGTGGAGCAGTGTTTAAAGTGTCAAAAGTGAAGAAAACATCAGCAGAAAAAATCTATAGAAATTCAAAGAGAAGATTGAAGAGAACTCAGCAAAAGAAGAAATGTTAAGAATTCAGCAGCTTAAAAGTCACACAGAATCAGTCAGCCACTGTGACAGCAGCAGCTAACATTTAAAGGCTGAAACAGCTATAGCAATAGTGAGACTTCCTTTAAAAGTTTAAATCAGCCAGAACCAGGCAACAACAAAAGTATTAAAAAACTTGTGAGGACCAGGAAGAGTCTGCCTGAAGCTACAACTTGATAAATCTGGGAGAGAAACTTTTAACATCAAGCTCCAGAAGTAAACTCAAACCTTTGCAGAAAGGATAAAATATTTCATTTTATGATGAAATTCAGCGGTTGGGAAGCTGAAGAAAGCAGACTTTGTTACCTTTCAAACAAAACAAGCATCTTTTTAACCACAAAAAACATTATCATGAGCTGCAGCGATTTTGTTTTCTGAAAGAAGGGAATTACTTTAACGGCTCTTCAAGCTTTCGATTAAAAACAAATAATTTGCATTTTAAAATGAATTTATGTTCTACAACAGAAAATATTTACAGGCATAGAAATGCTGCAACATCAAGTGGGACATTTAAAAAATGCACTAAATCCAGAATTTGCTGATTATATTGGCAAAGAAATCATTACATAATACCATACACCATTAGAAAAACAATTCTGACTCCCGAGATAAACTTCCATTAGAACATGCATCATTAGATACTGATGTATCTATTTTAAAAGAAGCACCACAGCCATTTTTAAAGGAAATAAATGACCCATCTGACTGAATTCAACCATGGCAATTGACATTAAACTTAATTAAGCTTGATACAGGAGTGCCCGTCACTGTATTAACTGAGAGAAACCCTTGGTTGAAAAACAAAGTTACAACCTACCAATCAGACATTACATTGGGCAGACAAACAAGACCTAAGAGTAAAAAAGTTGAAATGTGTCTTTATGAAATAAAGATTATCAGTTTGCAGAACATGCTTAGGCCATCCAGAACAGAAAATTTAACTTTAGAGCAGATGTTTTGCTCTAAATTTGCTGTTTCAGCCCTTAGATATTTGCTGCTGCCGTTACAGTGGCTGACCGACTCTCTGTGATTTTTAAGCTGCTAAATTCTTAAATTTACTTCTTTTGCTGAATTTTCCTTCTCTCTTTTTGGATTTTTGTAGATTTTTTGTTTTGCTGATGTTTTCTTCACTTTAAACACTACTCCACCACGTAGTAAGAAGTAATGATGTCCATACCACTTGCTGCTATATTGCAAAAGAAACCTACTGTTGACATCTGGTTTAGATTAGATTATATTCCCTACAATGTGGAAACAGGCCCTTCGGCCCAACCAGTCCACACAGACCCTCCAAAGAGTAACCCACCCAGACTCATTTCCCTCTGACTAATGCACCTAACACTATCAAACTTTTAGGAAAAACCCAACATTCAAAGGAGACTTCTCTCATTAACTAAATATATGTGGGTCAGCACCAAGCTTTAATGGTTTTCAAAGTTTCTTGTCTGAGCCCAGGAAGAAGCATGTACCAACTGAGATCAGCTACTTTGTGACTAAACAATTGTTTCACATTACCAACTTGATTTCATTAAGCTGAAGGAACTGTTTACTTGTTCCTCACCTGTGGAAAGATTTTCAAGGCTTGATTTCCAAAATCTGAGGTAGAACCACCATTGGACAATCGCTAAACTCATACTCCAACACAACTAGAGAACACAAACTGTTGAGAGAAGAGTTTGCCAATACTGCACAGCACTGCACTGACAACATCGATAGCAATGGAAGATCTTGACCAGGTGACAATGTCAAAGGAAGAAGATTAGTTCTTTCACGAACTCAATTGTTTCCCATTGCATACTTTGCAGAACATAAAGATTCTACAAACAGGATAACTGCTGCACCAACATCAAGAAACATCTTTAATGAAAGATATTCAAGAAGTCAAAGAGCCACTGGCACAAAATGACAAAAAGCAACGTCTGAGCAGATCATTGTTGAGCCAACAACCACCTACTCATCCAAGTCAAGAAAAGTTTACAAAGTCAGAACATTGGACAGGTGAAGGTACACTGGCAAGCTAGTTATACTTAGTAAACAATTGTATTATGGTTTAAACAAAGGAGAAGCAGCTTGGAGATTGATTTTGTATAAACCTAGTGATGTGGACTGGTTAAATTGAACGCTCCGGAATAGTGACACCCACTGATATAGAAATTACCGTCTCTGGGGAGGAGCTAGTCAGTTCTAAGTTGTGAATTCTATAACCTACAACCATTTGGTATGGACCTAGTTACTATCTCTTAGGAGATAACAATATTGCTTACCTAGTTAACACATCTTAAATTATGATGTGGAGGAACCGATGTTGGATGGGGTGGACAAAGTTAAAAATCACACACAACACCAGGTTATAGCTAGACAGGATTATTTGGAAGCACTAGTTTTCAGAGCACTGCTCCTTCATCAGGTAGCTATGGAACAAGATCATATGACACAGAATTTATAGCTATAACCTGGTGCTGTGTGATTTTTAATCTTAAATTAATGTAACCTGTAATCTTACTATTATGTAAGAGATAACTTGATGTTACTCAGCATAAACCTCTTCCAAAGATGTATTGTGGTTATTCCTTCACCATTTATCATAAGTCACTCCCATATACTAGTATTACAAGAAGTATTAGTGGCAGAAAATCTACTCAAAGAAGATTCTGCCAGACCACATGCTAGCAGCACAAATCATTTACAATGTGGTGGTAATTGGTGAAAACATTGCCATCTCTTACCATTATCCACTTAGTTCCAAAATTAATTTTTAATAAAGTCAGCAGTCATGTGAATATTTTAAATTTCAATTATTCAAAGTCAACACAGCCAAAGGACTAAAACTATTCTACAAACCTGAAACAATTGCAGAAAATGGCTAGGCCAATCGACAATACTTTTCAGTAACACTGATATGTGCCTGATTCTTTGTGCAACACTTTTGGTTGGCATTGCCTGGTCGTAATTGGGTTTGTAACTAGCTGGAGTCAAGATTAGAGTGGTGCTGGAAAAAGCACAGCAGGTCAGGCAGCATCCAAGGAGCGGGAAAATCGATGTTTCGGGCAGGAGTCCTTCATCAGGAATGAGGCTGGAAGCCTCCGGGGTGGAGAGATAAATGGGAGGGGGTGGGTCTGGGGAGAAGATAGCTGAGAGTGCAATAGGTGGATGGAGGAGGGGGTAAAGGTAATAGGTTGGAGACGAGGGTAGAGCGGATAAGTGGGAAGGAAAATTGACAGGTAGGACAGATCATGAGGATGGTGCGAAGCTGGAAATTTGGAACTGGGGTAAGGTGGGTGGGGGAGAAATGAGGAAACTGGTGAAGTCCACATTGATGCCCTAGGGTTGAAGAGTTCAGAGGCGTTCTTCCTCCAGGCGTCGGGTGGTGAGGGAGTGGCAGTGGAGGAGGCCCAGGACCTGCATGTCCTCGGTAGAGTAGGAGAGGGAGTTGAAATGTTGGCCCACGGGTGGTGGGGTTGATTGGTGCGGGTGTCCCAGAGATGTTCCCTGAAGCACTCTGCGAGAAGGCATCCATTCTCCCCCGTGTAAAGGAGACCGCATCGGGAGCAACGGAGGCAATAAATGGCATTAATGGAAGTGCAGGTGAAACTTTGATGGATGTGGAAGGCTTCTTTTGGGCCTTGGATGGAGGTGAAGGGGGAGGTGTGGGCGTACATTTTGCAATTCCTGCGGTGGCGAGGGAAGGTGCCAGGAAGGGAAGGTGGGTTGTTGGGGGGGGTGTGGACCTGACCTGGTAGTCATGGAGGGAACGGTCTTTGCGGAAAGCAGATGGAGAGGAGGGAAATATATCCATGGTGGTGGGGTCCATTTGTAGGTGGAAAAAACATCCGCGGATGATATGGTTTATGCGGAGATTGATGGGGTGGAAGGTGAGGACTGGGAGGTTCGGTCCTTGTTGCGGTTGGAGGGATGGGGTTTAAGGGTGGTGGTGCGGGAAGTGGATGGGATACGCTGGACGGCATCTTCAACCATGTGGGAGGGGAAATTACGGTTTTTAAAGAAGGAGACTATCTGGTGTGTTTTGTGGTGGAACCAGTCCTTCTCAGAGCAGATACGGCAGAGGCGGAGGAATTGAGAATACGGGATGGCATTTTTGCAGGAGGTAGGGTGGAAGGAGGCGTAATCCAGGTAGCTGTGGGAGTCGGTGGGTTTGTAAAAAAATGCTGGTGTTGTAACTAGCTAGGCTACTTCTAAGATCAATGCTGCACACATAGATAGCTTTACCCAGGATCAAAATCTCAAGAAAACAGCATAAAAATTCAAGCAACAGGGACTGGGATTATTTCTGTTTGACCGGAAATAGAAACTTCAATCCTGGTTGAAATGAAATGTCAACATGAAGACTTCTATGACAGTTGGCTATGGATAACTCTTACTAAATTGCCACCAGGTCACCACTAAATTGTGCTACAATTTCACTAAGGAGTATAAATTAGAATTGGCAAAACTACATGCTCCCAAAACCAAACTGCACATGGCTAAATATTTTGAGAGTGAACAATAACATTTTCTTCACCAAACGTTTTAAAAAGATAACTCAAGTTTTCAAAATTTCTCAAGCATCATTTCAAACAGAACCCAATACAGTGGTGCCTTGGAATCCGAATTTAATTCGTTCCAGGAGGCTGTTCGGATGCGAAAAGTTTGGATTCCGAAACTATTTTCCCCGTAAGAAATAATGGAAAGTGAATGAATCCGTTTCTGGACCCAAAAAAAACATTTTCAAGACACTTTTAACTGCAAATACACATGGTTAAGGTAAAATAAGATGAGTAAATGACCTAAACATCAAATAATAATAATAATAAAAGCAAGAAGTAAATGTACTAACATGTAAATAACTTCATTTACCTTAGTCAGGAGTGCTCATGGTGAATGCACTTATTTGCTTCACTACTCTTCTTGGGTGCCATGGTGAATGCACAAGGGTGATAATTAAAAAAACAGCACAAATCAAGGTGAAAACACGAGGTAAACTAGTGATGAACACACGAGAGATGCTTTCATGACTACTTCCTGGGACGAACTGAACAAACAATGTGTGACCTGAACGGTACGTGGTGTTCGGATTCTGAAAATGTGTTTGGATTTTAGGGCAAAATTTTCTCGAAATAATTGTTCGGATTCCAAGTTGTTCGAACAATAGGGCGTTCGGATTCCAGGGTCACCACTGTATTTCACACAAGGAGTATCACTGGCAGCACTGTTGGAAGCTCAGACGTATTTTATATAAAAGTAGCAATTGCTCTGATGCAGTTGTGGGGAGGGTAGGGCTTTTTGTTATATATTAACTTATAGGATGTGGACAACAGTGGCTTGGTCAGCATTTATTATCCATTCATAATTGCCATTGGAAGGTGTTGGTGAGTGACGTTTTTGTATCACTATAATCATGGGATTCAAAGTCTCCTTTAGAACTGCTGAACTTCTTTTATTGTTCTTGATTCTAACATCCTTTCCCGTATCTGATACCTCCTGAGAATGTCTTTTCCAGCATCTGTCTGCTGCTATGTTGAAAGGCAATCCAAGTGGAGAAAATTATTCCATTTGGCATGACTGGCATTTCCTAACTTTTTGAAAGTAAAGATGTAATTAATATTTCTCAATATTATGTTAGTATATTATGCTTCAGAAGTTCCTGTTCTTATGGGTTTTTGCCACTTACAGGCAAAGAGATTCTTTTTAGTTCTTAGTTACAATGCCTTTTTGACCACTGCATGAACTAAATGCTGTTGACACCAATGCTTGCAATCTGTAAACAATATCAACAAAATGAGCAGACTTTTATAAACTGGCACATAAAATTAATCACAATGTTGAGATTGACATAATGGAGAGAAGCCTTTTACAGATGTATTTAAAATTAAAAGCAGTCAGTTAATGTGTTTGGCTCTAGTAAGTCTCCTGGTTTTCTAATAGGCATGGGAAGAGCTTTGGAGACATAATGACTCAGATACTATTCAACCAATGCAAATGCCAATAAAATTCTTTGATCATTATGCCAAATAAGCTACTGTACTTAACCAGCCAGAAGAACTGGCTATTCTTCTGCTTAAGAATGAACAATCAAGCACACCACATTCAGGGTGACAACTCAAGTGGTCAAAGCCAAGACTGCAATTAACTCATAGTTTTATTTTGCAGGGCATCTGTTACAGGGCAAGACTTAACTCCCCTCAGTATTATTCTTGGCTCCTCTCTTACTGGCACATAGTTGCATAAGTGTTGGCAATTGTGTGACTGATCTGATCAGAGTTAAAAATCACACAGCACCAGGTTACAGTCCTTCAAGGAGCGCTGCTCCGAGAGCTAGTGCTTCCAATTAGACCTGTTGGACTATAAACTGGTGTTTTCTGATTTTTAACTTTGTACATCCCAGTCCAACACCGGCATCTCTAAATCAGATCTGATCAGAGTCAACTGTCAAAGAGGGTATGGCTTTTCATAAAATATTAAAGCATTTTTAAAGATGGACACAAACTAAAATCTGACTAGCAAGCTGGACAAGGAAAGTGGTCAGCAAAGCTGGTGAACAATGAAGAAGAATAGTTCATATTTCATATAAAAGAATATAGGAATTAGCTTTACTAATAAGAAGTCCCACCAGCTTGTTGGTGGCTTAAGTCTATGTACTCAGTATATCATACGTTCCCCCTCATCTTTCTAGAAATGCATCGAATTGCAGCTTGAATCCATTTATACTGTCCTCTTGAATATCTTTCATAAGTTGTGCATTGCCATCGCCCACAACCCTCCAGATGAAAGGATTTTGCCTGAAAAGAGAGAAGTATTACCCAAAATATTCATCGTATACTCATTAGGACAAATGCAAGAATACCAAATTTCAAGCAATTAAAACAATTTATGCCATAGAGGAAGAGAATGCTGTTCGTTGACAAGTTGACTGTGATTGACAGTCAGACTGTTATGGAGAAAGAGACTATTAGTTACCCGAGCTACTGGCTAATTAAAAACTGTGCAAGGCTAGAACATATTCCTTTTGCTTGGAGAGAACAGCTCCATATGTACGAATGTATGTAACTTGTAACAAGTGTAAATGAGTCATGTTATGATCTAGATTGGTTATCACAATTTAATTGTTACTGTTCAATCTACTACAGACAACCAGAGAATCATAGGGTCTAATTTCCTCCTCTCTGGAGGTCACAAATTGTTTTATGAAACAGATCCCAGACAACACAGCACTGTACTTTTAAGACATCATGACACGTAATATTCCAGTATAAAAGTAGTTGCCTTATTCTCATTGTTTGTCATGGAGACTGTATAGTGTGTTCAATCAATTATGTGTAACAGAAGTTAAATTACCATTGTCCCAATAGAGAGACACAATTAGCAATAAGTTTAACTCAAGGATCACTACACCTCAGGCGAGGTGAAGATTGACAAGGGAATATCTTCAAAGTGACCTCAGCCAGTGCATGAGTTCAACCCACACTATTGGCAGCACTCAGTGTCAGAGACCAGCCATCCAGCTAACTGGGATAACCAACTTGTTGACAAAATGTGTAAAAGCTACAACATTTTGTTGAACTCAATATAGTGAAACTACAAGGAAAATCATCACTCAATCTCAGGGGCTGATTGACATACTTATATCTTTATAAAATCTTCGCCATAGGTCTACGAGTACTTTCATGACCACTACATATTACTTCATAGCTAAAATTTAAACACCACAAACTGTCTATAAGAACAACAGCAATGTTGGAAACCTTGTAGCTTAAAATTAGAAGGCACAAAGGCTGGATAAATAGCAGTTATACCAACTTGGGAGACATTGATCAAAGCCCGAATAGAACCTGACATCCTACACATGAGGCTTTAATCTCAAATTCCAAGAATATTAAACCAGTCAAACCCTTTAATTACATTGGTGTCCAGAGCTGTTAAACATTACTTGGGGAAAAGAAATGCTTAGAGATATCTCTTTGTGTGAAGACACTACATTCTGAAGTTCACAAACTCGCTTAGTTTGTATTTATATGCTGTTGGAGAGCATGTTGAAGGTCAAAGATGTAGGAAGGCTTACATAGAATCAATGAATAAAATCAATCAATTATTCAAATTAAATAATTAGTTCAGTTATTTAAATTAATCATCTTAATCGACCACATCAATCATTATTAAGCAGATTAATCTAATTGTTTAGCTCAAATGATGTACTTATTCAAATCAATTAACAATAGTTAATTCAATTAATTGGTTAAATCAATTGATCTGGTTAATTAATCAAGTCAATTAATCTAATTCCTTGAAAGTGGAGTCGTAGCTAGATAAGATATTGAAAAAGGCATTTAGTGTGCTTGCCTTTATTGGTCTGTGCATTGAGTATCAGAGTTGGGAGGTCATGTTGTGGGTGTTCAGGACATTGGTTGGGCCACGGCTGTTGTGAAACATGAAAGAGTGCAGAGAAGATTTACAAGGACGTTGCCAGGGTTGGAGGCTTTGAGATGTAGGGAGAGGCTGAATAGGTTGGGGCTGTTTTCCCTGGAGCATTGGAGGTGACCTTATAGAGGTTTATAGAATCATGATGAGCATGAATAATGTAAATATTCAAGGCAATTTCCCAAGGGTATCTGAGTCCAAAACTAGAAGGCATAGGCTTAAGGTGAGAAGGGAAAGATTTAAAAGGGATCTAAGGGGCAGCTTTTTCATGCAGAGGGTGGTGTGTGTATGGAATGAGCTGCCAGAGGAAGTGGTGGAAGCTGGTACAATTGCAACATTTGAAAGGCATTTGGATGGATACATGAATAGGAAGGGTTTAGGGCGATATGGGCTAAGTGCTGGCAAATGGGACAAGATTAGGTTGGGACATCTGGTC
Organism: Chiloscyllium punctatum; assembly: GCF_047496795.1. Lineage (NCBI taxonomy): Eukaryota > Metazoa > Chordata > Chondrichthyes > Orectolobiformes > Hemiscylliidae > Chiloscyllium > Chiloscyllium punctatum. The sequence goes on along the minus strand of NC_092780.1, from coordinate 31,634,420 downwards.
AGCATGGACTAGTTGGACTGAAGGGTCTGTATCTGTGCTGAAGTTGACCTTCTTCAGGACTAGGGGTGGGTGTGGGGGGAGCTGCAGATAAAGGGGGTGGCAGGGGCAGGGTGGTGAACTAGGGATAGGTGAAGACAGGCAGAGGTTGATCAATGGGAGGAATGAATCTGGTAGGTGGCTGGGAGGTGTGGAAGGGAGGGGGAAGGCATGGGAAGGGAGTTGGGGGATGGGAAGGGAGGTTATTTGAAATTGGAGAACTCAATGTTGAGTCCTTTGGGCTGTAGACTGCCCAGGTGGAAGATGAAGTGTTGTTCCTCCAATTTGTGGTTTAATTCATTGTGGCAATGGAAGAGGCCAAGGATGGTCAAGTCAGAAAGCAAGTGGAAAGAGGAATTCCCACCAGGCCCCTGCCGACCTGGCTGAGATGCTTGGCGAACCATTCCCTAAGTTTCTGTTTGATCTCCCCAGTGTAGTGAAAACCACTTTGGGAGCACCTGATGCAGTAAAGAGAGGCATGTGAACCTCTGTCTCACCTGGAACAAGTATTTGGCACCCTGGATGGAGGTTTTGCATCTTTTCCAGTTGCAGGGGGAGGTACTTGGTGGTTTGGGGTTTGGTGGGGAGAGTGGCACAAACTGAGGACTGTCGAAGGGAACATTCCTTGTGGAAGGCAAAGAGGGGTGGGGAGGGGAAGATGTTCTTGGTGGTGGGGTCTAGTTGGAGTTGGCTGAAGTGCTTAGGGACTGGTGGGGTAGTTGGTGAGGACAAGGAGGACTCTTGTCTTTATTGCATTTGGGGAGAAGTTAGAGCAGGAAATGGGAATGAAGGTGGTGCAATGGAGGGCTATTTGGATGACAGAGAGGAAAAGCATGTTGTTCGAAATAGATGGACATCTGGGATGTTTGTGAGTGGAATATCTCTGCGTCCAAGCAGATGTGGCAGAGGCGGAGGAATTGGGAGAATTGGATGGAGTTCTTGCAGGATACTGGGTGGGAGGAGGTGTAGTCCAGGTAGTTATGGGAGTCTGTGGGTTTGTAATAAACGTCCGTCTGCATATTGTCGCTGGAGATGAAAATGGAGAAATCAAGAAAGGAGAGGGAGGTTCTGAGGGGGACCAAATGAATATGAGGGAGGGGTGGAAGTTGTGGGCGAAGTTGATGAACTGCTCCAGTTCAGCCTAAATGCAGGATGCTGCACTGATGCAGTCACTAATGTAACAATGGAAACGTTGGGGCACAGTGCCTGTCTAGGTACTGAAGAGGGACTGTTTGACATAGCTAACAAAGAGGCAGGTGTAGCTGGGACCCATCTGGGTGCTCATGGTCACCCCCTGGATTTGGACTAAATGGGAGAAGTTAAAGGGAGAAGTTAAGGGTGAGGACCAGTTCGATGAAGCAGAGAGGATATTGGGGAAGGGGGAAGTACTGGAGGCCATCCTTGTGGGGTATCAATGTGTATAAGGACTGCACATCCATAGTGAAGATAAAGTGCTAGGGGCCAGGGAACTGGAAGTTACTGAAGAGATAGTGGGCATGTTTGGTGTTGCGGATGTAGGTAGGAAGTGCCTGAACGTGGGGGAGAGGATGGGGTTGAGGTAGGACGAGATGAGTTCAGTGAGGTATGAGCATGTCGAGATGATGGATCAGCCAGGGTTGTTGGGCTTGTGGATCTTGGGGAGTAGGTAGAACCGGGCAGTGTGGGGCTGGGGGACTATGAGTTTGGAGGCAGTGGAGGGGAGATCACCAGAGGAAATGAGGGCACAGACAGTGCGAGTGATGTATGGAGTGAGGTACCAGAGGAAGTGGTGGAGGCTGGTACAATTACAACATTTGAAAGGCACTTGGATGGATGCATGAATAGGAAGAGTTTAGAGTGATATGGGCCAAATGCTGGCTAATGGGACTAGATTAATTGAGGTTCTCTGGTTGGCATGGATGAGTTGGCTGGAAGGGTCTGTTTCTGTGCCGCATTTCTCTTGGACTCTAATTGATTCAATTAATTCTAAAAAGAAAAAGAAAAAAAATCCAGAAAGCTTTTAATGAATGACCATTCAAAAAACTATTGGATCAGATTTAATTGTGTGGAATTGGGAGAAAGACCGAATCAGTGATTTGGAGTGTCTGGAAACAATAGGCATTAACTGAAGTAATTCAGTGTGGAATCAAATGAATGCTGGATTCCTATGAAGATCCAATTCAAGATTATCGCTCATCACATCTTCCTTTATGATTTCAATGAGGGCATGACCGAAGTTTTTGCAATTAAACTGCAATACAGTAAAAAAGCAAAAATTATTAGCAACTGAACTCAAGTACAAAGGCCAGCATTTTTTGCTGACTTCGGACAACTCCAGAAATCTTTAAAATGAGAAGTGGAACAGGGTCCTCAGAATCAAAACATCGTTTCATTCCAAATGCTTGCCTGAGATTTAAGACTCACTTATAGATTAGCTCCGCAGGAGTCTGTTTGATATTTAAACAACCTGTCTGGATATAGAACACTAAAAATCACACTACAACAGATTACAGTCCAACCGGTTTATTTGGAAGCACTAACTTTTGGAGCACCGTTCCTTCGTCAGGAGCAGCGCTCTGAAAGCCAATGCTTCCAAATAAACCTGTTGAACTATAACTTGGTGTTGTGAGATTTTTAACTTTTCCCACCCTAGTCCAACACTGGCACCTGCACATCATGGATATATAATGACACACCTGAGGCAGGTGAGACTTGAACGCACATGTAGAAAGACTATCATTGTGCTACATGACTGTCATCGAGTCATAGAGATGTACAGCATGGAAACAGACCCTTCGGTCCAACCTGTCCATGCCGACCAGATATCCCAACCCAATCTAGTCTCACCTGCCAGCACCCAGCCCATATCCCTCCAAACCCTTCCTATTAATATACCCATCCAAATGCCTCTTAAATGTTGCAATTGTATCAGCCTCCACCACATCCTCTGGCAGCTCATTCCATACACGTACCACCCTCTGCATGAAAAAGTTGCCCCTTAGGTCTCTTTTATATCTTTCTCCTCTCACCCTAAACCTATGCCCTCTAGTTCTGGACTCCTCGACCCCAGGGAAAAGATTTTGTCTATTTATCCTATCCATGCCCCTCATAATTTTGTAAACCTCTCTAAGATCACCCCTCAGCCTCCGACACTCCAGGAAAAACAGCCCCAGCCTGTTGAGCCTCTCCCTGTAGCTCAGATCCTCCAACCCTGGCAACATCCTTGTAAATCTTTTCTGAACCCTTTCAAGTTTCACAACATCTTTCTGATAGGAAGGAGACCAGAATTGCACGCAATATTCCAACAGTGGCCTAACCAATGTCCTGTACAGCTGCAACATGACCTCCCAACTCCTGTACTCAATACTCTGACCAATAAAGGAAAGCACACCAAATGCCTTCTTCGCTATCCTATCTACCTGCCAGTCCACTTTCAAGGAGCTATGAACCTGCACTCCAAGGTCTCTTTGTTCAGCAACACTCCCTAGGGCCTTACCATTAAGTGTATAAGTCCTGCTAAGATTAGCTTTCCCAAAATGCAGCATCTCGCATTTATCTGAATTAAACTCCATCTGCCACTTCTCAGCCCATTGGCCCATCTGGTCCAGATCCTGTTGTAATCTGAAGTAACCCTCTACACCTCCAATTTTGGTGTCATCTGCAAACTTACTAACTGTACCTCTTATACTCGCACCCTGTCTTCAACTATACTTTATAGAGATTTTTGATTAACCTCTTCAGACACATTATGTCACAGCTCTGGACTGTGGACTTGAAGCCAGGCCTCTTGGTTCAGGGGTAGGGACGCTACCACAATGCTAAAAGAGGGTCCTCACAGGAGTCTGTTTAACAAAGGCTGAAGTGCATTGTCAGTTTTAATTGATTGGCATCATTATGAAGTTATAATAAGTAACTCTTTAGTATTTTTCCCAATGTCTAACATTTATTTGGACATTATTTATAAGTATGAAACTAGGTTCAGATTCAGTTATTGAATTATGAATGGCAATGGCTAATGAACACTTTTTATAAGGTTGTAAGAGCAGCAGTAGTATTTCCAAACAATATTTATGAATGGATGCCTTTATTGATGAATGTTTCAAAACTTGCAAGTGTTGTTTTACGTCTCAATGGTTCAGCACATAATACATAATGTGGGAGTGGGCATGGAAGAAGAATATGGATATCAGGGATGTGGGGGATAAGAGTGCTTGGGAGCTGGATGAGGGTGAGAGTACATTAATGCTGATGGGCATTTAACGTAACTGGGATTTTAGTTGCAGAACTTCAAGGCAAGCCTTCTAAGCTGCATGCCTTGGCTCTCATCTATCTCTCTGACCAACTCCAAATCACATCCAGGGTCATCCCAACTCTCCAGAATCGAAATATACACTCAGGAGTCATTTATGTGAGATGGTTCTGCCAAGTGGGGAAAGTTCCTGATTTAAGCTTCCTGCCTTATTATTGGAAATTAGGCCCAAAGGGTACAACACAATTCCTGGGCACACTGGAGTAACGAATCTTTGTGACAGGCATCTTTCAATATTTGGAGACAAAGTGTGATCAGTTGTGGGTTGGGTTATTCCAGTCATTAAAGTAATGGCTCCATTTAATCTAACATAGCCACTAACAAGTACAATAAGTAACTTATTCACCTAGAAAGTTCATGGATGCAACAATGAACATCAATGTATTTGAAGGGAAATTTAGACATATGAGGGTGAAAGGAATAGTAGGGTATGTTGATGGATGCTTGAATGAAGAAGGTAGTGAGGAAGTTAGTGTGAAGTATAAAAACACAGCATAGTTCTAATGATGTGTTTCAGGGCTGTACATATTATGTAATACAATGCTAGGAAACCCAACTAAGAGCTGGATTAGGAGGATCAGCGTAAATAAATCTTTAAATGCTCACATGGAATTTGTGGATTTAACTGGAAAGACATAGATATTGGAGGTATGATTGAGGTAACAAGAATGATAAAGATTCTCGGTGGGCAATATGCCACTCAATCTCAACTAGCCTGTGTTTGCAAGCTTTAGAAAAGCACATATAATATTAGTTAAGATTTTGCTACTGGAGTAATCTGGACTGTGCTACTGGAAACCAAATTTCAGTTCATTATTTGAGCTTGTAGTGTAATGTATTTGCATGTGTTGGAAGCCACATGTATAAATACCCAGAGCCCTGTTTTAACTAGCTGAAAGGAATTTGTTCATGCATCACTCCTTTTTCAAAACTAGGGACTGCAGAGACAACCAATCTGTGCTGCATCCCCATGGTAACAGCCTAACCAATCAGAATCTACCCATGTGGTCTGAGAAATAAGATTGACAGGTAACTGCTCATGCTGCATTTCCATGTTGATGATAGCCCAACCAATCAGCACCCACTTTCTCATTCTGTATAAAAGGGTATCCCACTGTTCAAGTATGTTTCTTGTATCCAAGATCTGTTGTGTATAAGATGAATGTTCAACTTCTAGTCTTTGTTCATCAGTGTTTAATTTGGGGACTACTGAGCAATTATTATTAAAGAAAATAGAGTCTGCCAACATGTAATGCAGCCAATTGACAGCAAATAGAAGTTTAGGCTACAATTGTGCAATATAAAACCAGAAATTTATCCTTGCACGGTACATAATTTGTTACAGCCACATTCACAGGACACATCCAGTTTTGGTCTCTACATTTTTTTTCTTTGGAACTAAAGCCTTGAAACCAAAGAAACTTGAATAAAGTAACACTCATTCTTAGGGTTGTTAACAATCAGGATAACTTCAAGTCATTTGTCATTTTCAATGGAGAAATATAGATACAAGATTCAGGTATCAAATAATGGTCAAAATATCTTATCAAGATTGTACCAGTGAGAGAAGGATCAGAAATCTCTTTCAAATAAGTGTAAATATTCCAGACTTTTTTGTAATATTGGTCCTGAATTTTTCTTTCTTTTGCCTTGAAGATGAGATGACTGCAGAGGAACTGGAGCATGTATTGGGTATGGATACCTTCTCAATTTTCAAAAGAGAGTTGTGATGATACTATGTCTTTCAGGGCTGTATTGTGTCCTGTTTTTTTTAATGAAGAAATGTTGTGACAGAGGTGACTAGCAGTCTGTTTCAAAGCCAATAAAATACAAAACTTGTGAAGCCTTGGGCTTTTTTCCAAAGTTGGAACAATAGAAGCATACTGAATCGGTGGGGTCAAGCTCCCACAGAATCAGGATTTCTTTTTTTTTAAACCTTCAGTAGCAGTTGCTGGGACCTTGAAGCTGGATGTGGAAGCTCTAATTTCTCTGTCACAGCTAAAAGCTGGGGTACTCATCCTGTTGCTAGAATTACGTGGGAGATAATCTACTTTACTGAATTAGTCTTTGCCAAAGGTGCATTTATAGGTGATTACTATATTGGAACAGTTAATTAAGAGTAGTTAACATATTTTGTTCAGCATTTTTATAGAATTACAGTTAAGGCAGCTTTTCTTTTGTATTTTATCTGTGTTTTAAATGTAGTATAAAAATAAATTGTGTTTTACTTAACATCCAGTAGTTTGACCAATTAAGTTACATCCATATCACAACACTTTACACTTAGCTTTAAAATAAGAAGAATTTATGGCCTAGACTATTTTATGAATATATTTTGAGGGGGTTTGGTCTTGTCCATAACAGTTCTTCAGAGAGACAAGCAATTTCAAGTTATAAAAAAGTTAGATTACACAGAAGTTTGGTAGAACATGCTTATTTGGGTCCTGAGATCAGAGAGGGAGTTTCCAGAAATTTTTCTAAATTGTTAATTTTATTTGCTTTTCCATGGAAATTACAAAACTGGTGGTTGGGTTAACTGAGTACAAATTTGCACATTTCCATACCAAAGGATTTATGGATCAGATGGTTATTATTTAACCTTTTTCATGCATCCAAAAACATGAATTGTCATGTTAGATATTAGTATTGAATTAAAACAAGAACATATTAGTTTAATGGTAATCAAAAATATTATATCAAATTTAAAAGGCTGGAGTACAAATTTATTGTACAAAAGACACCAACAATTTGTAGTGTGGTGTGATTTTAGAATGAACAACTTGATACTATATATTATATATTTGTATGTATGAAAACTTTTTCTGCTTTTCTGCACAAAACATTTCCAGCAGCTCTGGATTCAATCACTTCCACATTTGAGAGCATGTACACTCTAGACAAGTAGCAAATAGATACAGCTCCAAAGTTCAGAATATAGATGACCTTCCTCTTGCCTTAATGCACACATCGATTCTAATGTTCAACATTAAGTGTAATTGGTCAATAATTATCAAACAGGCAAACTGCAGTGTTACAGGTCTTGCTTTCAAATATGCGTTCAATTCCAGTAAATCCAAACCGCTTAACAGGTGTGTTCAGAAGGAATATAAGGGTGAGGCTGATAGATTGAGGAAATGCTTGTTTTGAAACTTAATTTTGGTTGCTACCTGTCACCAGTGGATCACTTTGTAGCACTCATATCTCTGGTTACAAGTTATGTCCAACCCAAAGGCCAAATCTAGGTTGGTACTCCAATGCATTACTGAAGGAATGCTCCACTGGTGAAGGTGCTGTCTTTCAGGTAAGCCCCATCTGCCAACCCTGGTTGACATAAAACATCCCATTTGAAGCCAAGCAGGGAAGATATCCCAAATAACCCATTGGATATTTGTCAATCAATCAACAGCACAAAAATAGATTATCAGATTGTTATCATATTAATATGTGTGGGAGTTTGCTGTTTGCTGCTGTTTGTCATGTGATACAACAGGGACTACATCCTTGGCAATAAGTACTTTGAGATATTTGGTGGATATGAAAGTTTCAATGCAAAGCATTTATGGAGAAGGTATGGTTTACTGTGAAAATTATTTAAAGCCTTGCACTTTGTTCTATCCTTGCCTTCTCCAAAATGGGCAGGATGGTGACTCAGTGATTAGCACTGTTGCCTCACACTAGGAACCTGGATTTGATTCCAGCCTCGAGCGACTGCGTGTGGAGTTTGCACGTTCTCCCTGTGTCTGCATGGTTTCTCCAGTTTCTGGTTCACAAAGATGTGCAAGCTAGTTGGTTTGGCCTTGTTAGATTGCGCATAAATTGTCGGGCTAAGCAGGCTAAGTGGATTAGACATAGGAAATGCAGGGAAAGGGTAGATGGATGTGGCTGGACAGGATGCTCTTTGGAGGGTCAGTGTGGACTTGATGGGCCGAATGGCCTGCTTCTGCATGGTAGGGATTCTAAAAATAAAATGCTGCTGTTCTAATTAGGGAGAAACTAATTAGCAACAGTGCAATACAAGAATTTGCAAGAATTTAAAAATAAAATCTATGTTGATATAAATCGATTTTGAGAGAAAGACATGTTAACACTCAGACGATGAAAATAGAATTCAAACTTTTAAATTTACAGATTACATAGACTTACAGTCCAGTAGGAAAAAGAAAAAAAAATCATGAAAAGGTAACTAATTATTAAAAACACAACAGAAATTAATGAGTATATCTTCAAACTACATTTACTGGAATAAACTTAAATTACTTTCCATAAATCAGTACTGTACATTAATATGTCTGAACTATAACTTACTTTTAAATTATCCCTCATGGAATGATTTTATGTCCATAATTTTTCTAAATTATTGTGGATTACAATAAATATTGCAGATCAAATTGATACACAAGTATGTGCAGGAAATGAGAATTTAATTATACTTTTAAAAAGTATTTCTAAAATGTACAAGCATAAGCATGTTTTAAGTTTCTACAACTTGTCCAATATGTTTCATTTCAGGCGTAAAACAAAGTTCAGGATGATGAACTTTTAGAAACATGTACAACATTGGGTTATACTTTTAGATTCCCATTTTATAAACCTGGATGTTTGTGATTGAGAATAAGAAAGTTTTAAGCTAGGGACAGCTTTCTGCCAACCTTGTATCAAATTTGGGAGCCAGTTAGCTCAGTAAGTTGGATGTCTAGTTTGCAACATAATAATGCCAACAATGCATGGTTCAGTTACAGTTACCATAAAAGTCCCACCTTCTCAACCTCACTTGAGGTGTGGTGATCCTCAAATTAAACCTCTGCCAGTTGGCCCTCTCTCTGTCTCTTTAATGGGAGGGCATAAAACAATAAGATACAGGAGCAGAACTCGCCTTTTGGCCCATCGAACCTGTTCCATCATTTGAAAATGGCTGATATGTTTCTCAGCTCCATTCGCTTGTCTTCTCCCATAATCCTCGATTCCCATACTTATCAAAAACGTATCTATTTCCTGCTTAAAGACTCTCAATAACCTGGCTTCCACAGCCTTGTGAGGCAATGAGTTCCACAAATTCACTATCTTCCTCCTCAACTCAGTTCTAAGTTATTCTGAGGCTTTGCCCTTGGATCCTAGTCCCTCCTATTAATGGAAACATCTTCTCTGCATCCACTCTGTCTCGACCTCTCAGCATTCTTTATGTTTCAACAAGATTTCTCCCTCATCCTTATAAAGTCCATCAAAAACACATCCAGAGTCAAATCAAACAGAGGACCTCAACTGCTCCTCCTGCAACAAAACCTTCCAGCTCAGCGAACAAACCTACATCCACAAACCCTTCATCCCCGGATCATTCTTATGGACCTCCTCCAAGACCAGTGTATCCTTCCTTGGATATGAAGCCCAAAACTCCTCACAACATTCCAATTACAGTCTGACCAGAACCTTATACAGCCTCAGAAGTACACCTCTGCTCCTGTATTCTAGCCCTCTCCAAAGGAATACTAGCATTGCATATATGTACCTCACTGCCATCTGAGCCTGCATGGTAACCTTAACAGAATCATAAACTAGGATTCCCAAGTCCCTTTGAGCTTCAGATTTCCCAAACCTTTCCCCATTAGAAAACAGCCTGTGCCTCCATTCTTCCCACCAAAATGCATAACCTCACACTTTCCCACATTGTATTCCATGTGTCACTTAGATTAGATTAGATTACATTACAGCGTGGAAACAGGCCCTTCAGCCCAACAAGTCCACACCGACCCGCCGAAGCACAACCCACCCATGCCCCTACATTTATCCCTTACCTAACACTATGGGCAATTTAGCATGGCCAATTCACCTGACCTGCACATTTTTGGAATGTGGGAGGAAACCGGAGCACCCGGAGGAAACCCACGCAGACACGGGGAGAAGGTGTAAACTCCACACAGTCAGTCGCCTGAGGCGGGAATTGAACCCAGGTCCCTGGCGCTGTGAGACAGCAGTGCTAACCACTGTGCCACCATGCCGCCCATTCACCTAGCCAGTCCTTGCTTCCTCAACACTACCTGCCCCTCCACCTATCTTTGTCTTATCTGAAAACTTAGTAACAGTGCCTTAGATCCTTCATCCAGGGCATTAATGTATTACATGAATAGTGTGGTCCTGACACTAACCCCTGCAGACCTTCACTAGTCACTGGCTGTCATGCTTTATTTCTAAAGGACCATTTATATCTACTCTCTGCCTTCTGCCAGTCAGTCAATCATCCATGCAATAAATTGCCACTAAACACCTTGGGGCTCATATTTTGTTTAGCAGCCTCCTGTACTATACCTTGTCAAAGGCTTTCTGGAAATCCAAATAGGTCATATCCACTGACTCTCCTTTATCTAACTACTCATTACCATTTCAAAGAATCCTAACAGATTTTTTAGGCATGACCTCCTCTTGACAAAGCCATACTGACTCAGGCCTATTTTACCTTGCACTTCCAAGTACTCCAAAATCTAATCCTTAATAATGGACCTTAAAATCTTACCAATGACTGAGGTCAGGCTAACTGCTCTGTATTTTCCTGTCTTTTGCCTCCCTCCCTTCTTTAACAGGGGTGGTACATTAGATATTTTCCAGTTCTCTGGGATACACCCTGAATCCAGTGATTCCTGAAAGATCACCACCAATGACTTCACAGTTTCCTCAGCTATCTCCTTCAAAGCTCTGGGGTGTAGTTCATCTGATCGGATTGATTTATCCACCTTCAGACCATTCTCATTCCCCATCCCCTTCTCATTGTGATGACCACTACACTCACCTCTGCTGCCTGACTTTCTTGATTTTCTGGTACGCTGCTAGTGTCTTCCACCATGAAGACTGATGCAAAGTACCTATTCAGTTCCTCTGCCAATTCTTTGTTTCCAATTATTACTTCTCCAGCCTTATTTTCTGGTGGTCCAACGTCCGCTGTTGCTTCTCTCTTACCTTAATACGAATTTAAAAGCAACTCTTTTCATCTTCTTTTATATTACTAGCTAGCTTACCCTCATATGCCATATTCTCCTCTTATTGCTTTTCTTAGTTATCCTCTGCTGGATTTTGAAGGTTTCCCATTAATCCTCACCACATTGAATGCTTTTCCTTTTTTTTTATGCTGTTCCTGACTTCACTTGTCAGCTATGGTTGCCTCATCTTCCCTTTTCTATGGGGTTTAAAAATTCTTTTTTGGGATCAATTTCTGCTGTGCCTCCCTTATTAACACCCCCTCCCCTCCCAGAAACTCCTGCCATTGCTGCTCCATTATCTTCCCTGTTAGGCTCCCCTTCCAATTAACTCTACCAGCTCTTCCCTCATGTCTTTGTTGTTACCTTTACGTCTGATTCTAGCTTCTCCCTCTCAAACTGCAGAGTGAATTCTATCATTTTATAGTCATTGTTCCCTAATAAAATCTGCTAATCAAGTTATACATATCACCAAATTCAGAACTGCGTGTTGTCTACTGGGCTGAACCACAAGCTTTTCCAAGAGTCCATCTTGTAGACATTCCCACAAGTTCCTTTTCTTGAGATCTGCTAACAATCTGATATCTTCCAGGTCATCAGCATATTAAAGTCTCCCATAATTATTGTAATTGTGCCTTCCTTACATGTCTTTTCTATCTCCTGATTTATTTTCTACCCCACGTCCTGACTACTGCTAGGGGGCCTAAACATAATTCTCATCTGAGTCCTTTTTCCTTTGTGGTTCCTCAACTCTACCCACACAGATTCAACGCTTCTGACCCTGTATCATTTCTTGCTATTGATTTAATTTCATTTCCTACTAACATGACAACCCTGCCCTCTCTGTCTATTTGCCTGTCCTTTCAATAGGAAATATATCCTTTGTTAATTAGTTCCCAGCCCTGTCCCCTTATAGCCATTTCTCTATGATGCCAACAATATCATACTTGCCAATTTCAATTCGAGCTACAAGCTCACTTAACTTGTTTGGTATACTCCATGCATTTAAGTACAATATCTTCTTTAGTCATGTGTTGACTGTCCCCCTTCTCATAGCTGTCCCCTCATTTGCTATGCCTGAAGTTAGATTCCCTAGCATTCCCATACTGTCTGTCCTATTACTTATTCAGGAAGGTTTAATAATCTCTCCTCAACACTTGTCACAGATGAACCACAATGGGGTTCACCATCTCCCACAACATGCAGTACAATACATTGCCTGGTCCTGCATTTCAAAACAATTTAACTAGTTTTTAATTTGTATTTTAAAATTTTCTACTCATCTTTAGTTTTTAGTCTATAAAATATTTCTCCAATTTACTTTTAATCTGAAAGTTAATTAGAATTGGTATTCACTCTACTTAACGATTTTCTCCACCCCCCCCCTTGGTTTTTTAAAATTATTCTATATATATATATATATATAGGCCGGGGGGGGGTCTAGTTAATGTTGGTGGGGGAGGTGGTTACCTTATTCTATTTTACCTCTGTCTCTAGGAGCGGGGTTGTTTTCCTTTGTTATTTTGCATTATTATATTTAATTATTACTTGTTGAGGTTGTAATTTTATAGTTATATATGTTTATACATGGTATTAACATTACTTAATATATCCAGGTGTTGGTGTGGGTGGAGGGGTGGGGGTGGGGTGCTCACTGTTAACTCTAGCTCTGTAGTATATTTGAATTTTCCTTATCCTATTGAGGAGCGCCTGGGTCAAGGGTGGGGCACTGGTTGGGAGAGGATACGATGGACCTTTGGAAAGGAAGTGATACCCCCTGCGAACAAGGGGGAAAATCTCCATTTAAAGACTTTTTTTTATTTAGAAATAGTTTTTTATTATACTGTTGTGAGTGTATTAGAGAGCCTTTATTTTTGTGAATTTTATATGCTCTATGCTCGGGATGTTCTGGATAGGGTTTCCCCTCCCGAGAAGTCTCGGATTTGCCCGGACGATTATGGTTGATCAGTCGGTTAAGTGGTGCACCTGGAATGTTAAGGGGAGTAATTCGCCGGTCAAAAGGAAGAAAATATTATCAAATCTCAAGAAAGAAAGGGTTGATATAGCTCTCCTATAGGAGACACACTTGTTGGATAAAGAACACTTGAAATTACGACAGGGTGGATTTGATCAGGCCTTTTTTTCTTCTTTTAGCTCAAAAAGCAGGAGAGTTGTTATTCTTATTCGGAAGAATTTCCCTTTCAAAATTCTAAATCAGATAAAAGACGAATCTGGACGATATATTCTGATTAAAGCCCTTATAAATGGAGAGGAATATGGGATTTTAAATTTGTATTTCCCCCCAGCACATCCTTTTAAATTTATAACGGAAGCCTTCTCAAAATTGATGGCTCTTGGTGCCGGTCATACAATTATAGGGGGAGACTTTAATTGTATTATGGATCCGGAAATAGATAGGATTCCCAAGAGTACTGCAGGAGTATCTCCCAGATCTAGACAATTGGTGGATCTGAACAAAGAATTAGGACTAGTAGATGTGTGGAGATGTCTTCATCCACAGGGCAGAGATTTTTCTTTTTACTCCAATCCACATAAATGTCATACCAGAATTGATATGTTTTTTGCCCCTACAATTTTTAAAAATTCCATATCATCCTGTAAAATAGGTAGTATAGCAATTTCTGATCATGCTGCTGTATATATGGAAATCAAGGCGAGGAACAATGAGACATCCCCTTGGCATTGGCGTATGGACCCCTTCCTGATGAAAGATAGTAAATTCGTAAGGCACTTCTGTCAAGAATTTAAAACTTTTTTAGAAATTTATCAATGATGTGGGAGACCATCATCAAAGCTTACGCACCAAGTTTGATCATCTCATACTCAGCGACCCAGAAAAAATTAAAGGGAGAACAACAGCGTCTGCTCGAAGCTCGCTTAAAAGCAGCTGAAACAGCACACGCTGATAGACCTTCTATTATCAAATTGCAAAGGATTACGGCCCTTAGGACAGCTCTAAACACCATGCTTACCCAAACGGCTAAGAGGGAAATATTATTTGCAAAACAAAGGTTATATGAATTTGGCGATAAACCGGGTAGATACTTAGCATTTCTTGCAAAGAAAATAAAGGCCCCTCAAACTATCACGTCTATCAAGGAAAGTACGGGTATTTTGACACATGATCATAAAAGGATTAACGCAATCTTTAGAAAATTTTATTCTGATTTATATAAATCGCAGAATTGTGAAGATAGGACTAGGAGGATGCAATCATTTTTTAAAAATTTAACCTTTCCGGACCTAACTCCGGAACAGGTATCGGTCTTGAATGCTCCCCTAACAATTCAAGAAATACTTGACGCAATCAGGCAACTTCAGAGCGGTAAGGCACCTGGCCCAGATGGCTTTCAAGCTGAATTCTATAAAGAATTTACAGGAATATTGGCTGGTCCACTTATGGACATGTATAACTACTCATACAGTCAGGGCTGTCCCCCGGCTTCGTTGAAAGAGGCGAATATCTCTCATATCCTTAAAAAAGGAAAGGACCCAGAAGATTGCGCGTCATACAGACCAATATCCTCGCTAAATGTAGATTTTAAAATCCTTTCTAAAACGTTAGCATTGAGGCTAGAAAGGGTATTGCCACATATCATAAAGGAGGATCAGACGGGGTTTATTAAGGGCCGTAAATCATCCAATAATATTAGAAGGGTTTTGAATATGATTCAAGCCTGCCATCAGGGAAAGATACCAGGAGTAGTAGTCTCATTAGACACGGAGAAGGCATTCGATAGGGTTGAATGGTCATATTTGTTTTACACGTTGGAAAGGTTTGGCGTTGGAAAGGTGTTTACCAAATGGGTCTAAACATTGTATAGTGATCCCAAAGCAGTTGTAGTTACCAATGGATTAGGTTCGGATAGCTTCAGTGTGGGTAGGGGCTGCCGTCAGGAATGTCCTCTCTCGCCATTGTTATTTACTCTAATAATTGAGCTACTAGCAGAAGCTATACGGGGTGATCCTAATATAACGGCCCCGAGGATTGGTATAGGTAAACATAAAATTACCCTTTATGCAGATGATGTTCTTCTATTCATCAGTAATCCTCTGATGTCCGTGCTTCGCTTAATCCAAGTTATTAATGCTTTTAGTGCATTCTCAGGCTATAAAATTTACTGGAAAGGATAAGGCAGGACCTCCAGTGATGGAGAGACCTTCCAATTTCCTGGCTGGGTAGAATAGCACTTATTAAAATGAATGTCCTGCCCCGTCTCCTATACCCTATGAGAATGCTTCCGGTGATGCTGCCGAGGCTGGCACTACGTAAATTATATGGCTGGTTAGGTTCCTTTATCTGGAATCATAGACGGCCCCTCATTAAGCTGAAAAAGCTACAGCTTCCACAGGCAAGGGGAGGATTGGACTTCCCAGATTTTAGGAAATATCAGTTAAGTTCCCTATTAAATTACATAGCTGATTGGGTCTTGACTGATCCGCAATCAATTTGGCTGGACATCGAGGCTTCTCAAGTAAAATGCCCACTTATTAACCTTTTATTTTCAGACAAGAGGAAAATCATTACGGATCACTGTAAAAATCTTATAATACTAAACACAATTAAAGCTTGGAATATAATGCGGCAAAATGAGGGCAACATGGGAGCATGGGGATTTCAACCGGGGTTTACAGATGCCACTTTTAAACTCTGGAGATCCAGGGGTATCTCATGTCTAGGGGACCTATTTAAAGAAGGGGTCCTGATGTCTTTTGAACAGCTGCGTCAGAAATTCGGATTACCTACTGGAGATTTCTTTCGATACTTCCAAATTCGAGATTATATACAGAAGAAAACTACGTTATTAGATCATCTTTATAAATCAGATAGAGAATGTAGAGTGCTATGGCCAATGGGGGTATCTTCCGTCAGTACTATTTATCATTTACTACATGATGAAGTATCAGGAGATATGGACAATCTGCTTAAAACATGGGATCAGGATTTGGGACTAGAAATCTCTATAGAAACGTGGAATGACATTTGGGAAAACACCAGAAGAATCACCATCTGCAACAGAACTCAGGCTATCCATAGGGCCCATATAGCACCGGATCGATTGGCAAAATTTAAGGCAGGAGCATCTCCAATATGTCCCAAATGTAAAATAGAGGTGGGCACTCTTGTACATTGCCTATGGACCTGTCATAAAATCCGTAGATATTGGACTAAAGTAGCAAGTACCCTGACAGAAATTTTAGGAACGGAAATTAAAGTGGACCCTGTATCTCTCCTTTTGGGCTTTTCAAACTTACCCTCCCTGGATATGCACGGGAAGAGATTATTTTCTATTCTCTCTTTCCGTGCAAGGAAAAATATTTTGGTAAACTGGGTGGCTGAGGGCCCCCCTGGATTTTCAAATTGGCACAGATTAATTATGGAATGTATTCCCCTTGACTTCCTTACAAATATGGTGCAGCGAAAGACTGAATTACTTCATAAAATATGGCAGCCCTTCTTGAATTATATAAATAGAGATATTTCGGTGATCCTAACAAGGGCTTTTATTTAATTGAGATTGCGAACCTGGCTGGTCCGAGACCATTTGGGAGAGGAATCCCGCACGAATACGGGTTTTGTTACATTTGATGTTAACACATTCCGAGCATGTATCTCACTACCCAATTTCTGCGTTATCTGTTGGTTTTTTTTTTCCTTTCTTTCTCTTATTTGAATAACGTAAGAGACGTAATTATACACTCTGGTTAGTTGTAGGTTAGGTTAGTAGTTAGTTGAGTTTTGTTTTTTTTCTCTCGGTATTTTTCTTTTGTTAAATTTTGGTTATTATTTATTTAAGATTTCATTGTATATCAATATTTGTACTTGAGATTTTTTTTATTTTTGTAAATTTGTAAAAATATTGAATTTCCAATAAAAATATCTGTTAAAAAAAGAATTGGTATTCAAATAAACAGACCAATATTAACATCATTTGTCCAATTTTTGAATTGAATTTATTTTTAAGTTGCAAATCTTAAAAAATAAACAAGTAATTAACACAAAATAAATAAGAAAGACATTGTTTGCATTTTTGGGTGTCTTTCACACCATCAGGATGTTCAAAAATTCATTATAGATAATGTATTACTTTCACTAAACTCTAGGCACAGTGTAGAAAGCAGTCAAATTGTATGTAGCAAGGCTTCACAAATAGGAAATGTTGGGATAATAATATCCATTTGAATCTGTGAATTAGGAGTGCAATAGCTTGCTTAGTCACTCAAGCTGATCTGATTGCGGCCTTAACCCCATTTTCCTACCTACTCCCATCACCTTTGAGACAATTGTCAAACAAGAATCTTAAGACTTGCTTCCATTGCTCTTATGGGAAGAGAATCCTGTATACTATAACTCGCTAAGAACAAAAAAAACTCTTCATTCCAGTCTTTAATGGGAGACCCCTTATTCTTAAACTGTGTCCCCGGTTCTAATTTCTCCGACAAGAGGCAATATTCTCTCAGCATCTACCCTGTCAAGTCTCTTCGTAATGTTATATGACTTAGTAAGATCACCTCTCATTTTTCTAAACTCCAGTAGATACATGCCCAATTTGTTTCCTCATAAGATAACTCCCATGTCCCAGGAATCATTTGAGTGATCATTCTCTTAACTACTTGTAATACTAATATATCATCGCTTCTTAAGTAAGGAGACCAAAACAGTACACAATACCTCAGAAGTGGTCCATCAGCACTCTATAGAATTGGACCAAAGCTTTTCTATTCTTCTACTTGATTTCCTTACAGTAAATATCAACATTCCAGATCTTCCTAGTCACTCACTGCACCTGCCCACCAAATGTAGAGATTTCAGTACCAGGATACTGGGCTCACTGTTCCGCAAATTTCGGCAACCTGAATCCTTTTAAATAATATGCTGCTTTTCTGATCTTCCTGTTGAAATGGACAAGGTCACATTTTCTCACATTAAACTTCTTCTGCGAATTTTTCTTTTTCTCACTTAGTTAATCTGTCTATGGTCCTTTACAGTCTCCTTATATCCTTTTCAACACATACCCTTCTACATAATTTTGCATCATTGGTTTAATGTAGATTAGATTCCTTACAGTATGGAAACAGGCCCTTCAGCCCAACAAGTCCACACTGACCCTCCTAAGAGTAACCCACCCTGACCCTATATTTACCCCTGCCTAATGCATCTAACTACGGATAATTTAGCACAGCCAATTCACCTGATGTGCACATCTTTGGATCGTGGGAGGAAACTGGAGCACCCGGAGGAAGCTCGCACAGACACAGAGAGAATGTGCAAACTCCACACAGGCAGTTGCCCAAGACTGGAACTGAACCCAGGTCCCTGGTGCTGTGAGGCAGCAGTGCTAACCACTGAGCCACCCCAAATGTACTGACCATACATTCTGTGCTTTCACACAATCATTTATACAGATTGTAAATCTCTGAGGCCCCAGCATTGATCCCTGTAGGATTCCAGCAACTTGAGATTAGTGCCCAATTTGATTTTGGTTTTTCGAGAATAAATATTGACCAGGAGAACTTTTACAGACATTTCCTTCAGACATCTACCCAAGCGGGTAAGGAGGACCTTGGGTTAACATATCATTCAAAAGACAATTTCAACATTGTTGTCCTTCCTTTGCCCTGTATTGAAGTGCCTGTCTCGATAACAAGCTCAACTTCCAAAGTGGGGCTTGAAGCCAGTTTCTTGTGGGGTTTCTTCAACCCTAAGCTGCTTCTTAATTTCTGGCTCAAACCAGAATCACTCTGCTTAACAACAATGTCGATTCATTATAATTGCTTCCCATATTGAGAATCAAAATTCCTTTAATTCTCCCTCAAGATTCTATGACAGACTTACCATCCTATTTGCATCCTAAATATAGAGTTAGATAAAATGGACAAAGTAACAATCCATAGTATCCAACCTCTTGAATTTTCTGAACAGGGACATCTTTTCAGCAAGATTGTTAAATTCACACTCAAAGTAATATTCATGATTTTTTTGTGACAAGCTAGTTATCACAATGAAATGCAAACATTGTGTCATTATTATTCAAACAGACTCCAGGTCAAGAAGGATTCTAGACTTTAAATTCTACATTGATTTTATAGCAATTTCATAACATCAGTAATTCTCAGGGTACCATTGACCCTCATTACCTTCATTGTTTTGTTTTCTATTGTGTTACAAACTATTTCCCTTTCTTCACATCATTGTCAGCCTTATTTTAATGTCAAACGTTTCAACTAAGATGCTACCTTGGCAAAATCACACACTCTTCAATAATTCTTCCCTCTCTCTCTCTTCTCCTGTCATGCTTCCTTCCTTTTAGAAATGGCAACAGAAATTACCTTCACCATGATATCATTGGTTATAGAAATCTTAATAAAGTATGTTTTCTTAGAACAGGAAAAGGTAGAAAGAGAGTAATGGTCACAAATTCAAACTGCTGTGCAGATCTCATGAGTGTACTATGACTGAAGGTCTTGGGAATTCAATCTTTCATTGTAGAAGTGTGTTTGGAAATACAAACAGCTGCATCATTTCTCAAACTGCTTCTATAGTTTGTGGGATGACAGCATGTTCTCAAAGTGTATGAGAACATGAAATGATTCCCAAGATATTTTGATGTGCCAAAACAAGCAGAAGAGCAGGCCAAAGGCCCAAATGATAATGCATTGAAATTTGTAAATGTTGATGTTCAGAGAGATTTGGACGTCTTCATGGAAAGGAACTCAAAACTTTAACCTGCACGTACAGCAATCACTCAGAAGGTAAATGACATGCTGGCCTTTATTTCACGGGGATTGTAGTGCAGTAATCACACATATTAAATACCATGTGCAGATTTGGTCTCACAGGTTTGGTCTTCATTGTAAGGAAGGATATCTTTGCATTTGATTATTCATTAGATCGGTCCCGAATTATCCCATGTTGAAAAGTTAAGTAAATTGTGCTTATATTCACTGGAAAAAAGAAAAACAGAAAGTGTTCCCATTGAACGATTCTGAAGAGACTTGACTGGGTAGGTGCTGACAGGTTGTTTACCCTGGCTGGAGAATCTAAAATGTAAAATCTCAGGATAAGAGGGTGATCATTTCGAGCTGAGATGAAATGGAATTTCTTCTTTCAAAAGGATTGTGTAACTTTGGAATTCTCTACCTCTTTAGTGTGCTACCGTTGTTCAGGTTTTCATTGCTCAATACGTCAAGGGATAGAAGGCGCAATCAGAAAGTGGAGTTTAGGCTGAAGATCCGCCTTTATGATGCCGCTGATATGATGAGCCACATGATCTACTCCTGCTCCTCTTTCTTGTATGTTGTTCATTATTGCAGTGCTAGTACTTACATTCAGAAGTAATTCCCAAGCTTCATGTCTGAACTGGTTTCAATTATATACAATTGATTGTCTCATGTGTGTGTAGAGCCTTTTACTGTGTGGGATAGGCCAATTAATACCATCTTTTCTTGTTCTCCATTCTAAGCCACTCCTGTTGTTCCTAGCTGAAAATGCTGGAAAAGCACTTACCTGTTAAATCCAGGAGTGCTCCCCTCTTCTTAGCTATCAAGTTTCCAACCCCTGAGAAATATGGCCATTAAACTTAAAAGGTTGCTCTATTTAGGGGCGTGCAGCCTGAATAGCATTAAGGTTTGTTATATTAGCTCAATATTGAATATTGAATTTTAACTTCCACCATTTAATTGTTATATCAGAGACCTGTCATGGTTTCTGAAAGATAGGAAATAATTACCTGATCACAGATTAAGCAAGCTTTGAGGAATGAATAAAACCATATGCACTGACATTACCATTTGTATCTGAAGATATTGAAATCAGGCTTTCCTTCTAGTTAGCCAGCTCAGAAAGACAAGGAGGCCATACTCCAAAATATACACTAAACTATATTTTAGCAGCTGCTTTGAGGAAGAAGGAGAAAAAGTAAATTTGTGACAAGTGCTGGAACCTTTTCCCTCTTCCTGCCTGTTTCTCTCACTAGCTTGGAATAGCACCCAGTGAAAAAGCAAGTTGGGAAATTGACCATTCACCAAGAATTCAAAAAAATCTATTGATTCTACTATTGTTGAGCATACTAGTCAACAACTATTCAACTGTGGTTTCAGGTAAAGAATCTAAAACCTCAAGGATTCTCAACACTTTATGTAAACTGCTGTCTGTACCAGGCATTACCTTTTATAAACTTATTATCTTTGTTTGTGCTTATGTTTGACGTAGTGTCTTTTTTTTTCCCCAAGGGTTAATAGGTAATAAAATTCCTACTCTTTCACTCAATAAAGCCTTCGTGATTTGCTCCTCTATTTTCTAGTCAAATCCGTTTTTAAGTGTAGTCTGATAGTTGTGTGCGATAAGAAATTGTTGCATTAAAATGAAGGGAACCAATTTTCCTTTCCACCTGACCATTGCAAATTCTTGACTTTTCACTGTGTAAGTGAGTTGATAATGACTTGTAGTTGGATTTCCCATTTTCACCCTTTTAATCCACTTTTTGTTGGCCTCTCTCTCTTACCCTTCTAGGAGTGCAACTCCCCCCCTCTGAAGCTAGAGCTTTCTTAGTTTCTGCTCTCTCCAACTGGGCATTGTGATGATATGTGTCTTTAAAAAGGATTTGTTCTGTCCTGTTTCTCTGGAAGAGGAGTGTTGTAAACTTGGTGGTGATGTGTCTGCTTTATGGAAAGCAGAGTAAATAGCTTTGGGCTTTTTCTTTAATGTTAGACAGAGGAAGTGGGTGGAGTCATCCTCTCGCACACCCGGGGTTTTAGTTTTTGCTTTCAGTTGATGAAGTTGGGTTTTTTTTGGAGTTGTAGCTGCTAGACACAGATCTCTCTCTGCTGCTGCAAAAAGCTGGCATTCTCTTTCTCTCTCTCTGTCTCACAGCGCCTGAGACCCGGGTTCAATTCCCACCTCAGGCGACTCTCTGTGTGAAGTTTGCACATTCTCCCCGTGTCTGCGTGGGTTTCCTCCGGGTGCTCCGGTTTCCTCCCACTATCCAAAAATGTGCAGGGTAGGTGAATTGGCCATGCTAAATTGCCCGTAGTGTTAGGTGGAGGGGTAAATGTAGAGGAATGGGTTTAGGTGGGTTGCGCTTCGGCGGGTCGGTGTGGACTTGTTGGGCCGAAGGGCCTGTTTCCACACTGTAAGTAATCTAATCTATCTCTCTCTGCTTCTAGATTCATTCTTTCCTTTCTCCTGGACTGGACAAGACAGCAAGTGAGTGAAATCTGTCTTGCTGAATTTGCCTTTGTCAAGGGCATGTTTGTGGGATGCTGCTATAATGGGATAGTTGATGAGTAATAGTTATATAATACATTATTCTGTTAAGTCTTTAAATAGAGTTAAAGTTATGCCAATTCTTCTTTTTCTGTTTATAGTGTAGTGTACAATGTCTTACACTGCAGTATAAGACTAAAGAGTGTTTTACTTAAAGTCTAGTACCAATGGATTCACATGTGGAACACAGCAGATTACGCTGGCCTTTAAATAAAAGTTAGAGTCGAGGCTATCTCCTTGATATGTTTTGAGGGGGTTTGGTCTGGTCCATAGCAACATGGTTGGGAAGGCCTTCTCTATGGATCTGATGGAACTCTGCTCTCAGAACTCCAGCAATGGTGACTCAATAAAGATGGAGCAAGATTTTGATCAGAACTGAAGAAAGAGTTCAGGATGAATCACGGGAACTTTTCAAACTGAAAAGTATAGAAAATTCAGGAATTTCCAAAATCACACGATCAGAAAAAAAGTCAGTGAAATATGCAAATGATACAAACAGGTGCAGTTTTAAAAATAAAAGTTATTCATAGGATGGGGATATTCTCAGCCAGCATTTATTGCCCATCCCTAATTGCCAAGAATCAGCCACATTACTGGAGTCTGACGTGTCAGCAAGACCATGTAAGGACAGCAGATTTCCTCCGTAAAGGACATTAGTGAACAAGACAGGTTTTTACAATAATCGGTAATAGTTCTATGATAATCATTAGGCTCGATTTTAATTCCAAATTTTTAAAATTGAATTAAAGTTTCACCACCTACCATGCTGGAATTTGAACACATGTCCCCTGAATATTGGTCTACAGTTCTGGATTACTAATCCAGCAACATCACCGACTGACACCTCACAAACAAAAACCCATGTTATTCACTAATGTTCAGGGAAGGGAATCTGCCATCTTTACAAAGCAGAGCCCAGCATTGTGGTTGATTCTTGACAAATTATGGATGGGCGATAAATGCTGGCCGAGCCAGCGATACCCTTAGCCCATGAATAATCTTTTTAAAAAACTGGACCTGTTTGTACAGCACAAAATGGAGCTCCAGTCTGATGAAGTTGTTTATTTCCAAGTATTACATGCTTTTCGTTCTGACAGTCCAGTCCCTCAGGTAGGGTCGTGGGGATGGGTGTGAGGAGATGGTTTGGTGGACGTGTGATCCTATTCAATATGGGACATTTCAAAGATATACCTGCATATATTCATACAGCATGAACAGCCTAGTTTCCTGATTGATGAGAATATAGCTATCAAATTCATCCATTAGCTGACATCAGATGCTAAAATATGTATGACAAACACATATAGCAGAACGATGCGTCATCCAAAATGATAAAATTATAGGTCAATCTAAAATCTTGCCATAAACCATTAATACTATCACACATTACAGTAGCAACTCAAGAATGGAGGGACTTAAAACCCTAAGAAGAACCTTTAATTTTATATGTGTTGATCTTCATCAGAGCCCGATGAGACACATTCAGGGTCATATTCAGAGTTGCTCAGCAGAAAAGGTGATAGCAAAAATAAAATCAGCACTCATATTCCGGATACTCCATGGGAGAGTGTTTGGAGCAACAGGTGGGGGAGGATTTAGGATTGAGAAATCTGGAAAGATGTTTTCCTCCAAATGGCAAGGAGTTTTGAGTGTTTTTACATATAGATTTCCTGCCAAAAGTTAGCCTCATTGAATACTTCCCTATCTATCCAGCATCCCAGAGGAGTGTACAGTTGAAGACAACTCAATTCCTTGGTTGTTGGAAGTAGAGGTTGTGGAAGGTATATGCAGGGGTTTAGATTGTGGTGTGGTAAAGGAGGTCAGGCATAATTAAAGGTGTTGACATTTCCATGGTGTAATTCAGGAAGACTGAAATGGCTCTGATATCCAATGTGGATGATATATTAATATACTACACTTGAATGCTCATGGCATAATTTCAAAATTGTCAGATGACATAGAATCTGAAAGTATTATGAGCCATGGGAATGGTACCGTTAAATTTCAATGGTGAAACAGGCAAATATTTGGAATTAAAATTTAAAGCAGAGAAATTATTAATTTTCACAGGGATGAGGAGAGACAACATGAAAAAAGCAAGACAATTAAAGGATAGAGGAGGAGAAGGACCTGTGGGTAAATTTGCATAAGGCTGACAGGGCCAGTTGGAAAAGGATCCTGGTCTTAATAAAGCCACAGCATATGAAAGCAGGAAAGTTACACTGAATCTTCATAGAAGATTTTTGTCCTCATTTGAAGTATTGTCCAGTTTTGGCACAACAGCTTAGGAAGAATGTGAAGGCATTAGGGAGAAAAGATTGGCAAGGTTTCCAGGGAAGATGAAACTCTGTTCCAAGAACAAACTTAAAAACCTAGGACCCTGCTCCTTTGCAGAAAGAAGGTTTATTGAGATCTTCAAAACTGAATGATCTAAATGACAAAAAACAGTTCGTGTTGGGAATGAATTTTAGGTGATGGGTAAATAAAGAAAGAACATTTTTAGGTTGTCTAAATCTGGCTTCATGAGTTGAAAAGGCAAAGTAGATAATTATCTGGAGAGGACACAACAATTACAGAGCTATGGACACCAGGGAAGAGCAGTAGGTGAATTGGTCTTGCACAAAACAAGCATGAATATAATGGGCTAAATGGTTACCTTCTATTCTGTAACCTTTCTATAGATTGAATTGGTTGAAGACCGGCATCTGTGAAGCTGCTTATCCATGATTTAATTCCATTTTTGAATTCTGTTTGGATCTCTTTTAGTCCTGGTATAAATTAGGAAGCTATCCTCCCCTCAGAATAACTATAGTCTGAGCTGAAAAATGTGTTGCTGGAAAAGCACAGCAGGTCAGGCAGCATCAAAGGAGCAGGAGAATCGACGTTTCGGGCATAAGCCCTTCTTCAGGACTCTGGTAAGTTTCTATGAAACTAATTCTGTTGGAATAAAATGAATTGTGTGAATTTGAATCCTTTTCTGATGTCTGTGAGGGAATCTCTCTGACTTTCTTTGTGTAATGGAGTTCATATTTTTATTGTTTAATAAATAATGCATCCTTTGATTTCAAAGCACACTGGCATCTTCCTGTGAATATATTGGGTAACTAACCCCCACAGGTGAAAAAACAATATTAGGATCTAACAATCCACGTTTCACTACTGGAACTGAGTTATTCAGTATGAACATCACCTGGGATCATAATGTTACCCCCAGTGCTTCTTCAAAGTGCTTTAAGTTCATTTGAGAACGTAGGCAGGACTTTCAACAGCACAGTCAACAGTACGGCTTCCTTGGTGTTGTAAACCCAGATTATTTAATGTTAAATAGTCCACAATCTTTGAACTCATGGACTGCGCTGACACTTTAATCAGAATCTATTTGGCTGTGGTTTCAAACTTCACTGGAGAACTGAACATATACATTGTTATCACTGAGTTATCCCCATTTATCCAAGATCTAAAATTGACGATCAGCTCATTTATTTCATTTTCTTTTTTCACACAACAAGTACCTAGGTTATAGAATGCAGTGGCTGGAGATGTAGAGGGGTTAAGTTCAAGGTGATATTGGATGACTAGTTAATATAAATAATACAAAAGAGCCTGGGTAAAAAGCAGGAAGGTGACAGTAGGTAATGGTGCTCATTTGAAAAGCTGGTGCAGATATGACAGGACGAATGGCCTTGTACTGCATCCTAACATTTCTGTGAATGTGTAATATTTGTGAAATATCCCTGTGTAACCCAATAACTGCCATGTTGCATAAATAACAGCAATAAGTACTCTTTATGAAGTTAAAAGCTTTGGGACATCCCAAAGATATAAAAAGGTATATATAAATGCAAGTTCTTTCCTTACTGGTGCAGGGCCATGCTAAATATAGGGTGAGTGTGGGAATAAAAAAAAGTTAAAAATGACTCCTATTTGTTAAACATCTGGTGATAAAAATAGGGAGCTGGATTGTAATGTGAAAAACATGGATTCAAGAATGCAAAGCAAAAGCATTCAAAATCATGAGAAAAAAAGAATGCCTTTAGCCTCACAGAAATTAAATAGATTTTGATTTCTCTCAAAGAGGCTATTGAGTTAGTGGGATTCCCAGAAGCCAAAAACACAAAACTAAATTAGAGAGGGGTTAGTGGGTGCATCTGGAAACTCACAAAGCTTCCCAGCTGCAGTGTAAGAGCCACACTGACTTCAGTGATAATACAACAGCGCTACCACAAACAGATTTTTTAAAAGTCAATAAATCTAACTGAGAAATATTTGCATGAAAGTTAAACCCATTACCAAAACTTAAAGCAAAATCTGAGCCTTCAGAATTAAGTGATGGTACAGATCATCACAAACACAGTAAATGACTGTTGAACTCTTGTCACCATCAAACAATTCACTGTATCTAATTTTCACAAAGCAATAAAAATGCAAGAGAGAATGTGAAAAATTGAAGCCCTGTATCATTATCCCGTCAGGACTGAGAATGCTTCGCCTAATGCTGTTTTCAAGTGGCAGTGATGAGCGTGGTATGCTTACAATTAATGCTTTTGCCAAACTAAAACTGTCTTGTTGCATAGGTCAGGAGCAGTTTCCCTGAATCTTACCTTCAGAAAGTCTTTGTTTTGTTCTCCATCAATGTGCCGCAGTTTGCCAAACTATTTGGAGCTGACCCGATCAGGAATTCCACAACAGACTCCTTAGCATCCACTGCTTTCCAAGATTAGCTACAGCCTATCAGTGGTGGGAAAGCTGTCTGCTGTAAATGCTTACATAAATGTGTCCATGCATCAATGACAGAGGCTTAAGCCAAGAACAGGCTCCAGTTTTCAGTACCCAAATGTCCAGTGCCTGTAGGCTTCGCTAGTGGCAGAGACAAATGAGGACTGGTATAAAAACTTCATAACTGGTCAGTTCTGGCTGAGTTTTAAATAATTAATGAGGCCCCCTTCCTTTTTTAAATAAATTTATCTGAATGCAAGTCTACACTGCAGCAACTCAGGCACAAATAAATCCTGTCATGGATAAATGGGATCTGGAGCATTTATTCTGGTTATAATGGTAAAGTCCATAGTCTGATTGGACCATAGGCTGCACTCTCATTAGGGAGAGACAACTGGTGGTGGTTAAACCTGAGGGTCACCATAGTTTAGGTGAGGGAAAGAGGTTGAAAAGAAGAGTCCTTCATAGTAACCTCAACCAAGGCAGGAGTTGAACCCATGCTGTTGGCATCACCCGACATTGCAAGCCAAGCCATCTAGCCAACAAAACTAAAGTGGAGTCACAGCTAGATAGGATACTGAAGAAGGCATTTGGTGTGCTTGCCTTTATTGGTCACTTTATAAGAGTTGGGAGGTCATGTTGTTGCTGTACAGGACATTGGCTAAAAAGTGTGGTGCTGGTAAAGCACAGCAGGTCAGGCAGCATCCGAAGAGCAGGAGAGTCGACATTTCGGGCATAGGCCCTTCAGGGCTTATGCTTAATACGTCGACTCTCCTGCTCCTCGGATGCTGCCTGACCTGCTGTGCTTTTCTAGCGCCACACTTGTTGAATCTGATTTCCAGCATCCGCAGTCCTCATTTTTCCAGGACATTGGTTAGGCCACTGCATGCAATTTTAGTCTTCCTGCCAAAGGAAGCATGTCGTGAAATTTGAAAGGGTTCAGAAAAGATTTACAAGGATGTTGCCAGGGTTGGAGGGTTTGAGCTATAGCAAGAGGCTGAATAGACTGGGGCTATTTTCCCTGGAGCTTTGAAGACTGAGGGGTGATCTTGTTGAGGTTTATAAAATCATGAGGGGTACAAATAGCATGAATATTCAAGATCTTTTCCCCAGGGTAGGGGAGTCCAAAACTAACGGTTGCTCAGTGATTAGCACTACTGCCTCACAGCACCAGGGACCCGGGTTCAATTCCCGCCTCAGGCAATTGCCTGTGTGGGGTTTGTACATTCTCCCTGTGTCTGCGTGGGTTTCCTCCGGGTGCTCCGGCTTCCTCCCACAGTCCAAAAATACGCAGGTTAGGTGAACGTAAGGGAATGGGTCTCGGTGGGTTGCTCTTCAGATGGTTGGTGTGGACTTGTTGGGCCTAAGGGCCTGTTTTCACACTGTAGGGAATCTAATCTAATGTAAAGGGCACAGGTTTAAGGTGAGGAGGGAAAGATTTAAAAGGGACCTAAGGAGTGATCTTTTCAAGCAGAAGGTGGTACATGTTTGGAATGTGCTACCAGAGGAAATGATGGTGATTGGTACAATCACAACATTTAAAAGGCATCTGATTGGGTATGTGAATAGGAAGGGTTTAGAGGGATATGGGCCAAATGCTGGCAAATGGGACTAGATTAATTTAGGATATCTGGTTGGCACGGACGATTTGGACCAAAGGTTCTGTTTCCATGCTGTACAATTCTATAACTCTATGACTGTATAACTGACCCATTGACATTGTGAGTAGCTATAACCTTTTGATGGACAACAGGCTCCAGAATCATGAGGCATTAGCGAACAACTTGCCATGATTGACAACTCTCGCTGTAAAATTCCCGGTGCTCTGATCCAGTCACAGCTAAACACATGGCATTTTCAAAACTCCAGATGCCCCACTAGATTTCCCAAACTTTACTCACTTTAACTAATGATATGCTCTCCATGGTGAAAAGACGGAGCTGGGCACAACCATATGGCAATTCAGGCTGGTTAGACAAGAGTAAGGGAGAGATTCTTTATTGGAAATAACAGGAAGGCATGGGTCTAATGTTACTAGGGCCACCCATGGGAGGGAAAGTCAATGAGTGCACCCATAAATCAGAGTACTGTGTTTGCAAGGTTTGTGAAGGTTTGTAGCTCAGGTTGAGGTTTAGGGTGTAAGTTTGCTCGCTGAGCTGGAGGTTTGATATCCAGACATTTCATTACCTGGCGAGGTAACATCATCAGTGGCGACCTCCAAGTGAAGCGAAGCTGTTGTCTCCTGCTTTCTATTTATATCTTTCTCCTGGATGGTGTTCCTGGGGTTTGTGGTGATGTAATTTCCTGTTCATTTTCTGAGGGGTTGATAGATGGCATCTAGATCTATGTGTTTGTTTATGGCGTTGTGGTTGGAGTGCCAGGCCTCTAGGAATTCTCTAGCATGTCTTTGCTTAGACTGTCCCAGGATAGATGTGTTGTCCTAGTCGAAATGGTGATTTTTTTTCATCCGTGTGTAGGGCTATGAGGGAGAGGGGGTCGTGTCTTTTTGTGGCTAGCTGGTGTTCATGTATCCTGGTGGCTAACTTTCTTCCTGTTTGTCCTACGTAGTGTTTGTGGCAGTCCTTGCATGGAATTTTGTAGTTGATGTTGGTTTTGTCCATGGGTTGTACTGGAACTTTTAAGTTTGTTAGTTTTTGTTTGAGAGTGTTGGTGGGTTTGTGTGCTACTAGGATTCTGAGGGGTCTCAGTAGTCTGGCTGTCATTTCTGAAACTTCTTTGATATATGGTAAGGTGTTTAGTGTTTCTGGCTGTGTTTGGTCTGCTTGTCGTGGTTTGTTCTTGAGGAATCGCACACTGTGTTTTTTGAGTATCCGTTCTTCTTGAATACATCGAATAGGTGGTTCTCCTCTGTTTTTCAAAGTTTGTCTGTGCTGCAGTGTGTGGTGGCTCGTTGGAATAGTGTTCTGATACAGCTTCGTTTGTGTGTGTTGGGATGGTTGCTGGTGTAGTTGAGTATTTGGTCAGTGTTTGTCGGTTTTCTGTATACGCAGGTTTGTAATTCTCCCTTGTCCTTTCTTTCTACTGTGACATCCAGAAATGCGGGTTTGTTGTCAGTTTCTTCCTCCTTGGTGAACTTTATGCCTGTGAGGGTGTTGTTGATGATGTTAAATGTCTCTTTTATCTTGTTTCGTTTTGTGATGACAAAGGTGTCATCTACGTAGTGAACCCAGATTTTTGGTTTGAGAAATGACAGACAGACTACTGAGACCCCTCAGAAGCCTAGTAGCACACTAACCCACCAACACTCTCAAACAAAAACAAACTTAAAAGACCCAGTACAACCCATGGACAAAACCAACATCATCTATAAAATTCCATGCAAGGACTGCCACAAACACTACGTAGGACAAACAGGAAGGAAGTACATGAACACCAGCTAGCCACAAAAAGACATGACCCCCTCTCCCTTATAGCCCTACACACAGATGAAAAAACCACCATTTTGACTGGGACAACACATCTATCCTGGGACAGTCTAAGCAAAGACATGCCAGAGAATTCCTAGAGGCCTGGCACTCCAACCACAATGCCATAAACAAACACGTAGATCTAGATGCCATCTATCAACCCCTCAGAAAACGAACAGGAAATGACATCACCACAAACCCCAGGAACACCATCCAGGAGAAAGATATAAATAGAAAGCAGGAGACAACAGCTTCGCTTTACTTGGAGGTTGCCACTGATGATGTTACCTAGCCAGGTAATGAAATGTCTGGATATCAAACCTACAGCTCAGCGAGCGAACCTACACCCTAGAGTATAGTGTGTGTAGCCACATGCCCTCTGCCAGCCAGCACCCCTTGCCATCACTGCCGCTGACCTTTATGAGCAACAGGGATGAGTCAAGCTGGTTGTCTTCTCAATGAATGTCATTATTAATTATTATCTAATTAAGGGCCTTATCCTGCTGCTGATTTAATATACTTCAGGAGAATTTGGCAAGTCTAACTGTTACACTGGAAATGTTGACTTCTCTACCTTTGAAAGCTGCCTGGCTTGCTGTGTTCTTCCAGCTTCCTGCCTGTTTACCGAGTTATAAAGAACAGGGGAGAGGTGTTTCTTGCTGGGTCCCTGCTGCTAATCAGAGGTCCTCCCACTTCCATCTTCCCCCTATAACCCTCTCCTGCCCCTCTCATCAGAGATAATCCAGGATTTTAAATCAGTGGTTGGAAAATTATAGGAGAAGATGCTGAGGGACAGGTTTTGTTCACATTTGGAAAAGGATGAACTTATTAGGGATGAAAATTATTGGGGGTAGAGCAGTGGATGTTGTCAACATGGATTTTACTAAAGCATTTGACAAGGCCCCTCATGATAGGTGTGTCCAGAAGAATTGGCTTGGTCATAAAAGACGAAGATTAGCTGTGGAGAAGTGCTTTCTGACTGTATGTCTGTGACCAGTGATGTTCTGCAAGGGTCAGAGCTGGTACCTATCTTTGCAATTTAACGTTATAGATGAAAATGTACATGATCTGATCATTAAGTTTGCAGGTGGCACAAAATTTGGTGGAGTTGTGGATAGTGTGGAAGCTTGTCAAAGGATACATCAGAATATTTCAGTTGGAAAGTTATGCAGAGAAAAAGCAGATGGAGTTTAATCTGAACAAGTGTGAGGTGATGCATTTTGGGAGGTCAAATGCAAGAGGAAAGTTTAAAGTAAATGGCAGTAAATGGAGCACTAATATACAGAGGGATCTTGGGGTGCAAGTCCATAGCTCTCTGAAAGTGGCAACTCAAGTGGATAAGGAGGGAAACAAAGCATGTGGTATGCTTGACTTCATTGGTTGGGGCATTGAATGTATAAGTTGGCAAGTCATGTTGCAGCTGTATGAAACTTTAGTTAGGCCACATTTGGAGTATTGTGTGCAGTTCTGATTGCCACGCTATATGTGGTGGCTTTGGAGAGGGTGCAAAAGGGGTTTACTAGGATGCTGCCTGGTGGGGAGTGTATTATCAATAAAGTGAGGTTGGAGAAACTTGAATTGTTTTCGCTAGAGTATCAGAGGCTGATGGGCTGATAAAGGTATCTAAAATTCTGAAAGGCGTGGATAGGATGAATAATTTGAGGTTTTTTCCAAGAATAGAAATATCAAATACTAGGGGGCATAGATTTCAGGTGAGGGGGGAGAGTTTAAAGGCAATGTGTGAGGTAAGTGTTTTACCCAGAAGGTAATAGGTGCCTAGAATGTGATGCCAGGGAAGGTGGTAGAAGCCAAAAAGTCTGCAAAGTTTAAGAGGTTCAGACAGACACAGTTAGGGGAGAGAGGGATACAGACCTTGTGGTATTAGTTTAAAATGGCAACATAGTTAGCACAGACATGATGGGCTGAAGGGCCTGTTCCTGTACTATACTGTTCTATGTACCCAAACACACCAAGGCCTATCAGCCTAGCCCCAGCAAGTTCCCAGATACACCTAGATGCCCTGACTCTACGGTGATTGCCACCTCTATGGCCCACCTGCTGCACAAACAGTGACCATTGCTCTTGATACTGGCAATGGACAGAACCCCTGCCACATAATAAATAAAGGGCCATCTCCTGAAAGATTAAAGCTGGGCAATCAGGCCACGCAGAGGCAGACCTGCCCCCAGCATTAACATTGAGATTGTAGGGAGCCGACCCTCAGTATATAAACCAGCCCCATGAGTGCAATCACACTGAAGATTTTAGATTAGATTAGATTCCCTACAGTGTGGAAACAGGCCCTCCGAAGAGCAACCCACCCAGATCCATTCCCCAACATTCACCCCTAACTAATGCACCTAACACTACGGGCAATTTATTATGGCTTATTCACTTGGCCTGCACATCTTTGGACTGTGGGAGGAAACCAGAGCACCCAGAGGAAACCCACGCAGACACAGGGAGAATGTGCAAACTCCACACAGGCAGTTGCCCAAGGCAGGAATTGAACCCAGGACCCTGGTGGTGGTGTGAGGCAGCAGTGCGAACCTCTGAGCCCCGAGTTCCTCATGGCTGGCCTCTTAAATATATCTCCCTCACTCCTAAAGCCTTTTTTCATCTGACACTGCAATGATATTTTGCTCACATAAATATCAAACAGATTTATTCCTCCAAAATGCACTTTATTCATGAAATTTGTAAAAGTACATTCCAAAACATTTCAAATGAATACAGTGAAAAAATGCAACAGAATTGGCAGCATGGTGGCTCAGTGGTTAGCACTGCTGCCTCACAGCTCCAAGGACCTGAGTTTGATTCCAGCCTCAGGCAACTGTCTGTGTGGCATTTGCACATTCTCCCTGAGTCTATCTGGGTTTCCTCTGGGTGGTCCAGTTTCCTCCATTAATCCAAAGATGTGCAGGTTAGGTGATCTGGCCAAGCTAAATAGCCTGTAGTGTTCAGGGATATGTAAGTTAGGTACATTAGTCAAGGGAAATATAGAGTAATAGGGTAGGGGAATGGATCTGGTTGGGCTACCCTTCGGAGGGTCGGTGTGGGCTTGTTGGGCCGAATGGCCTGTTTCCACACTGTAGGGATTCTATGTTTGAATCCAGTTCAACTTTTCTCCATAAAACATTTTCCATTCTGAGGTAGTTCAAATTCAATCTTAACATTCTTCATGTTTATAATATATATTCCATGTATGCATTCCACATATATTTTCCACTTCACAGCACTGGGAGTATTTCCACTCCAAATGCAAGTTCAAGAAGTCAGTTCACACAATGCAGAATTCCTAAGATACACATCATATGGGTATCAGTCTCTGCCATAGATTCCGAATCACCCCTCCCAAACACACCCCTCCCGGAAAAGAAAGCACCATTTCATGGACAATTAGGAATGACCAACAAATTTTAGCCTAGCCAATGATGTCCACATCCCACAATTTTGACACGATGACTGAGCAGGAATAGCAATATTACTTCACGTCAGAATGGTGTGAGGCTTGGAGGGGAACTTGCAAATAATGGTGTTCCTATGCATCTGCTGCCCTTTGTCCTTCTGTATGTTAGAAGGTCATGCCTTTGGAAAGTGCAGTCGGAGGGGGGCCTGTGAATTGCTGCAGTGTATCTTGTGTCAGTGGTGGAGGGAGTGTATGTTTAAGGTCATGAATGGGATGCAAATCAAGCTTTGATTTGAATGTTGTGCTTTTTAAAGTTTGACTGATATTCCACCACATCCTCTCTTTTCACATGTGGATGGTGGACAGGTTTTATAGAATTAAGTAGTTAATTACTTCTGACCTGCTGCTGCAGTGAGAGTAGATTTAGGGCTGGTCCAGTTATTTAAAGTTGGAGGATTCGGTGGTGGTAAAGAGAGGTGATTATGTTCTCTCTAATTAACTAGGAGAAAGTGAGGACTGCAAATGCTGGAGATCAGATTCAAAATGTGCAGTGCTGGAAAAGCGCAGCCAGTCAGATAGCATCTGAGGAGCAGGAGAGTCTCCCTGACCAGCTGTGCTTTTCCAGCACTGCACTTTTTGAATCTCTCTTGTTAGCAGTGGTGTTTGCCCAAGTACCTTAAATTATCCAGAAACAGAACATGATGCACTATTCAATTGACCCCTCAATTTTCCTGGAAGCCTCTCTTTTGAGATTATTACAGTATCTTCCGCTGACCTATTGCATATTTTATGAAAATAATGCACCTCTCAGATTTTAAAAAGCTGTTCATTCATAACATATTTTTTGGATTTGAAGTTGGCAGAAATATGTCCCCTAATGTTCTTGAGCTGGCAGTTGGATGTTGAACTCTCAAGTTAATTCTGTCAAGTCCAATGCCTTTCTCCAGGACTAAGTGCATCAGAAGAATTATTAATGCAAGGAGGCACAAGCAGAGAAAAAGGCAAATTAGATCAATTCGAATAGCTAGGAAGGAGGGGAATAAAACCTGGACTGGAACAATTGGACTTTCAGAATAATTCAGTTAAGATGAAAATCAACTTTGCTGTGTTTAATATTGCATAGCACTACATAAAACATCGAAGAATCTAGTGATCCTAGCTTATGTGGAAAATATAATACATAAGTGTAATGAATAATTACCAGGTTGCGATCAAAATTGGACAACCGTTTAAAAAAAGTGATGTCTAAACCACAAAAGAGTCAAGTGATGACCATCTCCAACCAGAAGCTTATTAACCATTTCTCCATGATGTTCTATGCCATGATAATAGTTGAATGCCCCACCATCTTCATTTTGAGGGCATCACCATTCGTTAGAACGGTACATAAGTACATTGTTTAAAAAAACAGGTCAGAGGCTGGGAATTCTGTAGCAAATGATTCACCTCCTCAGTCTCTGAACCTGTCCTATACCCACAAGGAGAAAGTGAGGACTGCAGATGCTGGAGATCAGAGCTGAAAAATGTGTTGCTGGAAAAGCGCAGCAGGTCAGGCAGCATCCAAGGAGCAGGAGAATCGATGTTTCTGAAGAAGGGCTTATGCCCGAAACGTCGATTCTCCTGCTCCTTTGATGCTGCCTGACCTGCTGCGCGTTTCCAGCAACGCAATTTTCAGTTCTATACCTACAAAGCACAAGTCATAGAGTCATAACATCATAGAGATCTGGAGTACTGAAAAAAGCCCTCTGGCTCATTATTTTTGACCAGTGCAGACACAATCATCTAACAATTCTAATCCCATTTTCTAGCACTTGCCCCATGGCCTTGCATGCTTTGGGATTGCAAATGTACATCTAAGTTTAGATCAGAGTGATGCTGAAAAAGCACAGCAGGTCAGGCAGCATCTGAGGAGCAGGAAAATCGACGTTTCAGGCAAAAGCCCTTCAAGAGCTTTTGCCCGAAACGTCGATTTTCCTGTTCCTCGGATGCTGCCTGACCTGCTGTGCTTTTCCAGCACCTCTCTGATCTAAACTCTGGTTTCCAGCATCTGTGGTCCTCACTTTTGCCTAATGTACATCTAAATACCTTCTTAAATGTTTGGAAGGTTTTGCCTCTACAACCACCACAAGCAGTGAGTTCCAGATTCTCACCACTGTCTGGGTAAAAAAAAACTCTAGTTCCTTACCTTAAATCTATGCTCCCTGGTCATTGATCCCACCACGAAGAGAAAATTTTCTTCCCATCTATCCTGTCTACGCTGCTCATAATTTTAGACATCTCAATCATGTCCCACCTCAGTCTCCTCTGCTTCAAGGAAAACAACCCCAGTCTGTCCAGTGTCTCCTCAAAACCAAAGCTCTTCAGCCCAGACAATATCCTGGAAAATCTCTTTTTACACCGTCTCCAATGCAAATACATCCCTCCTATAATGTGGATTCCAGAACTGCACTCAATACTCTAGCTGTGCCCCAACCATGTTTTATACTGTTCCATAACTTCCCTGCCCTTAAACTCTATGCTTCGGCTAATAAAGGCAAGTTTCCCATATGCCTTCTTAACCACTTTACCTACCCATCTCGTTCCTGAAGGGACTGGTGGATATGCATTCCAAGGTCCCTCTGATTCTTTGTGCTTCCCAGGGTCCTACCATTCATCATCTATTCCTTTGTTTTGTTTGTCCTGCCCACAAACTGTAATGACCTTGACACTGATCCTTAAGCATCCCACTGGATCCAGGTTTCTAGTTACATAACACCTCCCAACCATCACCCTCCACTTTCTGCCTCTCAGCCAATTCTGGATTCAATTAGCTAAATCTCCTGGAATCCCATGGGCTCATAACTTTGCTATCATATGAGAACATAGCAAACGTTTATCAAAAGTCAAGAGAATGGCATTATGTCCTTGTATTTCTTGCAGCTCCAAAACACTGAAGAAGCTTGACCTGGCAGCAGTGTGTTCCATCCACGCAATTCACTAAGTGACTTAAGGACTGGACTCTTTCAGCAGTACCTTTCAAACCTCCAACCTCTACCACCTTAAACAAGAGGGACAACACTGTACAAGAACACCACCAATCAAGTCACTTCCCATCTTGACTTGAAACAATATTATTCTTCCTTCATTGTTGCTGGGTCAAAATCCTCCATCTCTCTCCCTCACAGTTCTATGGGTGGACACACACCACACACTGTTGTCTGTACCTGTTCAAGAAATTAATTCAACACCACATTCTCAAAGCCAAATAAGGATCAGCGAATAGATACTGATTTTATCTGCAATGCCCAAATTCCAAGAACAAGTGCAAAACAAAATGCATCGATGTGTACTGAAACCTTAGTGCATGATCTAATACAGTTAATTAGTTAATTTGTTGTCTAAAAACATGACCTTAACAGTAAGCTCCAAGAGAAAATTAGAAGAAGTCTTGGTAAAATATTTTGGCTTTATAAATAATGCCCAAAGGCAAGATGTTACACTGGGACGTTATATTCTGTAGGAGAAAGTGAGGACTGCAGATGCTGGAGTGCCAGAGTTGAAAAATGTCGTGCTGGAAAAACACAGTAGGCCAGGCAGCATCTGCACATTATATTCTGTATAATTATATTCCTGTAATATGGTGTATAGTGTTGTTTTATTCACAATGTATTTTCAGGTTTCATACATGAATGTGGTTACTTAATCCAACCTGCTAAAAAAAAACAGTAGAATTTTAAATATTTGAATGCCATTTATCTACTCGATTGAATATAATAGCAGTTTGACTTAGTTGAGTTACTGTATTAGGACGCTCTGACCAAGCGGTACTTCCCT
This sequence comes from Chiloscyllium punctatum, assembly GCF_047496795.1. Taxonomy (NCBI): domain Eukaryota; kingdom Metazoa; phylum Chordata; class Chondrichthyes; order Orectolobiformes; family Hemiscylliidae; genus Chiloscyllium; species Chiloscyllium punctatum. The sequence continues at coordinate 31,596,481 of NC_092780.1, read as the reverse complement.
TGACTTGACTGTGGACTATGGACAACATGACAATCTCCTAGGAAAGCAAGACACACATACTGTGAGCCTGGTATCACTGGATGAGGGGCAAGGTGCAAAAAGGCAAGGCATGCATGCATCCAGGCAGACTCAGAGTGAGTGAGCACTAAGACAGCACATGAATAGCCCTGAGATGCAGTCTGGTCCAGTCCATGAGCTAGGTGCATATAGAGTCATAGAGATGTACAGCACGGAAACAGACCCTTTGGTCCAACTCGCCCATGCTGACCAGGCATCCCAATCCAATCTAGCCCCACTTGCCAGCCTGGCCCATAGCCCTCCAAATCCTTCCTATTCATATACCCATCCAAACGCCTTTTGAATGTTGCAATTGTACCAGCCTCCACCATTTCCTCTGACAGTTCATTGCATACACACACCACACGCAGCATGAAAAAGTTGCCTCGTAGGTCTCGTTTATGTCTTTCCCCTCTCACCCTAAACCTAAACCCTCTAGTTCTGGACTTCCCCACCGCAGGGAAAAGGCTTGTCTATTGACTCCATCCATGCCCCTGATATTACAATGCTCCAATGCTCCAGGGAAAACAGCCCCAGCCTATTCAACCTCTCCCGATAGCTCAAATCCTCCAACCCTGGCAACATCTTTTCTGAACTCTTTCAAGTTTCACAACATCCTTCCAATAGGAAGGAGACTAGAATTGCACGCAATATTCCAAAGGTTGCCTAACCAATGTCCTGTATGGCTGCAACATGACCTCCCAAATCCTATACTCAATACTCTGACCAATAAATAAAAACATACCAAATGCCTTCTTCACTATCCTATCTACTTGTTATTCTACTTTCAAGGAGCTATGAACCTGCACTCCAAGGTCTCTTTGTTCAGCTACACTCCCTAAGACCTTACCATTAAGTGAAAAGTCCTGCTAAGATTTGCTTTCCCAAAATGCAACACCTCACATTTATCCAAATTAAGCTCCATCTGCCACTCCTCAGCCCATTGGCCCATCTGATCAAGATCCTGTTGTAATCTGAGGTAACCTTCTTTACTGTCCACGGCACCTCTAATTTTGGTGTCATCTGCAAGCTTACTAGCTATACCTCCTATGTTCACATCCAAATGATTTATGTAAATAATGAAAAGTAGTGGACCTAGCACTAATCCTTGTGGCACTCACTAGTCACAGGCCTCCAGTCTGAAAAACAACTCTCCTTCACCACCCTCTGTCTTCTACCTTTGAGCCACTTCTGTATTCAAATGGATAGTTCTCTCTGTATTCCATGGGATCTAACTAGTCTCCCATGGGGAACCTTGTTAAACACCTTACTGAAGTCCATTTAGATCACGTCCACAGTTCTTCCCTCATCAATCCTGTTTGTTACTTCTTCACAAATCTCAGTCAAGTTTGTGAGACATGATTTCTCAAGCACAAAACCATGTTGGCTATCTCTAATCAGTCCTTGCTTTTCCAAATATGTATAAAGCCTGTCGTTCAGGATTCTCTCCAACAACTTTAATGGGCGGACAGTGATTCAGATGGGTGGCACGGTGTCTCAGTGGTTAGCGCTGCTGCCTCACAGCACCAGGGTCTCAGGTTCGATTCCAGCCTTGGGCGACTGTCTGTCTGGGTGTTCTGGTTTCCTCTCACAGTCCAAAGATGTGCAGGTCAGGTGAATTGGCCATGTTAAATTGCCCATAGTGATAGGTGCATTAGTCAGAGCGAAGTGGGTCTGGATGGATTACTCTTCAGAGGGTTGGTGTGGACAGGTTGGGCTGAAAGGCCTGTTTCCACACTGTAGGGAAGCTAATCAAATCTAACTTGTCCATCACCAATGTCAGATGCCCCAGTCTATAGTTCCCTGGCTTGTCCTTACCACCTTTCTTAAATAGTGGTACTGGGGAGGAGGGGATTTCAAGATGACAGTGCTATAAATAGATCAACCTTGCTGAGCTCTGCACCCCAACCTAAGGTACTAATAGATTTTCACCCCCCATCTTAGTATTTTTTTGGAAAAAGTTATTGTTAATTGGTAATACAACAATTTCAATCCTTTTTCAAGCATGCGAGAATGACTAAGGGGAAGCAAATGGCCAAGTCTCAACACTGCGGACACTCAAATATTGGGCAGGCCCGAGACCGTAACTGGGGAAGCAGTTACACCTCCCTCTGCAGCCGTGAAAGAAATGCCTGCGCAGCAGAACATCATGGAGGAACTCGGAGCGATCCGATAGCTGATCCAGGAGATGAGGGAAGAGACTCATAATCAACTGGAGCCCATCTCAGCCATGCTGGAAAAACATGAGGAGGATTTGGAAGGGCTCGGGAAGTGAGTTGAAGAGGTTGGGCTGTGGGACCACGGCGTCGGAGACTGAGGTCGAGTCCTCGTTGGGGCAGATCCACGCCCTTGACATCAAGTTCGGGCCCTGGCTGAGCAAGTTGATGACCTGGAAAATAGAGGGAGGAGGAAAAATATCTGGATCGTTGGCCTGCCGGAGGATGTAGAAGGTAGGCAGCCAACAAGGTTTTTTGAAGACTGGTTGTCACAATTTCTTGGCTGGGATGCCAGGTGAAGGTTGACAGAACTCACCGGGTTGCGGTATGCAGATCCAGTCATGGTCAGCGCCCCACCAGGTTCTGATGCGATTTCAATGCTACAGAAACAAGCAGCGAGTCATGGAAACTTCTAGAAGTTTGGGGAGAGATCCACAGGTCCTGACCTATCAGGGAACTAAGATAATGTTTTTCCAGGACTTTGCTGCGGCAGTGATCCATAAGAGGAAATCATTTGATGAGGTTAAGAGAAGGTTAAAGGACCTTAGTATTCAATATTCGATGAGATACCCAGCAATGCTCCATATTACTTGCAAGGAGACTGTGCGGTTGTTTCATTCCTTGTAGCAAGCTAAAAACATCTTGGACACTTTAAAATAATGTTGATGTATTTATGGATATGGACAATAATGTCTGGGTTTTTTTGTCATGCTTTTATTTCTTGTACTTTCACTCTTTTCCCAAAGAAGCCGTTGTTGGTGGGTTTTTTATCTCTCTGAGCTGGAGAGGTGTTGATATATTGTGGGGGGGAATGGGCAGAGTGCTCACTGTTTTTGTTTTACCTTTGTGTTCACAAGGTTCTTTGTTTGGTTTCTTCCATTGCTTGTGTTTGGGGTGTGGCTCGAGCGGGAAGGGGGGATGGAAGTGGGAAATGTAAGCGCCCTCAGTAGGCAGGGCGTAGCATCCCTCATTAAGTGCCTTTTGTGTTTTGTAGTTAGTTCATTTTTTGAATGTTTTTTTTGTAAATAGGCTCTATGAGTCTCCTTTTGAGTATGCTCAGCGTGTTGTAAGATGAATTCTTCTTCTCGGCAGGTCAAAGGTGATTGTAAAGGATCATGGTTAGCGGCATTCTTAAATGGTGCCCCTGGAATATCAGAGGGATTCATTCGCCAGGTGAAAGAAAAAAGGTGTTGTCGAGCCTTAGAAAGGAGAGGGTGGATGTTGCCCTGTTACTGGAGACTCATCTTTAATGATGAGGAACACTTGAAGTTGCAGCAGGGTGGGTTTGATCGGGTGTTTTTCTCATCCTTTAGTACTAGGACCAGAGGAGTGGCAATACTCGTCAGAAAAGGTCTTCCATTTAATTTAATAGTTTGTGTTCAAGATAAGTAAGGTCAGTTTGTTATTCTTAAGGCCCTTCTACATGGCAAGGAATATGGTATTTTGAATGTCTCCTGTCCTCTGGCCCACCCTCATAAATTTCTGGCTGATGCACTATTTAAGCTGGTGGCCTTGGCATTGTGGCATATTATTATAGGGGGGAGGACTTTAATTGCCTTATGGATCCTGTGCTGGAAAGAATGCCCAAAGGCCTCCCAAAGCTTTCTTCACAACCTAAGCAGTTGGGTGATCTATGTGTGGAGCTGGGCTTGGTAGACATTTGGAGATGTTTACACTCTATGGGCAGAGAATTTACATTCTTTTCTAATCTTCGTAAATGCCACACAAGGATTGATTATTTCCTAACTCCCGCAGATTTTTTTAGATTTGGTGGTATCCTGTTTGATTGGGAGTATTGCCATCTCTGATCATGCAGCGGTGTATTTAATGATTAAGATTAAGGGTGATGCAATGGGCTCACGGTACTGGCGAATGGATTCCTTCATCCTCAGTGACAGCAAGTTTGTAGAATACTTCTCTCGGGAATTTGAAGGTTTTTTGACCACCAAATCCAGTACAGCCAGTAATCCTTCCATTCTTTGGGAGACTGCTAAGGCCTATGCTAGAGGGATAATTACCTCATACTCTGCCAATCAGAAATGACAGAAGGGAGAGCAGCAACGCTTGCTTGAGGCACGACTGAAGCCAGCTGAGATGGCATATTACAGTAAACCATCAGTGACTAAGCTGCAGCGGATCCCAGCTCTCTGATCCACCGTTCTCTCCATGCTAACGCATACAGCAAGGAAGGAACTTTCTTTTGTGAAGCAGAGGCTGTTTGAGCATGGTGATAGGCTGGGTAAATACTTGACATATTTGCTCAGGAAGAAGAATGCCTCCCAGTCTATTGCTTGTATTAGGGGATGGAATGAGACTCTTACTCACAATGCTAAAAAGATCAATGAGGCATTTCAGAGGATTTACTCTGAACTTTACCAGACTGAATGCTGTGAGGACAGATGGGATAAGATGGAGTTTTTTTTAGGAACTTGGATTTTCCTGGTGTGTCTGTTGAACAGGTTTCCATCCTTAGTGCTCTCTTAACAGCCCAAGAGATACAGGAGGCAGTGAGGCAACTTCAAAGTGGTAAGGCACCCGGCCCCTGATGGCTGCCCAGACAGTTTTATAAAGAATTTGTAAACATACTGTCAGGACCAATGCTAGACATGTATAACTATTCATATAGTTGGGATTGCCAGATGAAAGATCCAAGCCAACTGTTAAGCCTCTGTAGTGCTTGCCTGGTCAGAATCAAAGGGAGCATTCGCACGGGATATAATAAACAAGGAAGAACATTCATTTTGACCAGAGCTATTCTACCCAACCAGGATATTGGAAGATCGTCCCAGCGCCGAAGGTCCTGCCTTATCTTCTCTGGCAACTGCACAAAGTTAGCTTCATATAATTGATTGAAGGCTGGGGGTGATAAAAATGCCGAAATACATGAAACCTCCCTGTGACTATCTGAAAGGGAAACAGGTTCCACCCCGAAGATCGGATATTCTAATAAGACCCCCACAGGTATGGCCTCTGACTTCATGAAATTGATTTTATATCATGAGAACGAACCAAATAGATTGATCACCTGTATTAAACGGGGCACAGTATCATGGGGCACAGGATTAGTTAAAAACAGAAGAAGGTCATCTGCATAAAGACAACTTATGTCTGCCTGATTCTACCTCCAGGGCAATTATATTGGGGTCCCTCCGGGTGGCCTCTGCCAATGGCTCAATCACCAATATAAATGGTAGTGGCGAGAGGGGGCACCCTTGTCGGCTACCTGTACCGATACTAAAATTGTCAGACCTTATACCATTAGTAAGAACCGCTGCTTTCGGATCACTATATAACACTGACACCCACCTGGCAAAAACCCCTCCAAGACCAAACCGCTCCAGTACATAAAAGAGGTTCGGCCACTCCACCCGGTCAAATGCTTTCTCTGCATCCAGGGAGACTGCCAAGCCTGGAATCGACCCTTGCTAGCACACCTGAACCATGTTTAATACTAGACCTATGACCCTTAATAAAACTTGTCTGGTCCTCCTTTACAATGAAGGGCAAAACTCTCTCCAACCTCAATAGCAGCATTTTTGACAGAATTTTAAAATCCATGTTCAGTAACGATATAGGCCGATATTCAGCGCAATCCTTTGGGGCTTTCCCTCTCTAGAGAATAAGAAATATTTGCTTCTCCCAGAGAGGATGGGAGGCAGTCCTGACTGTATGAGTAATTATACATATCCAACAGTGGCCTGGCCAGCGTTTCGATAAACTCCTTGTAAAACTCACTTTGAAATCTGTCTGGGCCAGATGCTTTACCACTCTGGAGCTGCCTCGCAGCCTCCTGTATCTCTTGGATTGTCAGAGGGGCATTCAAAAGAAACGCCTGCTCTGAAGTTACACCTGGAAGGTTCAGGGTCTTAAAAAAGGACTCCATCTTCGCCAATCTGCCCTCATAGCCCTCCAACTGGTATAGCTCAAAGTAGAACTTCCTAAATATTTCATTAATCTTTTAGGCATTGCAAGCAAGAGTGGATGTGATAGATTGGGGGGGCATTCTTCTTTCTGGGCAAGTATATTAGATATCCACCCAGTTTATCACCCCATACTCGAATAACCTCTGCTTTGCAAAGGAGATTTCCCTCTTTGCTGTCGGGGTGAGCATAGCATTCAAAGTAGCCCTGAGGGCTGTAATCCGCTGCAACTTGGTTACAGATGGTCTGTCAAAGTACGATAACTCAGCTGCCTTCAGGCGAGTCTTGAGCAAACATTGCTGCTCCCCCTTCTGTCGCTTCCGTGTCGCCGAGTAAGAAATAATCAAACCCCCTGCATAGGCTTTGGCAGTCTCCCAGAACACCAACAGATCACTGGCCATACCCAAATTAATGTCCCAAAAAACTTTAAATTCCCATAAAAAATATTTAATAAACTTGCTATCCTTCAGGAGGAAAGGATCCATGAACCAGTGCCACGAGCCTGTCCCATTACCACAGGCCTTAAACTCCATGTACACTGCCACATGATCGGAAATGGCTTTGTTCCCAATTCTGCAGGACAGCACCAAGTTCAAAAAGGTTGATGGGGCAAAAAACGTATCAATCCTAGTATCGCACTTATGTAGGTTAGAGAAAAAGGTGAAATCCCTACCCTCAAGGCGAAGACATCTCCACACATCCACCAACCCCAGCTCCATGTTCAAGACCCACCAACTGCCTGGATTGTGGGGCATACCCACAAGGCTCCTAGGCATCCTGTCCACTTCGGGGTCAATAAGTCGATTAAAGTTTTCCCCTATAATTGTATGAGGTGCCCCAAGTGCCATCAACCTGGAAAGCGCATCTGCTAAAAATTTGAGGGGATGTGCTGGAGGGCAATATACATTCAAAATCCCATATTCCTCTTCATGTATTAAAGCTTTAAGAATCATAAACTGCCCATATTCATCCTTAATTTGGTCTAACAGTTGAAATGGGAGATTTTTCTGGATGAGTATAGCACTTCCTCTACTTTTCGAATTAAAGGATAAGAAAAACACCCGTCCGAACCCTCCCTGCTCTAACTTCAAGTGCTCCTTATCAGTTAGATGTGTTTCTTGCAGCAAGGCTACATCGACCCTCTCTTTTCTAAGGCTTGAAAGTATCTTATTCTCTTAATTGATGAATGACTCCCCTTAACATTCCAGGTGCACCACTTAAACGAACGGTTAGCCATAACCGTTTGAAACAGTCCATGACCCCCCGGAAGGAAGAACCCCACTCATAGCGCACCGAGTGAAAAGAGTAAACAGTTTGTATAAACTTGAAAGTACAACTGCCAAAACTACCAGATCAAAACTTCTAACAACTACTTCTACAACAAACCAACATATAACACAAATGAAAGGAGACTTTCCCCCTTGCCCACAGGGGGCACTCATGCTACCCACTAACCCCTTCATGGCTCCTTCCAGCTGAAGCCACGCCCCAGCCCCAGGCAACACAAAGTAAGAAAAAGTTACACAAGTCTTATAACAAGAAAGTTAAAAGTGGGGACTCAACCCATCCCATCCATACTTTTACCCTAGGCACTCACTCCTGGTAAAAAAAATACATAAATCCCTGCTCCCTAACTGCTCCCCCCCCATCCCATACTAAAAGAGACAAACAAAAAGGAAATGGTGAGGAACAAAACAACAAAGGATAACGGGAAGGGAGAGAGAAAACGAAAAAAACAAGTAGGGCCCCCACATATTAAAAAAAACCCTGACAATAAGGTAAACCAGGCAAACTACGGAGAAAACAAAATAAACATTATTGTCCAAATTACTTGAGCCAATCAGTCTATTTTAGGAAGTACTTTGTCTTTTCCGGTGAGTCAAAATTAAACACAAACCCTCCGTGCATGTAACGTAATATTGCTGGAAATCTTATGGCGTGCTAGATATTCAAGTCCCTCAGCTGCCTTTTTACCTCATCAAAGGCCTTCCTCTTGTGAATCACAGCTGCAGAAAAGTCTTGGAAAAGCATAATTCATGATCCTTTGTATGCCAGAGCCTGTGGATCCTTTCCCAGTGCTCTAGAAGCTTCCAGCACCACTTGCTTATCTCTGCAATTCTGGAGTCACACCAGAACCGGGTGAGGGTGCTGGTCCGATCCGGGCCTACACACTGTGACCCGGTGGGCCCACTCGACCCACACCTGGCTGCCTCGACTTACAGCTTGAAAACCTCCAGGAGTCAGTGGTCCAAGAAGCTGACACGCTGGCATTCCTCCTCCTGTACCGGCAGCCCGACCAGGCGGATGTTCTTCCGACAGCCTTGATTTTCGAGGTCTTCGACCTGCTCCACCAAGGTCTGCACCTGTTGCTCCAGGGTCTGGACCTGATCCGCTGAGGATTCTGCTGTGGTTTCGGCGGCGTGGTCCACTGCTCCACCTTCATAACACTGCCCAAGGCACTGGATTTCCTGGTCATGCCTCTGCAGCATGACCGAGATCGTTTCAGCCTAGCCTGGGTCTCCTCCATCGCTGAATCAATCTTCTCTCGGAGTTTCTGGGGGTCAAAAACAATCAATTTCTACCACAATGTGTAAAAAAGGGAGGGCGAGTGCGCCACTTTGTCTGGGTTCTGGTGCAGAGCTCAGCAGGGCAGACCTACTGGATTGCCGCCATCTTGTACCTTTTAAACTCTGATTTTAAAATTTTATCAAAATCTCTGGCATTGAGTTTGGAAAGAGTGTTGCCCTCTATTGTTAAGGAGGATCAGATGAGCTTTATAAAGGGTTGCAGATCTTCTAATAATGTTAGGAAACTGCTTAACATGATTGAAGCGTGCCAGCAGTGGTTAGTTCAAGGGTTGGTGGTCTCCTTGGACACGGAGAAGGCATTCGGCTGGGTGGAATAGCGGTACCTTTTTTATACCCTGGAGTGGTTTGGCCTGGGTGAAATGTTTACTAGACGGGTAAAGGTCCTTTACAGTGATCCTCTGGCGTGGTTCTCACTAATGGTGTTTGGTTTGATCATTTTAACATTGGTAGGGGCAGTCAGCAAAGGCTGTCCCCTCTCACTTTGGCTCTTCACATTGGTGATTGAGCTGTTGGCAGACGCCATTCGTGGGGACCCTAACAGAGCTGCCCCAAAGGTAGGGGTCAAAGGTGCATACGATCACATGATATGAGGATGATGTTCTCATTTTGCTTTCGAACCAGGCCATTTCGGTGCCCTATTTAATACAATGTACTCATTCATTTGACTTTTTCTCAGGTCACAAGAGCAATTTTTAAAAGTCAGAGGCTATGTCTATGGAGGGGTGTCTTAGGGGAATATTGGACATTGAAGGTGGGTTCCCCTTTAATTGGGCACAGGGAGGCTTTCTTTATTTGGGCCTCTCAGTTATCTCTAGTTTTGATCAATTATTCGAGGCTAATCTTGTTCATTTGTTTTACCAAGCTTAAACAAGACCTTCTAAGATGGGGGTGCCCTTCCAATATCATGGCTAGGTCGAGTAGCTTTTATTCAAATGAATGTTCTTCCTCACTTATTATACCCTCTGTGGATGCTTCCCTTGCTTTTTCCTAGACAAACATTTCAGAAATTAAGTGGTTGGTTTTGTTATTTTACTTGGTGCCATAAGCAGCCCCTTATCAAGCTTACAAAATTACAAATGCCCCAGGGGTTGGGAGGAGTGGATCTCCTGGATGTCAGAAGACATCAGTTGAGCTCCCTTTTATCTTTTGTGAGTGGTTGGGCCTGTGAGGATTCAGCATCAATATGGTTGGACATTGAGGCCTCCCAGGCAGTGTCCTCCTATTAAGCTGTTGTTTCTGGACAAAATAGGGATAGTTGCAGATCATTGCTGCAATCCAGTAGTTATTAATACTGTCAAAGCATGGAGGGAAATGAGATAGATGGAGGGTAATATGTCTAAAACATCTTTCCATACTCCCATAGCTGGTATGCCAGGTTTCTGGCCAGGGACAATGGATCCCAGGTTTAAGTCCTGGGCGGATAGGGGAATCTCTTGTTTGGGTGACTTGTTTGAAGATGAAATGTTAATGTTATTTGATCAAATAACTCGTAAGTATGGATTATCGAGCAGGGACCTCTTCCATTTTATTCAGATCAGAGATTTTATCCGAAAAGAGACTGCACTGAGTGTTATATATCTGAGTGTTATTGATCTGATAGGCTAAGAACACTATTTCAGTGAGTACTTGCTATTATTGTTGGGGGGAGGTTCCTCGGGTGACATTGAGCGATTACGGGAGGTCCGGGCGAGAGAGTTAGGGGTGGAGATCACTCCAGAAACTTAGGAGGACATTTGTGAGAATGCGAGCAAGATTTCGATATGTAATCGGACCCAGGCTATGCAGTTAAAGATTCTTCACAGGGCTCCTCTGGCCGCAGATTGTCTTGTGAAAGTTAAGCAGGGTGTGTCTTCAATGTGCCCCAAACGTAAAATAAATACAGGTACCCTCATTGTCTGTGGTCCAGCCACAGGCTTCATACGTACTGGGGCGCTGTGGCAGGAGTAATAGAGAGGGTCTTGGGGACCGAAATCAAGGTGGACCTGGTTCCTCTTCTCCTGGGTTTGCCGAATTTATCTCCCTTAGATACACACGGGAGAAAGCTTTTTAGCATCCTCACTTTTTGTGGGAGGAAGAACATTCTGATGTGCTGGGTGTCTGAGAACCCCCCCCGCAGGGTCTGTCAGGGTGACATAAATTAATGATGGAACACATTCCTTTGGACTTTCTTACAAACATGGTGCACCAGAAAACGGACAATTTTTATAAGACATGGCAGCTCTTTTTGAATTATATGGAAACAGATCTGTCAGGCGTTTTGATTAGGGCTTTTGTCTAGCCATGGTGGTTTGGTTTAATAATGTCCTGAGAGGAAGAATATCAAGCAAACATGGGTTTAATAGTTGATGCTCTCGAAGGTTGAGAGCTGAGGTCTTGTTACGCTGAGCGGTGTTATTTATTTACTTATTTATTGATTGATGTGTAATGAATGCAGTTGTGAGTTCTTTTGTAGAGTACTCTAGTAGTTGGTATATTGTTTATTGTTGTTGTTTTTGTCATTATAATGTTATATTTTCATATTTTTGTAATTTTATAATTTTGTATGGAAATTTTTTTTCAATAAAAATATCTTTTTAAGAAGTGGCACCACATTAGCCAATCCCCCAGTCTTCCGGCACTTCACCTGTGACTATCGATGATACAAATATCTCAGCAAGTGGCCCAGCAATCACTCCTCTAGCTTCCCACAGAGCTCGAGGGTACATCTGATCAGGTCCTGGGGATTTATCCACCTTTATGCATTTCAAGACATCGGCACTTCCTCCTCTGTAATATGGACATTTTTCAAGATGTCACCATCTATTTTCCTACATGCTATATCTTCCATGTCCTTCTCCACAGTAAACACTGGTGGAAAATACTCGTTTAGTATCTTCCCCATCTCCTGTGGCTCCACACAAAGGCCACCTTGCTGATCTTTGGGGGTCCTTACTCTCTCCCTAGTTACTGTTTTGTCAATAATATATTTGTAAAATCCTTTGGATTCTCCTTAAACCTATATGCTAAAGCTATCTCATGTCCCCTTTTTGCCCTCCTGATTTCCCTCTTAAGTCTACTCCTACTGCCTTTATATTCTTCTAAGGATTCACTCGATCTATCCTGTCTATACCTGACATTTGCTTCCTTCTTTTTCTTAACCAATCTCTCAATTCCTCTAGTCATCCAGCTACACCTACCAGCCTCATTCAATGAAAAGTGTCCTAGCTGCAATACTACAATGAGAGTTTCCATTGCACCCTGATGTGCAGCATTGAATTGTAGAGGAGTCCTGGAAGTGGACTGGAGATGTGCAATGAGGGTCCTTAAATGTCAAATGCTAATGGCCATGGACAAGGAGTGTGTGAAGCTGGTTCCCATGGAGTGTGCCCTGAGATGTTGGTGCTTGCAATCCTTAGGAGCAACAAGCTGGAGTCACCAAGTGCCCACTCTGCCTTCAAGGTCCAGAATTCTCAGTTTCGAGATTGATCAGGGCGAACGGTACAATAGAAATCTGCATATTATTGAGATGATATTTGCAATTAATAAGGTCATTATCAGCTACTTAGTGAGAATCTTGCCTTGACACCCAAAACTTTGTAAAAAGATGCAATTAGTTCCTGACATCAAGGTAGACATCAATAGCACATGGTTCTGCTCCATGTCCCACCATAGCCAACATTGTTCAAGCCCTTGTAAGATTTCCTGACAAAGACACCAGAGATTAAGAACATTAGAACCAGGAGAATTCTAAGCCAAGACACTGATGACACCAATATTTTACTAGGAGTTCACAACCATGAGATTCCTAGAGGAAATTTGAAAGAATACGCTGAATAGAAATTGCTGGAAGATCCAGGACATCAAAAGCAAATCTTTTTGAATGGTGCTCAGACCAAATGGTTTACCATCAAATTTCAAATAAGTATCTAACTTGAATATTAAGGGTGTATCTCAAGAGGGGTCCTATGGTGCAGTGGTAGTGTCCCTGGTTCAGAGATGTGTAATAAGAATCTCCAAACCGCTTGGTTAGAAAATATCTCTTGTGATGTCCCAGCAAACATGGACCCCACACTTTCACTCATCAAACAGACATTGACTGTGCCTACCCTGGATATCGTCCCATCTATTTTCTGTACACAATTCTTATCAATAGACTGGAAAATGATGGCAGAAAACGCAGCTTGCGGTGGACACCATCAGCATTGGGCCCAGTTGGATGCTGGGTAACCCATCAGAACCTCTGAGCACCTTTATACCTCACACTACCCTGACAGCCCAATTCCATTCTTCACTTCCATGCGGACACCAACCACATGAACTTTGCTTCTAACTATCCTCCCCATTCCAATGAGCTCTGACATTACAACTTAAATGATGTTCATCCCATAATCCCCATGGAGGTCACAGTGGTGACCCCCAGCCTCCCACTCCCATAGCCTACCTATCCTCTACTGCTGTTCTGCATAAGCCCATTCACCTTGACATTCTGCCCTATCATCGCCCTTGTCCTGCCTCCACAAATGCTTTTGCTTTCATCCTCCAGCCTCAACTCCCCCACATCCCTTTCAGCAGTGACTCCCTGCTACCCTTACAGCACCCCCAGCCCCTCATATTTCCTGAATGACCAAGACTGTAGTCATGTCCCAGAACTCTGACCAGCCAATGAGCAGCTCCGAGTCATGACTGACCACTGTCTTTGCAGCTCCTGGACTGAGATGATGAGGCATGGTTCTGCTGACAAACTGTGATGGCCCTACAGAATAGACCAGTGCTCAAGCTCCTGGACTGTCAATAGACTTAACCCTTGACTCTGAGCAGCCCAAGCAGACAACTATCCATGGCCAAGCCTTTGGACTGTGTGCCGACCATGCCCTTGACTGATGCCTCTGGGAACCCCCTGATTGACAGTGGTCTCCTTGTGATTAGACTAGGGATTAATTCCCACAAGTTTCAGACATGGCCATTTGGTTGAAAGCAGTGTGTTAACCATGCAAGCAGCTAGCACTCACTGAAGTCAATAGATTGACATCTTGGTGTACAGCACTGCAGGATGGTTGTCCCCACACCCCCACCCCAAGACAGATCCTTACTGAGAGGCATGACAAGCAGCCAGAGTTTGTGCCTGCACAAATGAGCACCTCAACATAGTGGTACAGTCAACCATTGGCTCTGGCTGAAGCATCAATGCAATGATGAACATGGTATTGCAAGGTAAGACATGGAAGCTGTGAGCGCACGGTTAAGCACCAAGTGCTAAAGGAGCAAGTGAGTAGCCCTGGGCTGTAGCCTGGTCCAACCTGGAAATGGGTGCCTGACATGTTACAGAGCCTTCCTGCTGCAACTTTACAATGCTCACTGCTAATGAACCTTGCGAGCTTGTGCTTCCTAAGCCAGTGTATTGGTGAGGGGCCATGAGAGGTTAGTAACTTCTGGATGCAAATGACCCTGGTGCATGTAACTGGTGCCTGAGAAGCTGAGTGGCTGTAAGTGACACAAAAGTGCTTCACACCAGGTGGAGAGATGAACCTGTCATGTATCTGTTTGTTTTCCATGCTGGGTTTTCGTGACACTCAGTTTGTTTGACATATTTGGTAAGGCAGAAATCTGAATATTAATGAGGTAAGTTGGGCCATCAGTAAGTCATTTAGCAAGCAATCATTATCTTTAACAGGTAACTCACAGCTGCCTCATGAGAATTTGCCAATATACTTGGCAAGAGCAAAAAAGGTGAAACGAGTTTCTCCCCCTGTTGAGATGGGCTTCCCCAAACCTTTTGTCCAAATTTGTCATAAGTCTTATCATATCCCACATCGTATAGACCCCTCAAAGATTCTACCCTCAGTAATTTTCTGTGTTACTTTCAGCATCATTAATGTATTTATTAATGTTCACCCGTCAAACTCACAAACATTTTCAAATTAAGGGACCAGGGCAGCAGATACATAAGAACACCACCACCTGCAAGTTCGTCTCCAAGCTACTCACCATCCTGACTTGGAAATAAATCACTGTTCCTTCAGTGTCACTGGGTCAAAATCTTGGAATTCCCGTCCTAACAACTTTGTGGATGTGACTACAGCACACGGACTAATGGTTAAAGAAGACAGTTCACCACCACCTTCTCAAGGGCAAGTAGGGATGGCCCAGCCACTGATGCTCACATTCTGTGAGTGGATTTTTAAATATATTCTTCGATTTTTCTGTCGGAAAATTCTTCATTTTAAGCTGTGAATGTGAAGTATTTATGTCAGGTTTTTCAAATTTGCGTAATAAAAGTCTTACCAGTCCCTACTGAGATTATAACATGAAACAGAACACTGTGTGGGTTTAGTATCACTCACATTCTCAAGATTATGCATTGCACACCACTATATTTGTAACTGTCCCACAGATTGTGTTCAGAACTGCAGGGTAGAATAAGGGCTGTTGGTCTTGATGTGTGAAGGTTTACAGTTCAATGTCATTTGTGCCTGTTCATAAGCATAAGCTCACTTGAAGCAAATCATCATTATTTGAAACATGATTTTAGTTTTCACTGCTACACTGTTCAGAATGATCACCCGGAGTGTGACACCATGTGTAAACTATGTGTATTTAGCTAAGTCATGTTGTACTGAAATAAAATTCCATCTTTTGATTGTAACCTTGATCCCATGTTGTCCGAATGGAGAACTTACACAGACTTCAATCACCCCATTTCTTATTAAGTTAGTCACAATCACACAAAAAAAATTATTTGAAGGGTGCATATGCAGACAACAGGCAAAGTTAGGCCTCATTTGGCTGGCAAAAATATCCTATTTCCAAATTAGAAACTGTCTCATGTTACTTGAAGACATTGTAGCAATGTTGCATCTTCCAAAGATGTGGAACAGAAAAATTGAAATTGAGGATAACTTCAATTTATGATGTACGTATAAAGTAGAAAAGAGATTTCAAGGAGTTCCACTGAAGTATAATTGAAGCAAAACTGACACCAAGTCAAGGAAGTTGAAGTGGGGAAGAAACTTACCAAAAGTTTGGCCAAAGAGCTGAGTTTTCAGGAGACTCTTAAAAGTTGGGGAGAGAGAGGCAGAGATTCAGAAAGGTTGAGGGAAAGAGTTCGAATCCCTGAGGGGATGATGAAACCAAAATACAAGAATCCAAAGTTTGGTGGGCTGCTAGCATGGAGGCTGGTGTTTATAGATTAGATTAGATTAGATGATTAGATTACTTACAGTGTGGAAACAGGCCCTTCAGCCCAACAAGTCCACACCGCCCCGCCGAAGCGTAACCCACCCATACCCCTACATCTACATCTACCCCTTACCTAACACTACAGGCAATTTAGCATGGCCTGCACATCCTTGGACTGTGGGAGGAAACCGGAGCACCCGGAGGAAACCCACGCAGACACGGGGAGAACGTGCAAACTCCACACAGTCAGTCGCCTGAGGCGGGAATTGAACCTGGGTCTCAGGCGCTGTGAGGCAGCAGTGCTAACCACTGTGCCACCGTGCCACCCACAGATATTATTGAATTCATGCAAACAGGGAAGGTAAACTGTGAAGTGATTGCATCACAAGGATGCTGACTTTCAATCTGAGGCACTGGATGATTGGTGTAGATCTGGGATAGTGAGGGAAGAAGTGATGTATGATGGAGACAAATGCCTTTTCATTGAGAAGGACATAATGCTAAAGATAACTACAATAAAGGAATTATTTTTAAAAATTTTATCGTGTTCTTGCATACAATAAAACCTCTTCATTGGATATTCTTCACAGGAGCACTATTTGACAAGAGTCATGTGGGGATTAGAGCGCATGACTGAAAGAAATGATCAAAGCAATACGTTTTAAGAAATGTCTGAAAGGACAATGAAGAGATGAACAAGTTTACAGAGGAAATTCCAGAGCTGGGGACTTGGAAAGTAAGGCAAGGCCATCAAGTATGAAACAATTCAAATCAAGGTCATCAAGAGGTCAGAATTAGAGGGTGCAAATATCTAGGGGGGCTTTGTAAAGTGATGGAGGTTTTGGAGAAAAGGAGTGGTGAGGCCATGGAGGGTTGTTAAAACAAATATGAAAATTTTGAAATGAAGCGATTGTTTAACTGGGTACTAATGTAGGTCAGTGAGCACAGGGTGATGGATGAACAGAGCTTGGTGTGAGTTAGGACAGATGTGGCAAAGCCTGGGGTGAACTGAGGATTCCAGAGGATTAAATGTGGGAGGCCAGCCATGAATAATTAAATCTTGAGGTAAGAAATGAGTGTGTGAACAGGCAGGCAGAGATAAAAATAAGGGGTCGGAGAGATGGTGTGAGTATGGCGTGAGAAAGTAATTTCAGGTAAAATATGACAAGATTGCAAACAACTTGATTCAGCCTCAGTTGGTTACCATGGAGAAAGGTAGAGCAGGTGGCAGAGAATGGAGCTTATGATGGGGACTTAAGACTTTGGTCTTCCAAATACTTAGTTGGAGGAAATTTCTGTTCATTCAATACTGGACATTGAGTAAGCAGTCTGATGACTTAATTATGGTGAAGGACTTGAGAGAGGTTGTGGTGAGGGAGAGCAAGCAGTCTTCAATGGACCAATGCAAATGAATACCATGCCTTCAGATGATGTCACAAAGGGGCCCCACAAAGATGGCATATAATCAGAGGCCAAGTATAGGTCTTTAGGGGGTGTCCAAGGTAAAGGCCTAGGAATTAGAGGGCAGACAGTGAAGACATGGTAATTTGAATTGACTAGTAATCTAGACCCCCAGCTTAACGTTCCAGGGAGATGGGTTTGAATCCCATCATGGCAGATGGTGAAATTTTAATTAAGTTAAAAAAATCTTGAAATAGAACTAACCTAATAAAAACCATGTAACTAATATTGATTGTCATAACAACCTCTTAGGTTAACTCATGTTTTCTCAGGAGGAAAATCAACTGTCCTAACATGGTCTGGCCTACACATGACTCCAGAGCCACAGCAAAATGATGGACTCTTAACTGCCCTCTGGGTAATTGAGGATGGGCAAGAAATGCTGGCTTAGACAGTGATGTCTACATCCCATGAAGAAATTTTTAAAAAAGGATGGGAAATCATTGCACATAATGACCAAGCTTAAATTCCATCAATAAGAATATGAGAGCAGTCCCTTCCATAAGGATGACAATGGAGAGGTGCTGGAAGCTGAGCTTGGGTAAAGTATGAGGTGGAGCATCACAGGTCCACGCACTGCCACAATTGGAGTGCCAGTACTGATCTCCGTACATGGAACCTTGCACCGGCTGTGTGTGTGTGTGTGTGTGTGTGTGTGTGTGTGTGTGTGTGCAGCTTAGAGTGAATATTGGTTTGAACCCTGAAACAAAAACAGAAGTTTCTGGAGAAACTCAGCAGGCCTGGCAGCATTTGTGGAGAGAAATCAGACTTAGTGCTTAGGGTCCTGTGACCCTTCTTTAGAACTTTTCGTTGTAAACTTGATTGGTGGGAATCAAACAAGGAATTCCAAAAAGGAAGAACATTGTTTTACAAAGCAAAAACACCTTCAAGGACATTGAAAAGGAAAGAGAGGTTGGTGATAGTTTATTTATTTACAAGAGCATGTAGACAGTATATTAAAGAAGGTGTTTGGTATGCTTGCCTTTATTAGTCGGTGCATTGAGTATAAGAGTTGGGAGCTGAAAATGTGTTGCTGGAAAAGCACAGCAGGTCAGGCAGCATTCTTTCAGGAATCCTTTCTGAAGAAAGGGCTCATGCCCGAAACGTCGATTCTCCTGCTCCTTGGATGCTGCCTGACCTGCTGCACTTTTCCAGCAACACATTTTCAGCTCTGATCTCCAGCATCTGCAGTCCTCACTTTCTCCTATAGGAGTTGGGAGGTCATGTTGTGGCTGTACAGGACATTGGTTAGGCCAGTTTTGCAATATTGCATTCATTTCTGGGCTCCCTGCTATTAAACTTGAAAGGGTTCAGAAAAGGATTTACAAGGATGTCAGGGTTGGCGGGTTTGTGCTATCGGGAGAAGCTGAATAGGCTTGGGCTATTTCCCTGGAGCTTCGGGGCTGAGGGGTGACCTTATAGAGGTTTATAAAATCATGAGGGGCAGGGATAGGATGAATAGCCAAGGTTTTATTGCTAGGGTAGGGGATTCCAAAACTAGAGGGCACAGGCTTGAGGTGAGAGGGGAAGGGTTTAAAAGGGACCTAAAGGGTCATGCAGAGGCTAGTGTGTGTATGGAATGAGCTGCCAGAGGTCGTGGCCAGGGTTGATACAATTACAATATTTAAGATGCATCTGGATGGGAACATGAATAGGAAGGGTTTAGAGGGGTATGAGCCAAATGCTGGCAAATGGGACTGGATTAATTTAGGATATCTGGCCAGTATCAAGCGAGGGGTCTGTTTCCATAGGGTTAGACTCTATGATTTCATGAGAGGTACCAAGGGTCCTTTGTGTAAGAAAGGAGACAATGGTGGCAATCTTGAAATGGGGTTGAGAACAACCCCTGAAGAGAATCGTAGAATCCTTACAGTGTGGACACAGGCCATTTAGCCCAACAAGTCCACATCAACCCTCCAAAGAGTAACACACCCAGACCCATTTCCCTACCCTATTAGTCTACGTTTCCCCTGACTAATGCACCTAAACTACATACCCCTAAACACGATGGGCAATTTAGCTTGGCCAATTCACGTAACGTGCACATCTTTGGACCGTGGAAGGAAATCAGAACACCCAGAGGAAACCCACACAGACACTGCGAAAACATGCAAACTCCACACAGATAGTCACCTGAGGCTGGAATCAAACCTGAATCCCTGGCATTGTGAGGCAGCAGTGCTAACCACTGAGCCACCATGAAGCCATTTACAATATTGCTAACTTGGGAGCCAGAAAGGAGAATCATTGGGCAGTAGTTGAAACAGCATCAAGGCAAGGTTAAGTGGATCTCACAGATCAGCTGAGCTCAAAGAAAGCATGAAGGGAGTTCTGAGAGAAAGAGAAAGGCAAAGTTCAAGGGTACATTAGGAGGGAGTATTGGAGGAAAGTTAGCCTGATGGTTTACAGGCAATGGTAGAGGAGGGGAGTGACAGAGGCAGCTGATTGTATGATCTCAATCATTGTGACCAAAATATTTATGATCTCCTCACATTTGCAGATGTAGGTAAGGGTGGAACTTCAAACGAAGGATGTCAGGGGTTATCGTTGCATTCCAGCATGAGCCTGGACCAATGAGAAGTTTTAGCAGATGACGGAACAGTCCTATAGTGTTTTATCTGGTCTGGCCAGATCTGGGGATGAATGGTAAACCAGCTGCCTCCCAGACTTGTTCCAGCCAACCTTCCCTGCACATTAGGAAGCGGAGATCGTGGCTGTAAATTTGGAACAACCAATGTGAAAGACAATATTAGCTTTAAAAGGGACAATGCTACCAGCTATGAGAAAAGGCTGAAGTTAAGCAAATTGCAAACTACAGAGAATGAGCTGAGGACCAAAGACTGAACAATTGAGATTTTGAAAGTGTCATGGTATATTGATGTTGGACCAATCAGCTTGCAATATTCTGTGAAAATAGGCTGTGCTCAGTTCTGCAGTAAGAATGACCTGGATTTTCTGATGGTCAGCTTGCCATTATTCCAGAATAGATTGGAGTTACACATGAGGACCCTGTGGAATCCCCATCATAGCAGACTATAAAGGAACTGCACCAGAAATTGAAGATTCCACTGAGCAATTCCTCTGTTCTTTCATTGAAACAGAGACTATTCAATGCCTAGTCAAGTGCCTGAGTAACCAACTACCTGACCCCCATAGTTATATCATACACCCCCAGTTAAACCATTCTCCTCGACTCCATACACCCTGATCCGATTTCCTTTGGGTCATGGGGCTACTGCCCCCTTCCAGACTCAACTCTTCATCTGTTGTGGACTCAATACCCTACTGCCACTCAACACGCAATACCTCCTCCCCAGCAAACACCTGCCCTCTGCTCTGTACCCTCCTCACCCCACCTGGAACCCTACCTACCTGGCACTCTTCCCTGTCACCCATCTGGCACTGTAACTCCCAGCACCTGGACATGACACTTACCTTACATATTCACTGCTTTGACAGCAGTTGTAAAAGTGGCTGTCTTGTCATTTGCTGACTGCTGCGGTTTGCCCTCACCTGACAGTACATCATTACAAAAGAGCAGTCAGAAAGGAAGTGCGTCCTGCATTTCTGAAGGAGTTCTGATTGGAATCTCCCCTCAGAAACGTGGAAGAGGAGACAGTGCCGTGGCAATGTGTGTAAGATTGCTACATCTCGGAAAATCTGTCCCAACATATGGATTTCTACAGGTACAGCTGCATCTGCAGATAATGTGGGTTAAAAAGAGAGACAGAATTCTCACTGGGCCCATATATGGCTGAATCTTGTGGAATTTCATGTTTTCAAATCTTAGCCCGCTCATTACATCGATGCATGTGCCAGGTTTGTCAGTCATGGCATTTTTGAGTCAATATTTGTTCCACTATGGTGCCAGATGCATCACAAATCATTTAAAAAAGACCTGTTCACTTAACTTTGACACAGCTATAATTCAAAATGATATTGCTGATTGTCCTCTCTCACGGGAAGGATTATATAACATTTTGAACAGGCCCCAGATGTTGGAAGAAAGGATATGTACGACGTTTTAAGTAGAGGGGAAAGTATGTAGAAAATCTGACAGAATAGTTGTTTTTTTAAAACTAATCCCAGATACTCATTCCCATTGTCCCATTTATTGTCCACTTCCTGCAGAAACATGTTGTACCCTGAGCCACTTGATTGGAGGTATATGCTTTTACGAACTGAAAGAGTTAATTAAGTCCAATGGCCAGGATTTTTGCTGATTGATTCCTACAGTACAATATTGGCTGGGACCAGATTCCGGGTTTGCTGCCTCAACTTTCAACACTAGCATTTTGTTTTTAATGTTGTGAGACAGCAGTTCTGGGAGCAAGCCCTCACCTTGCATTCTCAATCTGGCCATTTTCAAATGGAGGAGCTGGTATCAAACATCCCTTTGTAAAGTTTTCAACAAATAGTAATTGTGCCTTGCTTAAACCTCACTAGCTACAACAGTGTCACTGCACAAAGCTATTCCCTTCATGGCCTCTCAGAGACATTGTAAATCTTAGACTGGATTCAGAACCTTTTGAAAGGTTGCTTTAAATGCTCATGTCCTTTGGCTTCTTCCACGCCCCATACTCCTTCACAGTTCCTTGCTCATCACCCAGCCAGGCCCCCATCCTACATGCCCATTCATCTATTATGCCTATGTTCAGAATGAATAAGCCATTTACTAACAATCACAAGTCTTGAAATGCTCACGAACAAAAAGACCCATTCAGAAACCTGCATGGAGAAAACGGCTGTTTTTACAGCTTACAAAACGTCAATCTGACACTGCGATTCATAACTTCAATAACTGAAGCTTTATCTTACCTCCACAACTTTGAATCCTGATCAAATAAACATACAGGCATGAGGAAGTCGAAGAAAGAATAACTTAATATATCTTTTTAAATATGTCATCTCATCAACCCTAACACGCCACTTCAGCCAGTGTGAATGAATCTCTGCTTTATTAATGAGCATTGGGAGCTGAGATGTGCATTCATAAAGTGGTCACCTGGCAACTCCATCAACACACAAATGGAAAGATATCAACATGATTCAAAAGTAGAATGCCTCAGTAAGAAATTTGTAATAATCATGTTAGTGGTCAGCTGGCCAACTTTCCAACAATTGTTACAAATTATGTGATTCTTTCACTCCCTTTAAATAAAATAGAATTAGAATTAGCTTTATTGTCATATATAGTCAATGCGTACAGTGAAAAATCTATATGTCACCACTTACAATGCCAGTTTAGGTACAAAGGTACCTAGGTACAACTTCTTTAACTACAAGATCTTAGAAAGTAGAGAGATAAAATGTCCAGCATTGCAGAAATAAAATATCTGGCATTGCAGAAATAAAATGTCCAGAATAGCGATCTTCCAACTCAGACTATGCTGGGACCTGCCATTCAGTCCTCACTGGGTTCTTGCTCCTGAACGTGCCAGGCTTCACCTTGAGGATCATGAAGGCAGGGAGATCAGTTCAGACCACCATGCCTGGCTGAGGACCCCACGCCAGGCCGAGGACCCCATGCCAGGCTGAGGATGCCATGCCAGGATGAGAATGCCACGCTGGGAGGGCATCCTGGGAGACCACTACAATGGGTGAGGAGGCCACTGTGCCAGGTCGGGCCATTGTTAGAGGCACGGAGTTGGCCAGAGGCTGTGTATTGTCACAGGAGGCCGGGATAGAAGAAGGGAAATAAACACGAAGAGGAAAAGAAAAGAGAATAAAGGGGAAAGAAGAACGAGATCTGGCTGGAGAATCCTAGTCTGCTGCCATCTTGGATCGGGTTATATAACCGATAATCTGTGATGGTTATAATCTGAAAATCTGTGACAAGCTAGAGTTTGTAATTAACACTTACTTACTCTTGCAGAATTTTAAAAGAAAAATTTTAGTCTGTTTTTAACAACATACAAAACTTTAAAATACGGACTGTGTGAAAAGTACATCAACAATAAACACAGGAGCATGTATTTGAGAATAGTCTTCAACACAGTCATACAATCTGTCATTCTTAAATTATGCAGCACAACAGGAAGTCATTCAGCCCTCCATAACTGCACTAACTCTTTGGTAATATCGTACATTAATAAACATAAGAATCATGAAACTTCTACCGAGACTTGTGCTGTTTCATACGTATGTATGTAACATCAAAGTTCAACTAATTTACCATACATCTTTCAGGACTAAATGCTAGCTTAATAATTCTATACTTGAGGGCAGCATGGTGACTCAGTAAATAGCACTGCAGCCTCACAGTGGTAGGGACCTTGGTTCGATTCCACCCTCAGATACTGCCTGTGTGGAGTTTGCACATTCTCCGTGTATCTGTGTGGATTCCCTCCGGGTGCTCCAGTTACCTCCCACAGTCCAAAGATGTGCACGTTAGGTGGATCGGCCATGCTAACTTGCCACATAATGCCCAGGGCTGTACAGGCTTGGTGGGTTAGCCACAGGGTGGATGTGGGTGGAATGCTCTTCAGAGGGCTTGTGTGGACTTGATGGACTGAATGGCCTGCTTCTACACTGTAGGCATTCAATGATTCTATTTATTGGTAAACTGGAACCACATCGATCAGAAAAAGCAGAGAGTTAGCAGATTTTTAGGCAGGCGGCAATAACAGCTCCATAATAGTCTGTTGCACCCCTAGCTTCCTGGTCATGTTGTCTTGCTAATTATTTTGCAAATACGTTTTCACAGATCTGTGGCAAAGTCAGACTCAGGTGCAGCTTTGATGACCACTACAGTCAATAGCGTTGACACATGTCATGTTATTTGTACAGAGCACCTTGAGTATAACAGTGGTTGTTAGCACTGCTGCCTCACAGCATCAGGGATCTGGGTTTGATTCCAGCCTTAGGTGACTGTCCATCTGGAATCTGTACATTGTCTGTGTGGGTTTCCTCTGGGTGCTCCAGCTTCCTCCCACAGTCCAAAGATGTGCAGGTTCGGTGAATTGGTCATACTAAATTGCCCATAGTGTCCAGGGATGCGTCGGCTAGGTGCATTAGTCAGGGGAAATGTAGAGTAATAGGGGAATGGATCTGGGTGGGATACTCTTTGGAGGGTTTGTGTGGACTTTTTGGGCCAAAGTGACCTGTTTGCACACTGTAAGAATTCTATAAAACTCTAGTTCACAGAACCAAACCCCCACAAGAAGGTAGCTGTAAATGTGTTGCTGGAAAAGCGCAGCAGGTCAGGCAGCATCCAAGGAACAGGAGAATCGACGTTTCGGGCATCAGCCCTTCTTCATGTCGATTCTCCTGTTCTTTGGATGCTGCCTGACCTGCTGCACTTTTCCAGCAACACATTTTCAGCTCTGATCTCCAGCATCTGCAGTCCTCACTTTCTCCCACAAGAAGGTAACAATGTTCACAGTAGGAAGGGAGAAAGGAGACTGAGAAAATTACAAAAGCATTCAGGTATGGGATGTGTACGTATGAAAATATGCACATACATATGTAAATAACTGCCAAGTAAATGCAAATAGGTGGGATTTCAAAGCAGTTCAGAGAGAACCTGGTTAATTTGTTCAGCAAATTTCTGTTAAACAAGACCGTAGGACTTAA
Organism: Chiloscyllium punctatum; assembly: GCF_047496795.1. Classification (NCBI taxonomy): domain Eukaryota; kingdom Metazoa; phylum Chordata; class Chondrichthyes; order Orectolobiformes; family Hemiscylliidae; genus Chiloscyllium; species Chiloscyllium punctatum. Next base: position 31,571,509 of record NC_092780.1, on the reverse strand, counting down.
GGCCAGAGGTATACAATATCTGTGTACTTACAAACAGTAGTAAATTTGGTGGCCTGACAGATTATGACACAATGATAGATTGGAAGCAGCATGTTAAATATTATGGTTTCTTAAATGCAAAAATGCACTAGTTGTTTATCTTCACTCATTTTGGGCAAGGCAGACATCCAGCTCAGTACTTTCCAGAACAGAATGTTGTGAACACAAATTCAACAATGTAAGTTATATGAACTTTGTACAAAAAGGCAGAAAATAAGGTGATTAATATGCCACAGCATAAAAGGAATCGAAGATATTTACAAGTTCTCTTCCATTTTGTTTGTTTCAAATAAGTTAATATTGTTTCAAACTACGTATTAGAAAAAGCTTGATTTCTGCAAATAATAGAAAAGCTGTGCTTTATTTTTCAAAAACAAAATGTTAAAATATTCTTCTTATGGGCAAAGGAAGATAAGTGGGGGAAAATATCTTTTGAAAACCATAGGGCTTTTCACACTTTACTTGGGATTCAACTCTTCTTAGAAGTCAAGGGGATTTATCAAATACAATCTTTGTTTTCTCAAACCATGTTGACTCATAGTATATAGTTATTGCTGATAGATACAATATTCAAATTTTCCTCTAATAATCAATTCCATCAATTTACACGGCCTATTACTGGTGATTAGTTTGTTCCGAAATTGTTTGTTTAATGCAAGTTATCAAATTTATTTATTTTCAGGAAGGACATGTTTTTCAGGTCCTCTCATTTCACTGTCTTAATATATTTCGGTATTTTCCTGTGCTGTTTACAGAGAGCACCCTTCCCCTTTCCCTGCAAACTTTGTACTAGATGTTTAAACAAAAGTTCAAAAAGACGTTTAATACAGTCAGTCTTCTGCATGTAGGTGCCTTAGATGCGAACATGAAGGAAAAAAATACTAATTATAGGCAGTAGAGGGCATACATAGTCAACCTAAAAATGATACAGCAAAACCTTTTGGTTTTAATGCTCAAATTGACCAGATTATATTTAACTGCCAACATATCTGGGTTAAAGGACAGCCTATCAAATAATGACTGTATCAGAGATTGACTTCCAAAGTCAGAAGTGGGTTGTGGCATTCTGTTTCTAGAATTCCATATGGATTTTTTATGGAATCACATAGAATAAGTGTACCTACTGCCCCTCGTATAAATATGCAGGTCTAGTGTAAAGGGCTCTTATGGTGTAGCGGTAATGTCCCTAGGTCTGAGCCAGGAGACCAGCATTCAGAGGGGTGTAATATAATCTCTGAACAGAGTGATGTAAAAATATCTACAAGGCTACTGTTTTTTTTTATCTGAGGGACTGTTTCAGTTCTGGGCTTTTGCCTCTTATAGTTGAAACTACATTATCAGTGAAAAATGGTTTCACTCTTTGCCAGGACTGCAGTTACAGCATAAATGCCGATTTGGGACACAGACTTACATTAGAATAAAGATGAGAAACTCCCCCCACAGGTAGTGACGCCACTCCACTTTTCTTCAGAGTCATAGAGTTATAGCGATGTATAGCACGGAAACAGACCCTTCGGTCCAACCCGTCCATGCGACCAGATATCCCAACCCAATCTAGTCCCACCTGTCAGCACCCGCCCCATAAACTCCAAACCCTCTCTATTCATATACCCATCCAGATGCCTTTTAAATGTTGCAATTGTTCCAGCCTCCACCACTTCCTCAGGCAACCAATTCCATACACATACCACTGTCTGCGTGAAAATGTTGCCCCTTAGGTCTCTTTTATATCTTTCCCCCTCACCCTAAACCTATGCCCTCTAATTCTGGACTCCCCGACCCCAGGGAAGAAACCTTGCCTATTTATCCTATCCATACTCCTCATACTTTTATAAACTTCTATAAGGTCACCCCTCAGCCTCTGACGCTCCAGGGAAAACAGCCCCAGCCTATTCAACCTCTCCCAATAGCTCAAATCCTCCAACCTTGACAACATTCTTGTAAAACTTTTCTGAATCCTTTCAAGTTTCATCACATCCTTCCGATAGGAGTCATTTCAGTCCTTGATTTCAAATTTACACAACACATGTTTAACACCAGTACATGTTGGTTTCAGTTTCCCATTGACAATTAACACTATTACAAATTGCTCACTGTGGATTTGTTTCTTTCAGTTGAAGCACATTAAGTGTCAACTTTTGACCCTGTGTGCTATTCCCTTTGTTAAAAGAGTCCTCAGCACAGATAGTTACAAAACTATGATTTTGCAATGTGGGACCTCATGCTTTGACTTGTTGGCTGCCTGTCTTCTTGATAAACTCTCATGCAAATAGCTCCTTGGGAATACAATATATTTTGTTTTCACATGACCTCTATATACAAGTGGGATGATACTCCAAATGAGAAGGATGCTCTTATAAACAGAGGAGTACTGAACTGAAATTAACCCCCACAACACCACGAATCTATGGACTGATGAACTGAACAGTGCATTTTCAGTTTGTACAGAAAATTGATCCCTGGATTTTGCTAAAATTTTTCCATTGTGAATTATTTTGTTTGATTTAAGCTTTTAAATCTAAACTATTCAGTAGTCCTGAAAATTGACTTTCAGCTCATCAACACACCATTTGTAGGAAATGATTGGTAGATATCAGGAATATATGTATGGATTCAGGGATATTATTTACTGTGCGTCTTAAATGCAGCACTATTATGGTCTTACACAAAATTTACTTAAATACAAGGAAGAATTGGTTGAGTACACTAGGATTGTCATTTGAACATGAGGATTCTGATTGTCATACAGTCTTCTGAAATATTGGCATTACATTCTATTCTAAGTCTCACACATCACCAATTTTTAGTCAGTCTGCCATTAGCAGCCATTGCTTCAAGTACTCACATTGGAACCTCATGACTTACTGCCTGAGTTCTCTCCTAGGTCATTCCTGATGAAGGGCTTATGCCCAAAACATCGACTCTTCTGCTCCCCTATTGCTGCCTGACCTGCTGTGCTTTTCCAGTGTCACACCTTTTTGACTCTGATCTCCAGCATCTGCAGTCCCCACTTTTTCCTTCTCTCTTACGTCTCCCTAACTTTGTCTCCTCCTTCCAGCCATGCCTTAAAAGCCTTTCGGCTGAATTTTACCAGAAATTGGCTATGCATTATCTTTGGTAGGTTTTGAGAAGGATTTCTCTCCGCAAGGCCTCAACAGTTTCTTGCGCTTTCATCCGAAACTCACCTCATTACCTATGCACCATGCTCCTATGGTATCCCGCTCATCACATCAACCCACTTGCTGCAGGAGGAAGTACTGCCCACTGCCAGGACTTCCAGGGATTCCTGGCACAGGCACCATCTTTAAAACTTGGCTGTGTGCCCAGTCAACCGCTGGCAGTCCACAGCTACCCTGCGCTGTTTGCCTCTGGACATCTTAGACAGACAGTAATTGGCACTTGCTTTGCCAGCAGGAAGCTGGAGGTCCTGCTGGGCAGTGTCCATGTGGTTGCTGCCAATGGAGCATGCCCTGAGACATTGGTTACTGATGGCAATCCACAGGAGTAGGTGGTGGACTGGAGTCACCAGGTTATCGTGCTGACTTCCATTTCGGACATTTTCACCACCTGGTTTCTTTGCAGAGGGTGGGAGAGTCAGACATTGCACATCACTGTGTCGGAGTGACATAATCATAGGATGCTAATGCCTATTTCATCCACATCCCATTCACCATCAACCATCCATTCCCTCCACCTTTTATTTACAGTGTACCATCCACGGCAAAGATGGCCACCATATAGTCTATTGGCCAAAGTCCAGTTATCCAAGGATCCATTTTAGTCTGTGGATCAGTGTTTAAAATACAAGGAAAGACTCTGTAAAGAAATACATCTCCAATCACAAGACTTTGCTACTGATAGGCTCGCTCAGTGATGTAATCTACACCCACCCTAGGCCATGCTCTTGCTGTCCTTTAAAATTAGAAAATATTTATCCTTTAATGAAAAGTGTAATTTTTTTTGACAAAGACAACTTGTGTGAATATAACTAGTATATCATTCCATCTGTACTGCCTTCGGAACATAGGCATCGCGTGGAGTAATACATTATTTTCATAAAATGAATGAATGCTCTATTGCATGCAATATAACAGCCTGAAAAGACTTTGTGATTTACTGATGCTAGTTAGAAATAAAACACTTGGATAATATCTGGATGCTGGTGCCGGTGCCATCTTTAAAAGGCTATTTGCCCCCAGACAAGCACTGGTGATTTGCAGCTGTCCTACATGGTTCCTGACATTTACCCAGGACATGTTGGAGAATGGAAAATTAATACCCATGTTGCCTTCAGAAACCTGGAGGTCCTACTGGACAGGGTGGTATTGAGTTTGCCTGAAGGCTTGTGTAAGATAGGAAGCTGTGTATTAATGAGGCAAGGAGTGCAGTTAATAATTTTGTTAATGAGCAGTAATTCCCCTTAATAGGCAACTCGCCACTGCCGAGTGAGAATTTCACCTTGATGCCCAGCAGTTGCATTAAAGTTGCAATGAGTTGCTTCCTGAGGTCAAAATGGTCTTATTGGACTTCTGACGGCGTTTTGGCAGGGAGCTGACCTGATCTCTCCCCTGAAAGCTATTGGGCTGCGCAGGTATGGGGAAATAAGCAGTGATTCACATTCGGGATGGTCAATTGTTTTAGCAGTATTGGGTCATCTGGGAATTGCCTACCACCTTGGTGTAATGGTTGCAATGCCGGATATCTCTCTAACTCAGATATTGTGAAAAGATAATATGCTTATAAATATTACTTCTCATTTGAATCTTGTTTATCGAAATGTACTTTATTTTGTGATTTGGAGATGCCGGTGTTCGACTGGGGTGTACAAAGTTAAAAGTTATAGACCAACAGGTTTATTTGGAAGCCCAAGCTTTTGGAATGCTGCTCCTTCTTCAGGTGGTTGTGGAGTATAAGTTCATAAGACACAGAATTTGTGGCAAAAGTTTACAGTGTGATGGAACTGAAATTACATATTGAAAAAGACCTGGAAAAAGACCAATGTCCTGTACATCCGCAATATGATTTCCCAACTCCTATATTCAACGTTCTGCCAATGAAGGCAAATGTGCCAACTGCCTTCTTCACCACCATGTTTATCTGCTGCTCCACTTTCAAGAAATTATGTGCCTGCACCCCTGCATCTCATTGTTCGGCAACACTCCCTAGGGACCTACCATTAACTGTATAAATCTTAACCTGGTTTGCCTTACTAAAATGCAACATCTCACATTTATCTGAAATAAACTCCATCTTCCCCTCCTCGGCCCATTGGCCCATCTGACCAAGACCCCATTGTACTCTGAGATAATCTTTTTTGCTGACCACTACACCACCTATTTTGGTGTCATCTGCAAACTTACTTACCATATCTTCTACATTCACATCTAAATAGTTTATATAAATGACAAAAGGCAGTGGAACAGCACTTATCCTTGTGGCACATCACTGGTCACAGGCCTCCAGTCCAAAAAACAGATCAACACTAACCCTCCACCACCACCCTCTGTCTCCTACCTTCAAGCCAATTTTGTACTCAATCGCTTGTTCCTCCTGGACATCCAGCATCTCATCTTCTGTCATACAAACTCTTTTCAATACATCACTGTTTATTTCCCAATACCCATGTCCTTTACTGAGGCAAAATTTTGGTTTAGAATCTCACCAATTTCCCGTAATATTAAAATTTTAATCCTTACATCCAAGTCATATAAATGTCTTGTTTCTGTCCATTTCTATAATTTTACCAACCTGGAACCATACCATAATGATACTGGTTCCGATGGCATTAACAATTCCAAACTTTCTTGAATTTGTTTTATCAGATGCTTCTCTGTATTGAGGCTCCTGTGCATTCACCTTCCTGCCTCAGGAGGACCAACCTCTTGTGGTTGGGCTGCTGGCCAGCTAAGGGTCTTCCAACAATATGAACAACCTACCCCCATATGCCCACAATCTTAATTAGATGCATAACCCAGAGGCAGGCAAGTGCTTGGGAGTGATATTTGATCCAGTGACCAAATTCCTGACCCTTGCAGGATAATTGAGCCCATTTTTGCATTGATAGACTAGGTCTTACAGTGAATCTGATGTCATGATCCTGCTCTAATGAAAAAGAGGTGAATTGCTATTTCCAGGATAGAACATAGAACATAGAACAATACAACACAGTAGCAGGCCCTTTGGTTAACAAACTTGATGCCAAATTAAACTAATCTCTACTGCCTGCCCCTTGGTCCATATCCCTCCATTCCTTGTGTAAGCATGTGCTTATCTAAATATCTCTTAAATGCCCTGTCATATCTGCCTGCTCCACCACCCATGGCAACATGTTCCAGACTCCTACTACTCTCTTGGTAAAATACTTAGCTCACGCAGCTCCTTTGAACTTTCCTCCTTTCACCTTCAATGCTTGCCTCCTAGTTTTAGACATTTCAAATCTGGGAAAAAGATTCTGCCCGTTAACTCTATCTATGCATCTCATAATTTTATAGATTTTTATCAAGTCTCCCCTCTGTCTCCGTCGCTTCAGAGAAAACAACCCGAGTTTTTCTCGCCTCTCCTTATAGCTCACTCCCTCTAATCTACGCAGCATCCTAGTAAACCTCTTCTGCACCTTTTCCAAAGACTTCACATCCTTTCTGTAATGTGGTGCCCAGAATTGAATACAAGACTGTAAGTGTGGCCTAAACAAAGTCTTATAAAGCTGCAACATGACATCTTGACTCTTGTACTCAATTCCCCAACCAATGAAGGTAAGCATGCCACATGCTTTCTTCATCAGTCTATCCACGTGTGACCACTTCCAGGGAGCTATGGACTTGAACCCCAAAATCCCTCTGCCCTTCAATGTTGTTCAGGGTCTTGACACTAACTGTATACTTTTCATTAACATTTGATCTCCCAAAGTGCAACACCTCACATTTACCTGGATTAAACCCCATCTGCCATTTCTCTGCTCAAATCTACAAATGATCTATATCTTGCTGTATCCTTTGATAACCTTCCATACTATCCACAACTCCACCAATCTTTGTACCATCTGCAAATTTACTAACCCACACATCTGCATTTTAATCCAAATCATTGATATATATCACAAACAGCGAAGGTTGCAGTATGGATTCCTGAGAAGCATCACTAGTCATGGACCTCCAGTCCAAAAAACACCCTTCCACCACTATCTGTTACTTTCTACAGGCAAGCCAATTCTGAGTCCATGCCGACAAGTCACCGTGGATCCCATGCATCTTAATTTTCTTGATGGGCCTTTCATGAGGGACCTTGGCGAAAGCCTTACTGAAATTCGTGTAGACAACATCCACTGCTGTACTTTCACCTCCTTGAAAAATTCTCTTTGTCACCTCCTCGAAAAATTCAATCAAGCTTGGATGGTTGGTTGGTTGGGATTTATCATATTGGGGGTAAAAGTTAATTTATATACTATGGCAAATATTTCAATCCCGTTGACTTCAACAAAAAAATGACTGATAATTAATTAATTGTTTTTGTGGAGCTTTGGGTCACCTTGTTTTTGAGAAAGGCACAAACCCTGATGATGATTTACAACTGTAAGTCACTGATATCAGAGCATAACAAAACTGGAAGCTTCAGCTGAAATGGAAGACATTTTTGTTTTTTTTCTGAGATGTGGGCACTGCTGCCTTGGCCAGTATTTATCCAGTCATAGAGTTATACAGCATGGAAACAGACCCTTTGGTCCATCTCCAGATATCCTAAATTAATCTAGTACCAATTGCCAGCACTTGGTCCATATCCCTCTAAACCCTATCCTATTCATATACCCATCTATATACCTTTTGAATGCTGTAATTGTACCAGCCTCCACCACCTCTTTTGACAGCTCCTCCCATATAGTGTTATCGGAGAAAGTGATGCTGAGCTAACTTCTTGAATAGTTGCAGAGTTTAGGGTGTGGGGATACCCCACAGTGCTGTTGGGAAAAGAGTTCCAGGACTTTGACACTATGACAATGAAGGAATGGTATCTTCAAGGAGAACTTAAACAAGGTTTTCCCATTCTGAAATAACTTTCTAGATATTTAAGGCCATGGGTTTGGATATCATCATGTTCTATTGAGGAGAAGGTGAAGTTCAATTGTTGAAGGATTTGGTTCTTTGCTTCCATTCATCAGAGGAATCCAAGCTTTTCATGCGAATAGCTACATTTCAATTTTTCACTAACCCATGGGCCAATTAGCAAAGTGTAGAAATGTCTTCTCTATTATTGAAACAACACAAAAAAAACAAAGTTAAAAATTACACAACACCAGGTTACAGTCCAACAAGTTTATTTGGAAGCAATAGCTTTCAGAGCGCTGTTCCTTTATCAGGTAGTTGTGGAGAATAAGATTGTAAGACACAGAATTTATAGCAAAAGTTTACAGGGTGATGTAATGAATTTACATATTGAAAAAGACCTGAATTGTTTGTTAAATCTCTCATCTTTTAGAATAACCATGGTGGTTTCAGTTCTTTCATACGTAAATCGCAAAACCTTTTTTAAAAGTTACATTCTCAAGTGAACTTTAACAATTGGTGTTATGTTGGCCCAGATAATGTATTGAAGGTGTGAGCTTCCCTGTGAGGCTGTCAGTGCCATAATGGTCAGACTGATACTAATCTAAAAAACGGATTTACAGAATCTTACATAGATTCATGCAGTTTTTGAGCAAAGTAAAATTTTAAAGACCAATTATACAGGACATTGGCAAGGTCACTTTTAGAATACTGGTACAATTCTATTGGAAGTATGTTGTTAAACTTGAGAGGATGCAGAAAAATTTACAAGGATGTTGCCAGGACTGGAGGGTTTGAGCTATAGGAAGGGGCTGAAAAGGCTGGGGCTATTTTGCGCAGACTAAGGGGTGGCTTTAGAGGTTTTTAAAAGCATGAGAGATTTGGATAGGGTGAATAGTCAAGGTTGTTTCTTTAAAGTGGGTGAGTCCAAAACCAGAGGATATAGGGTTAAGGTGAGAGAGAAAAGATTTTAAAAGGACTTGAGGGGTAACTTCTTTTTCACAGAAGGTGGTGCGTATGTGGAACGAGCTGCCACACAAAGTGGTGGGGGCAGGTACAATTTGAAGGGTTTAGAGGGATGTGGGCCAAATGCTAGCAAATGGGGCGAGGTCAGATTGGTATGCCTGGTTGGTTGAGATGGGTTGAAGCAAGGGATCTGTTTACATGCTGTGTGATTCTATGACTCACAGCCAATTTTAGTAGTGAGTGGGGCTTTGTGCATTGTTGGATTTGGATGGTAGATTCTTTCCTTTCCTAATTGGCCAGTTCAGAAATGAAAAAAACACATCTTTGCGACAGGTGGGATTTGAACCTAGGCCTGAAAATGTGTTGCTGGAAAAGCGCAGCAGGTCAGGCTAAGATAAAAGGTAGGGAGGAGGGACTTGGGGGAGGGGCGTTGGAAATGCGATAGGTTGAAGAAGGTTAAGGTGAGGGTGATAGGCTGGAGTGGGCTCCAGGTTCAGAGGTAGGGGATCTACTGCCGTATCAAAAATGTAGAGGAGATGAGGGTTGTGCATCTATAAAAGTATGAGATGCATAGATAGAATTGGCGGTCAGAATCTTTTTCCCAGATTTGAAATGTCTAAAACTTGGAGGCAAGCATTGAAGGTGAAAGGAGGAAAGTTCAAAGGAGCTGCGTGAACTAAGTATTTTACCCAGAGAGTAGTAGGAGTCTGGAACATGTTGCCATGGGTGGTGGAGCAGGCAGATATGACAGGGCATTTAAGAGATATTTAGATAAGCACATGCTTACACAAGGAATGGAGGGATATGGACCAAGGGGCAGGCAGTAGAGATTAGTTTAATTTGGCATCAAGTTTGTGAACCAAAGGGCCTGCTACTGTGTTGTATTGTTCTATGTTCTATGTTCTATCCTGGAAATAGCAATTCACCTCTTTTTCATCAGCGCAGGATCATGACATCAGATGCACTGTAAGACCTAGTGTACCAATGCAAAATTAGGCTCAATTATCCTGCAAGTGTCAGGAATTTGGTCCCTGGATCAAATATCACTCCCAAGCACTTGCCTGCCTCTGGGTTATGCATCTAATTAAGATTGTGGGCATTTGGGGGTAGGTTGTTCATATTGTTGGAAGACCCTTAGCTGGCCAGCAGCCCAACCACAAGAGGTTGGTCCTACTGAGGCAGGAAGGTGAATGCACAGGAGCCTCAATACAGAGAAGCATCTGATAAAACAAATTCAAGAAAGTTTGGAATTGTTAATGCCATCGGAACCAGAATCATTATGGTATGGTTCCAGGTTGGTAAAATTATAGAAATGGACAGAAACAAGACATTTATATGACTTGGATGTAAGGATTAAAATTTTAATATTACGGGAAATTGGTGAGATTCTAAACCAAAATTTTGCCTCAGTAAAGGACATGGGTATTGGGAAATAAACAGTGATGTATTGAAAAGAGTTTGTATGACAGAAGATGAGATGCTGGATGTCCAGGAGGAACTAGCCAATTGGATACAAAATTGGCTTGAAGGTAGGAGACAGAGGGTGGTGGTGGAGGGTTAGTGTTGATCTGTTTTTTGGACTGGAGGCCTGTGACCAGTGATGTGCCACAAGGATAAGTGCTGTTCCACTGCCTTTTGTCATTTATATAAACTATTTAGATGTGAATGTAGAAGATATGGTAAGTAAGTTTGCAGATGACACCAAAATAGGTGGTGTAGTGGTCAGCAAAAAAGATTATCTCAGAGTACAATGGGGTCTTGGTCAGATGGGCCAATGGGCCGAGGAGGGGAAGATGGAGTTTATTTCAGATAAATGTGAGATGTTGCATTTTAGTAAGGCAAACCAGGTTAAGATTTATACAGTTAATGGTAGGTCCCTAGGGAGTGTTGCCGAACAATGAGATGCAGGGGTGCAGGCACATAATTCCTTGAAAATGGAGTCACAGGTGGTGATAGAAGCAGTTGGCAAATTTGTCTTCACTGGCAGAATGTTGAGTAAAGGAGTTGGGACATCATACTGTGGATGTACAGGACATTGGCAAGGCCACTTTTAGAATACTGGTACAATTCTATTGGAAGCATGTTGCTAAACTTGAGAGGATGCAGATAAATCTACAAGGATGTTGCCTTGAGGGTTTGAGCTATAGGAAGGGGCTGAATAGGCTGGGGCTGTTTTCCGCAGACTAAAGGGTGGCCTTAGAGGTTTATATGAGGGATATAGATATGGTGAGTAACCAAGCTCTTCTCTTAAAGTGGGCGAGTCCAAAACCAGAGGATATAGGTTTAAGGTGCGAGAGAAAAGACTTAAAACGGACCATTTTCTCATAGAAGGAAGTGTGTATGTGGAAGGAGTTGCCACATAAAGTGGTAGAAGCAGGTACAATTTGAAGGGTTTTCCAGGGATATGGGCCAAATGCTGGCAAATGGGACTAGGTCAGATTGGTATGCCTGGTTGGTAGAGATGAGCTGAACCAAGGGGTCTGTATCGATGTTGTATGATTCTATGACTCACAGCCAATTTAGTACTGCAAGTACAGTGTTGCTAGGTGATTGGGGCTCGGTGCATTGTTGAAGTTGGGTGGTAGATTCTTTCCTAATTGGCCAGTTCAGAAATGAAATAACACACCTTTACAACAGGTGGGACTTGAACCCAGGCCTCCAGGCTCAGAGGTAGGGGATCTACCACTGTATCACAACTTTAGAGGTGCTGAGGGTTGTACAGTGTGGAGGATGGGAGACCAACCAGGAAAACAATAGTTAATTCTGGGAGGTGATGGAATGGGTGATTATGTAGCACATGGGTTCAGGGCAGGTGCTGAGGAAGGTGATGTTACCAAGGTCAAATTGTCATGATCTTTGTTGTGAACAGCTCTGCCCTGCACTGAGAACACTGCCAATATTGTGGACAACCTGAGACAGTGATTAGCTGTACTGTTAACTGGCCACAATAGTGACTCGGCTTTAACTCCTGTCTGTTGCATAAGAAGAGCTTGGGTGAGTCATGTTGTAATATTTCCTGTTCATCTTGAAGCAACTTGATTCCTCTTTGACTTGTTCAAGTGAAGGTTTTCAGAACACACTGTGACCAAATCAAGAAGTGTAGTGCTCTGTTGCATCCTTTTGCTGAAATACAAAAGCACTGCGTGTGTGTGTATGTCTGTGTCTGTGTCTGTCTGTGTTGCTGTACTAGGTTTCCCTCATCTCCAGTATATTTTAGTCCTTGTCCCTCATGTTACTAATGCTAAAGTAGTAACATGTATTTACCCTTAAGTTGGGTCTGATGTCTCACTGAAGACTATCAGCGTATTAGATGTAATGTAATGAACTAGTAATTAATATGTAATAAATCCATTTGTTATAGTTATCAAGACAGTGCCATCTCCTGCCTAAGACGTCATGTAGACATCCTTCTCCACATGTTAGGGTCACTGAAAGTAATACAAGCAAAGAAGGTTAATGGTGGTGAATCTGCCCAGGATATATTACATGGTTCCAGCAGAAACCAACGTTTACAAAAGCATTCATCGAAACACAGCTACATTCTTTTTTCTCCTGAGACTGGCAAGTTTTTTTTAATGGAATTGTTTGATACTACAGATATTTGTGACAGGATGGTCAGTGTTTTTGACATTTATCACAAGTTATAATTTGTATAAAGGGATAGTGCTTGTTAAATATTCAAAGGGCGTATTTATTGTTTCTGAAAAAATATAGCCATAGCACTTTGCACCTGCACTTTAGTCAAGTGCAGTGTGTAATCAAGACTTAAAGTCATTGCAGAACCAAACACCCAGGTATTTATGATGAGTTTTATGCTGAACTGTATCACAGCATCACAAAGTACAGGTAATAGGTAATGAAATAACACATTGCTCCAGGCAGTATATTTCAGAACTGCCACCTTTCCAAATAGTCTCAGTGCCTTCTATTAAATGTTGACTTCCTACTGATTACTGCAAGCAAACCAGGAGAAGCCAAAGGAATAATTTTTAAAAGGTGTTTATTTTTATTTTCCATGCAAACTTCTCCTTATTATTTATAAAAGTATGGGTGATGGGAGGAGAAGCGATGCATGGGGTAAGGTCATGTCATGCTACCTCCTGCCAATGCTGTCCAACTCAAATAACATACTCATTTCTGAATCAGATGGTTATAGTTTTATCCATAGGTTAATCTGGTGCTTTTGTTCGTTCATGGGAACTGGGTTCCATGGGCGAGGCCAACATTTATTGCCCAGAGAACACTTAAGCGTTAATCATCTTGCCACAAATTTGGAGTCACAAGTAGGTCAGGCCATGTAATTATAATTAAATTAGTGAATGTGATGTGAATAAGGCCATGCAGTCCATCGAGTCTACTCCATTTAATCATGCTTGATATGTTTCACAACAATTGGCAGTGTTTATTCCAGATGTTACTAAATTAAAATTTCACATCCGCTGTAGTGAGATTTGAAACCATGGCTCCAGAACATTAGATGAGGGTTCTGGATTACTTGTCCATAGACATTGGCATTAACACCACACTATGTTACCCCTTTCCCCTAATGGTACAAGTTTGATGGCTATTCAGTTAAAGTACTGTGTGATTGGAGTGGGGCCAAAGTTGGCATTAGCAAACTCAAAGGGGCTTAATTTCCTTTCAACATTCTTTTAACTGAGGCATTTAACTGTTTAAAGCAGACAGCTCTAAGGAAATAAAAGTAGTTAAAACCTGGAACTGATAGTTTAGGCTCAAACTGGAGCACCATATGAAGGTACACAAGATAATTTTGAACCAGTTACATCATTTTCAAGTTCTACGCTTGTTCAATAATGCTGCCATGTTTGTGACTATGGGGTATACTTACTTTACTCTTGCAAAAGTTAACCTCATGTAAAAATCAACATCATGACTTTTGGTTAAAAAGTACTTTTTATGTACCTTGTGTAAAAGTTTACCCTGATTTTACAGCAATTGGAACACAAGGATTGCATAACTAAAGTAAATTCCCGAAAATGATAATGATTTGATGTCATTGTAAATGTATAAATACCAGGCAGTTTAAACACAGGAACTGCACGAAGATTATAAAAGAGGGACTCTGTATTCCACTGGCAATGAGTTGTTATAAACATTAATGGAAAAGCATAGCTTAGAGGAATTAACAATTAACTCTGATTTTTCAATAGACAATAGACAATAGACAATAGACAATAGATGCAGGAGTAGGCCATTCTGCCCTTCGAGCCTGCACCGCCATTCAATATGATCATGGCTGATCATTCCTAATTAGTATCCTGTTCCAGCCTTATCTCCGTACCCCTTGACTCCACTATCTTTAAGAGCTCTATCCAATTCTTTCTTAAAAGAATCCAGAGACTGGGCCTCCACTGCCCTCTGGGGCAGAGCATTCCACACAGCCACCACTCTCTGGGTGAAGTAGTTTCTCCTCATCTCTGTCCTAAATGGTCTACCCCGTATTTTTAAGTTGTGTCCTCTGGTTCGGCACTCCCCCATCAACGGAAATATGTTCCCTCCTGCCAGAGTGTCCAATCCTTTCATAAGCCTATACGTTTCAATCAGATCCCCTCTCAGTCTTCTAAACTCAAGGGTATACAAGCCCAGTCGCTTCAGTCTTTCCGTGTAAGGCAATCCTGCCATTCCAGGAATTGACCTCGTGAACCTACGCTGCACTCCCTCAATAGCCAGAATGTCTTTCCTCAAATTTGGAGACCAGAACTGTACACAGTACTCCAGGTGTGGTCTCACCAGGGCCCTGTACAGCTGCAGAAGCACCTCTTTGCTTCTATACTCAATCCCTCTTGTTATGAAGGCCAGCATGCTATTAGCCTTCTTCACGACCTGCTGTACCTGCATGCTTGCCTTCATTGACTGGTGGACAAGAACACCCAGATCTCTCTGAACAGCCCCTTTACCTAATTTGATACCATTGAGGTAGTAATCTGCCTTCCTGTTCTTGCCACCAAAGTGGATAACCAGACATTTATCCACATTAAACTGCATCTGCCATGCATCTGCCCACTCACCTAACTTGTCCAGGTCACCCTGTAATCCCCTAACATCCTCATCACATTTTACCCTACCACCTAGCTTTGTGTCATCAGCAAATTTGCTAATGTTATTGCTGATACCATCTTCTATATCATTTACATATATTGTAAAAAGCTGCGGTCCCAGCACGGATCCCTGCGGTACCCCACTGGTCACTGCCTGCCATTTCGAAATGGAGCCGTTAATCACTACCCTTTGTTTCCTATTAGCCAACCAATTCTCTATCCAATCTAGTACTTTGCCCCCAATCCCGTGCGCCCTAATTTTACTCACTAACCTCTTGTGTGGGACTTTATCAAAAGCTTTCTGAAAGTCCAGGTACACTACATCCACTGGATCTCCCTCGTCCATCTTCCGAGTTACATCCTCAAAAAATTCAAGAAGATTAGTCAAGCATGATTTCCCCTTCATAAATCCATGCTGACTCTGTCCTATCCTGTTACTATTATCCAGATGTGCCGTAATTTCATCCTTTATAATAGACTCCAGCATCTTTCCCACCACTGAGGTCAGACTAACTGGTCTATAATTTCCTGCTTTCTCCCGCCCACCCTTCTTAAAAAGTGGCACAACATTAGCCGCCCTCCAATCCTCAGGAATCAACCCCGATTCTATTGAACTCTGGAAAATAATCACCAGCGCATCCACGATTTCCCGAGCCACCTCCTTCAGTACCCTGGGATGCAGGCCATCAGGTCCCGGAGACTTATCAACCTTCAGACCTAACAGTCTCTCCAACACCAAATCCTGGCAAATAGAAATTCCCTTAAGTTCAGGTCCTTCAGCCACTGTTACCTCAGGGAGATTGCTTGTGTCTTCCCCAGTGAACACAGATCTGAAGTACTCATTTAATTCCTCTGCCATTTCTTCGTTCCCAGTAATATATTCCCCTGCTTCCGTCTTCAAGGGCCCAATTTTTGTCCTAACCATTTTTTTGCCTTGGACATACCTAAAAAAGCTTTTACTATCCTCCTTTATATTCTTGGCCAGTTTACCTTCGTACCTCATTTTTTCTCTGCGTATTTCCTTCTTACTAATCCTCTGTTGTTCTTTAAAAGCTTCCCAGTCCTCCGTTTTCCCGCTTATCTTCGCTAAGTTATACTTTTTCTCTTTTAACCTTATATGCTTCTTTACTTCCCTTGTCAGCCACGGCCGCCCATGTCTCCTCCTGGGATCTTTCTTCCTTTTAGGAATGAACTGATCCTGCATCTTCTGCATTATACACAGAAATATCTGCCATTGTTCCTCCACGGTCTTCCCTGTTAAGGTATTATACCATTGAACTTTGGCCAGTTGCTCCCTCATAGCTCCATATTTCCCTTTTTCGACCGTTGAGGCTGATTCATCAGGCTATCATTGTAAAGCTTAACTCCTGATCTCAGCCACGCCATGAATTCTTTTGGTGGAGCTCCATTGTTGATGTCCTGTGAACACGCAACAGCAATAGCTTTGTTTCTAAGACAGAAAAGGAATTTTTCTCTCCTCTGTGGTTTCTCTCTTTTCACTATCACTATTTAAGGCCAAGAAGAAATTATGGGCTCTGCTACCCCAATTAATTTGCTGAAAACATTTATCCTTTTAAGTTTTTATAATTTTTATTGAAATTATTTGCATTATCAGGTTATGACTGTTAACTCATATGAATTCTCTAATTTTACTTTATTCCATTGAAATGGTCTCTCATGGATTTTGTTTGGGCCCAAATCAAGCATCATGAAAGCCTTTGAAAGAATTAACCATGCTAAAGTTGACCAAGTTAACTTCTGTCCTAAAAGAAGAGTTCTAAAAGATTTGTCTTTAACATTAGAGCATATCACAGCCAGTTTTGCCATGATTGAGGTGAAACACTGAGCACAAGGGCAGCATGGTGGTTCGGTGGTTAGCACTGCTGCCTCACAGTGCCAGAGACCGGGGTTCAATTCCTGCCTCAGGTGACTGTCTGTGTGGAGTTTGCATGTTCTCCCTGTGTCTGCGTGGGTTTCATCCGGGTGCTCTGGTTTCCTCCCACAATCAAAAGATGCTAAATTGCCCGTAGTGTTAGGTGAAGGGGTAAATGCAGGGCAATGGGTCTGGGTGGGTGGTGCTTTGGTGGGTCAACGTGGACTTGTTGGGCCAAAGGGCCTGTTTCCACACTGTAAGTAATCTAATTAAGTGCCAACATCTTTTTAATGGCTTTGTTCTAGAAACTTCCAGCAATCTTATTAGTTTTTGTTTGGTATCTTCTTCATAGCACGAGGGAACTTGATCCAATCTGTGCAGAGTTTCATCATCTTTGATGAAACAATGATTTAGAAAGGTTGTGATATCATTTGGAACGGGACACATCAAGCACTCAAACCAATACTAATATGACAAGAATGGTCTCAGGTCACTCTTTCAGATACATTGCATCTTTAAATTATTGTTTACAAGTTATAGGAAGCAACAGGAAATACTGCATATATTCAGCAAGCCAGGCAGCAATTAGGAAGAGGGAAACAGTTAGTGTTTAAAGTTGATGGCTTTTCATCAGAAATGGAAATTTTAGAGATGTAATAGGTTATGTGCAAGTGAGAGGGAGCAGACCAGAAAAAAAGAACAAAATGGACAATCGGTGATATGGTGCAAAGCATGAGAGAAAAAGGGTTGCTAGTCCTAGAACAAAGCAAATGCTAATGGAACAAATGAAGGACCAAAAAGAAATACAAACAGAAAGGGCGGGAGAGTCTAGTATTAAGAAGTAAAACCAACACAGGTGAAAGTGAGGACTGCAGATGCTGGAGATTAGAGTCAAGATCAGAGTGGTGCTGGAAAAGCACAACAGGTCAGGCAGCATCCGAGGAGCAGGAAAATCGACGTTTTGGGCAGGAGCACTTCATCAGGAATGGGGCTGGATGCCTCGGGGGTGGAGAGATAAATGGGAGGGGGGTGGGGCTGGGGAGAAGGTAGCTGGGAGTGCAATAAATGGATGGAGGAAGGGGGTAAAGGTGATAGGTCGGAGAGGAGGGTGGAGCAGATAGGTGGGAAGGAAGATTGACAGGTGGAATAGGTCATGAGGACGGTGCTGAGCTGGAAGGTTGGAACTGGTATAAGGTCGGGGGAGGGGAGATGAGGAAACTGGTGGAGTCCACATTGATGCCCTGGTGTTGAAGTGTTCTGAGGCAGTAGATGAGGCGTTCTTCCTCCAGGTGTCGGGAGGGAGTGGAGGAGGCCCAGGACCTGCATTTCCTTGGCAGAGTGGGGAGGTCCTGGGCCTCCTCCACCGCCACTCCCTTACCACCTGACACCTAGAGGAAGAACACATCATCTTCTGCCTCGGAACTCTTCAATCCCAGGGCATCAATGTGGACTTCACCAGTTTCCTTATCTC
This sequence comes from Chiloscyllium punctatum, assembly GCF_047496795.1. NCBI lineage: Eukaryota > Metazoa > Chordata > Chondrichthyes > Orectolobiformes > Hemiscylliidae > Chiloscyllium > Chiloscyllium punctatum. Next base: position 31,553,065 of record NC_092780.1, on the reverse strand, counting down.
CCCTTCCCCCACCTTACCCCAGTTCCAAACTTCCAGCTCAGCACCATCCTCATGATCTGCCCCACCTGTCAATCTTCCTTCGCATCCATCTGCTCCACCGTCCTCTCCGACTTATAACCTTTACCCCTTCCTTCATCCACCTATTGCACTCCCAGCTACCTTCTCCCCAGCCTCACCCTCCTCCCACTTATCTCTCCATTCCCTAAGCATCCAACCTCATTCCTGATGAAGGGCTCCTGCCCAAAACGTCGATTTTCCTGCTCCTCGGATACTGCCTGACCTGCTGTGCTTTTCCAGCACCACTCCAATCTTGACTCTAATCTCCAGCATCTGCAGTCCTCACTTTCACCTCAGATGCTGCCATACTTGCTGAGTTTCTCCAGCATTTTCTGTTTTTGTTTCTGATCACTAGCAACTGCACTTCTTTGCTTTTAAAGAAGCAAACAAAATGTGCAAAGGGTAATGGGTCATGGGTGAACAGCAGGTGTCCAAAAGCAAAGAAAGAGTAACACGAGACAGCAAAACCAAATTTTTGGAAGAAAAAAGGAAAATGTATGAGAGGGTAGAGGGTAAGATCTGAAATTGTTAGACTCAATGTTGAAGGCTATTAAGAGGCTAAACAAAATTATGGTACTCAAGCTTATATTGAGTTTCATTATAACATTGCAGGAGGGAATGGGAGAATGGGAGCAAGATGGAGGCGAATTACTATAACATGTCAAGCACAGAGCCACTAAGGTGATTCAGCAAAGGTTTTCTGCAAAGCATTTACCAAATCTACATGTGATCTCAGAGGATGAGCTTTGTGATTAAATCAGAAACTTAATTGATAATTGCAATTATGAGATTCAACTTTAATTATAAATAGCCTTGGATTTTGGATTATAATTTTTAATCTTTAAAAATTTTGTGCTATTGACTCAATCAAAACAGAGGCTGCATTTTAGGTTGGTTATGCTGCCTGCGGCATTATTTATCTTGTTAATCATTCCTATGCTCATCAGTATTAAGTCACATTTTTTTTCTATCTGTTGCTTAGTTTGAATTCTCAGAATAATTGTATTGAGTTATTTATGGGGACTGTGTGAATCATGTGAATTTTCAGCCTCAGTAACAAAAGAAAAGAATTATCTGAATAAATCACATAATCTGTAATTAAGGGCCCATAGGATGCTTGTACACTCATTATGGTAGACAGTGCAGAGGCAGGTAACAAACAGCTGAAATCCTGTCCAGTGGGGAAGATAACTAGCAAAACACAATAGGTTTGGGGCAATGGTTAGTATTTCTGTCACTGGTGGAGTGAGGCAGGAGGATATCCAAGAGCTGAAACAGTCAAGATTTGGAGATGCCAGCATTGGACTGAGGTGTGCAAATTTAAAAATCCCATAACACCAGGTTATAGTCCAACAGGTTTATTTGAAAGCACTAGCTTTCAGAGTGTTGCTCCTTCATCAGGTGGTTGTGGAGTATAAGATCATAAGACACAGAATTTATAGCAAAGTTTTACAGTGTGATTTAACTGAAATTATATATTGAAGAATGAGAGTAGTCCATGCTGAGTTTGATGGTTGGATGAAATTCGTTGATATCACTATGTAGTTTTTTCAGTCACTCCTCACCGTGAGTCCAGAGGAAGAAAGCATGATCAATTCACCTGGTATATAGTGTTGGTTGGAAGTCCTGTGTACAGAAGAAGTCTTGTTCAAACTTGTGTATGAAAATGTTGGCATATTGGGTGCAAATTTGGTCCCCACGGCTGTTCCGTGTGTCTGGATTAAGAACTGGCTGTCAAAGGTGAAAACATTGTGGTCAACTCATCGCCCACCAGTTCCAACATGACGCTGTGAGGAACCATAATGACTTGCTCAGGAGATAGACATGTGCTGCAACCAACAGGGTACCCTTTGTTGTCTAGCACTTCCCAGGAGCTGAAAAACTACACCCTGTTCTTCGCAGCCTGCAACACATTATTAATGAGGATGAGCACCTCACCAAGACCTTCCCCATGCCTCCATTTCTCGCCTTTAAATAACCACCAAACCTCAAACAGATCATTGTTCATAGCAAACTGCCCGACTTTCAGGACAACACCATACAACCCTATCACGGTAGGCACTCCAAGACGTGTCAGAGTGTCGACACGGATACCACCACTACACGTGGGGGCCACCTCCCACCACGTACAGAGCAGGTACTCATGTGACTCAGCCAATGTTGTCTATCTCATACGCTGCAGGCAAGGAATGCCCTGAGGCATGGTACATTGGCGAGTCCGAGCAGAGGCTATGACAATGGATGAATGGGCACTGCACAACAATCAACAGACAGGAGTGTTCCCTCCCAGTCAGAAAACACTTCAGCAGTATGGGACATTCGACCACGGACCTTTGGGTGATCGTCCTCCAAGGCGGACTTCGGAACAGGCAACAAAGCAAAATGGCCGAGCAGAGGCTGATAGTCAAGTTCGGTACCCATGGGGATGACCTCAACTGGGATCTTGGATTCATTCACACTGTAGGTGACCCCTCTGCACTACACAAACACACACACTCCTACAGACCCATACACTCATGTATATCCTCTCTCATACACAAGCTCTCTCTCAAACACTCCCACACTCACACCCACCCTCTCACAGACTTCTACCCCTTTACATTCATACTCACACACATACGCTTACACAAACTCTCTCACAGACACTCATAACTCCCCCCACCACACACACACCCACATGCATACACATATAAGTTTGTGGGGTGAATTTGTATTTGCAGAATTGCATTTTATTTTGCACAAAAACTGCATGAATCCACGTAAGATTCTGTTAATCTGTTTTTTAGATTAGAATCAGTCTGGACATTGTGACACAGACAGTCTCACACAGGGCACCTCAGACCTTCAAAACATTATCTGGGCCGACATGACACCAATTGTTAAAAGTTAAAAATCACACCACACCAGGGTATAGTCCATCAGGTTTAATTGGAAGCACTAGCTTTCGGAGTGTCACTCCTTCATCAGGTGATGAGGGAGCAACGCTCCAAAAGCTAATGTGCTTCCAATTAAACCTGTTGGACTATAACCTGGTGTGGTGTGATTTTTAACTTTGTACACCCCAGTCCAACACCAGCATCTCCAAACCAATTGTTAAAGTTCACTTGAGAATGTAACTTTAAAAAAGGTCTGTGATTTACATATGAAAGAACTGAAACCAACATGTTCATTCTAAAAGATGAGACTGAACAAACAATCCAGGAATTTTTCAATATATAATTTTAGTTACATCACACTGTAAACTTTTGCTATAAATCCTGTACTCCACAACCATCTGATAAAGGAGTAGTGTGCCGAAAGCGAATGCTTCCAAATAAACCTGTTGAACTATAACCTGGTGTTGTGTGATTTTTAACTTTGAAAGAGACAAGATATTTCTAAAAGGTTTAACATTTGTTTTGTCCCACATTTCCAGTGCCTGTGCAACTAAGGAACAATCAAGCACTTATTGCAATAGTTTTGAGTTTATTGCGTAAAAGCTCAACACAATCAACAACTAAATTATTGATGCATAGGTCAGCAGCAGATCAAAACAAGTAAGAAAAGAATCAAAAACAATTCGACTCATTGAAGTTTGTTAATAATGGACTTGTTCCTAAATGGTGCATTGTAGCAGCTAAACACAGCTCTACTTATTTCTATATGCTTGTAAATTTTTTTTTTTGACTTTGACACAATTCACCTCTTTGCAGTTACAGCAAATCATGTGGCTGTGCACGCTAAACATTACGATGGATGTTTCTGTATTCATTATATCATGTATTTTATCACGTTCTTCCATTAACTGACAATGGGAATGTGAGAGGGATCTTACACAAGCTGAATTCAGTCTACACACCCACTATCATCCTCGAGAAGGCCTCTATTGATTTTCATTGTAGTTGATCAGATCCTGGGACATTTGCTCCATATGGTGTTCAATTGTAAGGAGCGTAAGCAACATAATTTTATGAAAAATGAAAATCCGATTGACTGACCAATTCTCCTACATTCCACAGACCATCTGATAGACAGGGATGAAGGTCCTCCATTTGTGTTTCTTCTTGCTGGGGAGATCAAAACAAAGGCCATAAATATAAGATAGGCCACAATACATCACCATTAGGACTTCAGGAGGATCCTTTATATCTTAAAGGACGGATCCCATGACCAGGAGGAATAGCTGAGGCACACACCATGAATGCACTTCAGGGGAAATTTGTTTTTTTGCTGTAATTCAATGATAATCAAGCCACTGTACAGGTTGAGGCAACATTCTCAAAATTTTAGACCATTATACAGTGACGGTAAAAACAATGACTGCAGATGCTGAAAACCAAATACTGGATTAGTGGTGCTGGAAGAGCACAGCAGTTCAGGCAGCATCCAACGAGCAGCGAAATTGACGTTCCTGATGAAGGGCTTTTGCCTGAAACGTCGATTTCGCTGCTCGTTGGATGCTGCCTGAACTGCTGTGCTCTTCCAGCACCACTAATCCATTATACAGTGACTCCTACTGAGCAGTGCTCGCAAAAACATGCAGAATCAAGATATATTTTTCATATTAATTCAGTACGATAGTCTTGATTCTTCAGAAAGTACAGAAGGCTGTGAAATTCACCTCAGTGTTATGAAGGTGTGAATCAAACAGAAATATTCAGTGCCGCACATGAGAGAGGGGTGAATCCAAAAACCACAGAAATATATGAATAGTAAAAAATTAGTTAATAAAATGACCGGGTCAATTAAAGATTGATAGGATATGAAATTGTGGATGTAGATACCATGTTAGTAAATAAATACTGGGGTGGCATGGTGGCAGGGACCTGGGCTTGATTCAATCCTCAGGCAACTGTCTCTGTGGAGTCAAGAGTGTGGTGCTGGAAAAGCACAGCAGGTCAGGCAGCATTCGAGGAGGAGGAGAATCAACGTTTCAGGCAAATGCCCTTCATCAGGTACTACTGTGCTTTTCCAGCACCACACCTCTCAACTCTAATCTCCAGCATTTGCAGTCCTTACTTTGGCCCTGTCTCTGTGGAGTTTGCACACTGCCCCTGTGTCTGCATAGGTTTCCTCCTGCCGTCCAAATATATGCAGGTTAGGTAGACTGGCCGTGCTAAATTGCCCGTAGTGTCCAAGGATGTGCAGGCTAAGTGGGTTAGCCATTCAGTATGTGAGGCTACAGGGAGAAAGTAGGGGGTTGGGTCGGTGTGGACTTGATAGGCCAAATGGCCTGCTCCCACACTGTAGGGATTTTATGATTCTGACACCTTGTACACACATTTGCCCATATCCCTTAATCCCTTTAATAACAAATGGAATTTGTGCAGTAGTGGAATTAAACATGCTTAGAAAGGTAATTAATTTACAAAGTTTTTCTGACATCCAGGGGATTGAACCGAAGATTGTTAGTGTATTGTAGTATAATGGTCCAACAATGCCCTGCAATGATCACAAATGCCTTTTCACAAGCAGTGTGCTGTCAGCTCAAGAGAAGTAATCTTGCGATACCTTGATTAGTCCATCACTGTTTAATTATATTAATGGGAAGCAAAATGTGTCAAGTCAATTTCATGATTTTACTTTGAAGGTTTTGTGCTTAGACTTGCATTTTACTGAACAGTTTAACTTGCTTGTGTGTCCATCTTTCTTCCACTGAAGAATTTGGAGATCAACCCGAATCATATGGCTTGTCAATATTGTGTTTCTGGACCTGTCAAAAATATGAAGAATATACAGTTTGTATCCTGTATTATGTCCAATATAAACTACTGTTCAATAAAGAGTTAGCCCTGCATCATTACATTCTACAAACTGGGTTGTCTAATGTGATATTTTACTTCATTAGAGAAACATGCAATCTGCCTGCCATCCCGTTGCCCACCACCCCCTCCCCAATTGAAGCAAAACGCTCAGAGATGCAACGTAGTTTTACTTCCTTCATCTTTATTCCGGGCCCTGGAGGGAGAGAGAATGATCGCCCTTGTGCACAGAGACATGAGTTCACGGTCTTCTCTGCAATAGCAGTTTCTCAATGAACTACATAGTCATTTTATAGGAAGGAGCATCCAGATAAGGCAATGTACATATTGATTGGGTGACCATTACAATCAGTGAGTATCAATAGCAGAGGACATGCCTTTTATTGTTATACAATGAATGTTCTTAACCTTGTTAACTTGATTCATATAATGGATACTTTTCGCCTTGTTAGCTGACCTTGTGTACAGAATGCTTCCAATATTGTTAAACAGCTCTACATGATGAATACTTTTCCACCTTGTTAACCCATTAAACCCCGTTGTTAACTATAAGCTCTTATCTGGTCTGAGTCATGCTCAGCTGAATCTCGTTTCACAAAACTCTGAACTTAACTCTTTCCCTGCCTGCTTATACCCGATACACATTCTCATGTCTTCTTCAGTGAGCACCAGTATAAAGTCTAGGAGCATCATCTACAGACTATCAAACTTTAATTTCCAACATGTACTTATTTTTAAAAGAGAATTTCCACAGTGTAATAAATGACTATGGATGTAAATATAGTGGCTGAGGGAGAGAGAGAGAGAGCAGGTGAGATGAGGACTCTGATACAGCAGTTAGCATCACTGAGAGGAGCGAGGGAGGTGAGGGCCCTGTGACTGACAGACAGCATCACTGAGAGGAGCGAGGGAGATGAGGGCCCTCTGACTGACAGACAGCATCACTGAGAGGAGCGAGGGAGGTGAGGGCTCTGTGATAGACAGACAGCATCACTGAGAGGAGCGAGGGAGGTGAGGGCCCTGTGACTGACAGACAGCATCACTGAGAGGAGCGAGGGAGGTGACGGCCCTGTGATAGACAGACAGCATCACTGAGAGGAGCGAGGGAGGTGAGGGCTCTCTCACAGACAGACAGCATCACTGTGAGGAGCGAGGGAGGTGAGGGCTCTCTCACAGACAGACAGCATCACTGAGAGGGGCAGGTGAAATGAGGACCCTGTGCAGGGTGACCATGTCTGGGAAATGAGCATTCAAGTTTATTCATCTTTCAGAAGGACAGGCTAGACAAAAGTAGCTGAGGTGGCATTATTAATGAAAGATGAAATCAGTGCACCAATGAGAAAGAATATAGGTGTGGGAAATCTATATACAGAATATGTGTGCATAATGCTAAGAAGCAAACAAGGGTTGGAAAACACTAGTCCCAGTTGTCTATAGGCCTCCAAAAAGTAGTGGTGAGGTAATGGATGGTATTAAGCAGGAAATCAGAGATGCATGGAGCAAGGATGCTACAATGAAGTTTGGAGGAACAGAGGTATCTCGAGGAGCTTGTCTACAGATTCCTGAAGATGGCAGGACAGGTTTATAGGGTAATTATGAAGGCATACAGAACATTTGCCCTGATTGTGGCATATATTATAAAAGCCTGAAGATTATATTGAACTGTACAGCTCTTTGGTTAGTCCACAGCTGGAGTATTGTGTGCAGTTCTAATCACTGCACTGTAGGATGGATATGATTACACCGTTGGAGATCCAAAGAAACTCCACCAGGGTGTTGCCTGTGATAGAGCAGATTAGGTAGGGAGAGGCTGGATAAGCTTGGGTTTCTTTTTAGAGAAAAACCTGTTTAGACTGGCTCCTTTTAAAACATAAATTCATTTAGTCTGGGAGAAGGGCATCCATAAGGAAGGGTGTTATTCATAAGTTCACCTTGTTGCGACCAAGGAGTGGATAAGTAACTCAGGGGAATCAGTTCATCCCTCATTAACTGGCAGTTTGACAATTTGTTGTATCCCAGCTGAAACTGTAATAAGTTGGGTAACATCATTCGGGGACTAGTTGTAACAGGAGATATATATGAGCATTGTAAATTAGGAAGAATCATTGAAGAACATCTGGCATTTTCATTAACTTGAGAAGCCTCAGAAGACAAAATGATTGGAGAAAATTGACTGACAGAATTTGAAAGAAGTAAGACACAATCCTATTGATAATATATCAGAATAGAAAAATAAATCTGACCACGAGTTCATTTCAATTTTTACTGAAAGAGAGGAGACAGTAATGAAAAAAAGTGTTGTGTTTGTAACGACTCCAATGAGGTTGATTGACTAATACACAGAAATAGAAAATAAGAAACAAATATAGTTAATGAAAAAATACTGACTTACTGAAATATGAGAAGGGAAGTTTCAATATATTTACTGTTACTGTTCTGGGCTTCAGAAAAACTGGATGGCGGCATCCTTGGACTGACTACTTTATGATTTTTTTTCCCATTTTATATCATAAAATTCTTCCTATCAGCAGCAATAATCAGGTTAAAGATCCTGTCATACATTGTCCTGGTTCATTATTTCAAAATTAAAGAGCTTGTGAACAACAAACAAACTGAGGGACACCAGTCAGTGTACAGATATCCCCCTGAGAGAGGGGCTGGGGTGTGCGCCAAGTCTTGGGAGGTGTGTATCAGCAAAGTGAGGCAGAAACTGGGCAGATGGAAGCTACAGTCTCTCTCCATCGCGGGGAAAAACCTGGTCATCAGGTGTGAGGCACTGTCATTGCTGTTATACGTGGCACAGGTCTGGTCTATTCCCAGAACCTGTGCCGCTGCAGTCACCCGGGCCATCTTCCAATTTATATGGACATCAAAGATGGACCGGGTCCGAAAGGACTTGATTTATAAAGATCTGGGCAACGGGGGCAAAATACACCCAATGCCGTCCTCACCGTGATGGCCACCTTTGTGTGTGGCTGCATCAAGCTGTGTGTGGATGCCCGGTATGCAAACATCAAGTGTCACTACGTACTGAGATTCTACCTGTCCCCGGTGTTGCGAAGGATGGGCCTGGCCTCGCTGCCGCGGAACACTCCGAGTAGTTGGACCGTTCCATATCACCTGTCCTTCGTGGAGGAGTTTATGAAGAAAAACACCTTTGACCATAAGTCCATCAGGAAGTGGTCAGCACGTAGTTTCCTTGAGACCCTTCGAGAAAAGGAGAGGACAGACCCAATGAGCGGTTCCCTAAGCAGACTGTCAAAGTCATTTGGCAGAATGCCTCATCGCCAGAACTTTCCAACAGGCACCAAGACATGTCTTGGCTGGTGGTGAGAAGGGCTCTGCCTGCACGCCCGGACTCTCTCCCGTACTGCACGCTGCCCTCGAAGCAGCGGCGGGGGGGGGAAACGAGACTGTCACACACCTCCTTCTGGAATGTGCCTATGCAGAAGAGGTCTGGAGAGGAATGCAGTGGTGTTTGTCGAGGTTCATCCCGAGCACCTCCATGACGCGGGACAGCATGCTCTACAGTCTGTTCCCCGGGACGCACACCGAGACGAACATCAACTGTGCCTGGAGGATCATCAACTCGGTGAAGGACGCCCTCTGGGTGTCCTTGGTCCGAAACCTGTTGATCTTCCAGCTGAAGGAGTTGACCCCGACTGAGTGTTGCAGATTGGCACATTCCAAGGTCCAGGACTACGTGTTGAGGGACGCGCTGAAGCTTGGGGAAGCTGCCGCCAAGGCACAGTGAGGAAAGATCACTGTGTAACATTTGCCTGCCTAAGAAGAACAGGGGCCCACGCAGTCATTTGGGCTCTGCTGATGCCTCAGCTAAATATATTGATATGTGATTGATAAACGTACAGACCTGTACATACAAATGATAAATTCTGATCTCTGTATGGAGTATTTACATATGTATAGCATGACCAACTGTACAGACCATCAAAATATTTTATGAATAAAGTATATTTTTGAAAAAAAAAGTCACCTGCAGATTATCCAGCTTGGAAAACAAAGGTTTAGACACATGAATACACAATGAAATTATATTTCAGGCATCAGCTTTTTGGCACAAAGAGATAAAGAATCACAAAGTTTTAACAGCGTGTAAAGAGTCCTTTTAGCCGTTCGTGTTCATGCCAGTCATCAATTCCAATCACATTTCCCAGCAATTGGCTTGGAGCCTTGTATGCAGTGACATTTCAAGTGTTAAAAACCACACAACACCAACAGGTTTATTTGGAAGCACAAGGTGACATTTCAAGTGTGTATCTAAATAGTTCTTAAATGCCTTGAGGATTCCCATTTCAATCACCTTCTTGGCAGTGAATTCCAGGTATCTACAACCTACTGCATGAAGAATTGTTCCTCAAAGCCCCCCCAACCTCCTGCTCCTTAAAAAACTTAATAATGAATGAATGATGGCTTCATAACAGCAGAACCACAAGGCTCTTTCTCAACTGGTTTATGTCTTAGCTTCTCAGAAAACCACAGCTGGTTAAAGGCAAATTGCACAAAACATCAATTTGCTGAGAATATCAAGATGGTGGTGCACGTTTGGAATGAGCTGCCAGTGGAAGTGATGGAGGCTGGGACAATGACATCATTTAAAAGGCATCTGGATGGATGCATAAACAGGAAGGGTTTAGAGGGCTATGGTCAAAATGCTGACAAATGGGACTTGATTAATTTAGAGCATCTAGTTGCAGTGGATGTGTTGGACCAAAGGGTGTGTTTCCATGCTGTAAAACTCTGACTCTATGTCTAAAACTTTCACCACTGCCAAGAATACAAATCATCAATGAAATAGCTGTGGTCCCAGATTAAATCTAGGCATTTTTGAAAATGTTTTATTCTTGATCTTTCCTTTTGTACAAGACGTTCTCTCCATTAAAATGATATATGTGTATTTGTGTCGTGTTCTCAGGGTTAGTAAGTAATAGAATTCTTTTCTTTCGCTAACCTTGTAATCGGCTCCTTCATTTTGAATGGCACTGCAGGTAAATTAACTTACATAACTGTGTGCTAAAAAATCTTTGTTGTGGCCAACTGAGGGGATTAAGAAATGGGCAGCCTGGTCACATCTCATAAACTGATCATAATCGCTCTCATGACCTGCATGGGATGCAGTAAATCCTTACATACTGAGGGAGGGTGGTCTGAAGGATGTGATGACCAAGAGAAGGAGGATGAGGCAATCAACAATGACAGTCTACTCTACTTCCAATCACTAAAACACTCAATTTTATTCTTAAAAATTCATTCAAAGGATGTGGCTATTGCTGGCTAGGCCAGCATTTATTGCCCACCCCAAGTTGCCAAAGGGCAGTTATGAAGCAACCATATTGCTGTAGTTCTGGAGTCAGGCCAGACCAGGTAAAGATGGCAATTCCTTCCCTAAAGGACATTAGTGAATGAGTAGAATTTTTTCTAACAATCGATTCATGGTCATCATTTGACTTTATTTCCAAATTTTTACTGAATTCAAATTCTACTATCTGCCACGACAGAATTTGAACCCAGAACATTACCTGGGTCTCTGAATTAACAGTCGAGCAATAATACCATTGGGCCATCATTATTAAAACCAAAACCAAACTGCTGCTGCTGAAATCTGAAATAAAAACAAGGCACTGGAAATACTCAGCAGGTCAGAAAAGAGATTTGTCTCAGGTTGTGATGATTCTTCAAAGAGCCTTTTTAATATGTTTGTTCATGGTTTGTCTAAGGCTGGTGGGACTAACACTAAACCACAATAATCACCTGCACATACTGTTTATTGTTCGTCCCTCACTGCAGTGGAGAAGGTGACGGTGAAATGCTTGTTTCATCCATGGCATTCTGTTCAATGCAGGTGCATCCACACTGCAGTTAGGGTGGAGAGTCCAGGAGTTCAGGAATATTGAACCATGTCAGGATGAAGGGTGGCTGGGAGGAGAACTGATTGCAGGCGTCGCTGATCATGTCCCTTGGGATGGTTGTGGTTAGGCTTTGCAAGACCTGATGAGCTCTGATGAAGAGTCATCTTGACTTGATAGGTTAGCTTGCTCTCTCTCTCTCCATGGATGCTGCCTGACCTGTTGTGATTTCCAGCATTTTGTTGTTTTCTGCACAGATTCCAGCATCTGCAGTAATTTTGCACCTATAAGGTTGGGGAGAAGCTGCCTAGGATCACCAATACCTGAAAAATGAACTCTTTTTTTTCCCCACAGGCGTTGATGTGCCGAATCTTTCCAGCACTTTCCGTTTTCCTTAAAGAGGCACGAACTACCTGACCTGCACAAATCATTCGCACCCAATTTGTTCTGCAATTCTGATCAACATCCTCCGTATAAAATAGTACAACACGATTTCTACACAAATTAAAGACCAAGTTCACTTGCGTAATCAGCAGAATTGCCTTTTGTATACAAGAGGCGATGCAATAATCATTTACAAAATGCAAAGCACACAATGTCAACATTGCAGCGTCAACTTCAGAAGCCGGTCTTAACAACACCAAGTTCCTCAATTCAACCCATCCTTTAGCAGGTTTTTCGCTGAACTCTGGCGCAATCAAACATTTACGATATCTCATTAAGACATCGATTTTCCATCATCGGCTTCTTGTAAATCTGTCCAACCCGGAAATGCACTAAGTAGCTTGACTGTAACAAGTGGAGCAGTAGCACCGCTTTTTCTAAGCAGGGCTGATTTCCGAATAAGGTAATGTCTGCAAAGATTAAACTGGTATTTAATGTTTAAGACATTGTTGATCGATTCAGGGTAGCTTGTAGGTTGTGAAAGTCACTTAAACAGCGGCTTTTGAAATCTGATGGATTGTAAAAACGTCAGAAGTGGGCCTTGGGCCGGATTGAATGGTTAGTGCAACAGCTGAAGGTGGGTCAGTTTGGAGCTCGCCCCGACCACTGTCAAAACGGGATTACGCCGTCTGCTGTAACCTCAGGACATCCCTCGGTGCGAGAAAACGATCAGCCATGTGCAGATCGTTGGCTGCCTGACCAACGATCAAAGATGTGCAGGCCAGGTGAATTGGCCATGCTAAATTGTCCGTAGTGTTAGTTAGGTAAGGGGTAAAATGTAGATGTAGGGGTATGGGTGGGTTACGCTTCGGCGGGGCGGTGTGGACTTGTTGGGCCGAAGGGCCTGTTTCCACACTGTAAGTAATCTAATCTAATGATCCAGGCGTCCTACTCTGTGTGAGCTAGAGCTATACTTAGCAAAGAGCACATATAAAACAATTCTGCAAAATACTGTCTCATGGTAATTTGAGAATTGTGCTGTCCAACCTACTGATGTACTTTAATCCTGTATGAATAACAAATTAAATCAATGTTATAGTGATGTTCTTCAATCTTAGCATTACTTCCAGCTAGATTTATTTTTTCTTATTCCTGTAATTTGGGTGTTCCTGCAAGACCAGGATACATTGACCTTTGGATGGTGATGTTGAGCCAGTCTTTCAGCTGCTGCAGTGTGTGTGTGTTAAGGTGTTCTATCAGCACTGAGTTAGCAAGCTCCAGAATTTGGACCAAATTATGAAGAGAAGGGTGAAATATATCCAACTCTGCATGCTGTATGACCTGCAGTTGGTGTTTTCTAGGCGACAGATGTTCTAAATAAGTCTTTGTGAGTTGCTGCAATATGTCTAGCAGACACTACACACTGCGGTCATTGTTACTAAAGATGCTGGACAATGTTTTATTCACTCCTGGGAAATGGCTGGCCAGCATTTAGTGCCCATCTGTAATTGCCCTTGAAGTGCTGGTGAGCTGCCTTCTCAAACCACTGCAGTCAGCGTGCTGTGGGTAGACCCACAATGCTCTTAGGGACAGAATTCCAGGATTTTAACCCAGCAACTCTGAAGGAATGGCAATGTGTTTCCAAAGTTAAAAATCACACAACACCATTTATTTGGAAGTACAAGCTTTCGGAGCGCTGCTCCTTCATCAGGTAGCTAGTGGGGCAGAATTATAGAACACAGAATTTATATCGCCAGTCACTTGCAGGGTGTGGTGTTCCATGTATCTGCTGCACTTGTCCTTCTAGTGGAAGTGGTCATGTTGCAAGTGCCATCTAAGGATCTTTGGTGAAATTTTGCAATGCATCTTGTAGATAGTTCACACGCTACAGAGTGTTGGCGGTGGAAGGAATACATTGTGGATATGGTTGCTTTGTCCTGGATGGTGTCAAACTTCTTAAGTGTTATTGAAGGTGCCTTCACCCAGGCAAGTGGGAAGTGGCTTCTTCAGGAAGGGCTTATGCCCGAAACGTCGATTCTCCCGTTCCTTGGAGGCTGCCTGACCTGCTGTGCTTTTCCAGCAACACATTTTCAGCTCTGATCTCCAGCATCTGCAGTCCTTACTTTCTCCTCGCAGTATTCCTAGCCTCTGACCTGCTTTTGTGGCCACTGTAATATATGGTGAGTCCAACTGAGTTTCTGAGCAATGCTAACCCCTAGGATGTCAATAGTCAGGGTTTCAGTGAATGGTAACGCCACCGAATGTTGAAGGCAGTGGTTATATTGTCTCATTGGAAATGGTGATTGCACAGCATTTGTGTGGAAAAATGTTATTTACCATTTGTCAGCCTAAGTATGGATATTGTCCAGATCTTGTTATATTTGAATTTGGTCTACTTCATTAACTCAGCAGTCACGAGTAGTGCTGAACATTGTGCAATCATTGGCAAACATCCCCACTTTTGACCTTATGATGAAGGGAAGGTCACTGATGAAGCAGTTAAAGATAGTTGAGCCATGGGCATTACCATGAGGAAGTGCTGCAGAGATGTCCTAGAGCTTTGATAACTGACCTCCAACAACCACATCCGCATTTATATGTGCCAAGATGACTCCAATCAGTGGAGAGTTACATCCCAATTCTGGTTTTGTTGGAATTCGTCAAAGTTGGCCAAATTGTCTTAAGTTTCTTGAATGTTGAAGCTGCACTCATCCAGCCAAGTGAAAAGTGTTATGTCATAATCCACTTTCTGCCCTGATGTTGGGCAAGCTCTGCAGAATCAGGAAGTGACTTGCTTACCAAAGAACAATGAGCCCCTTTCCTACTTCTGTAACCACAGTATTCATAAATAATTTTTAATCAACCTGTTCAGGTGTGTTATAACACACCTGTGGTTCGGACTGGACTTGAACAAAGGTCTCAAATTTACCACTGCATTGCAAGAGCCTTCTACAGTATTCATATTGTACAGCCAGTTAAGATTGTAATTAGTGGTGACAGTCAGAATGTTGACAATAAGTGATTCAGAAAAGATAGTACCCAAAGGGAAATGGTTACCTTCATTTATTGAAGACAGTCATTGATTGGGACGTTAGCAAAGATGTTACTTTTCTCTTAGCATCCCAAAGTATTATATAATTAAATAACCATTTAGGAAAGCTAATAGACTGTTCTAATTTATTGCAAGAGACATTGAGTACAAAAGTAGGGAAGTTATGCTTCAGCTGAACAGGACACTTTTGAGTCAAAATCTGGAATACTGTGCACAGCATTAGTCACCTTATTAAGGAAGGCCGGAGACAGTTCTGTCTAGACGTACTTGAGGTGGGTGCCTTGTGAGGAAAGAATTATATCTGCTAGCATTTAGAAAAGTAGGAGGCAACTTGATTGAAAGATACAAGCTCCTGATGAGCATTGACAGGATAGATTTGCAGAGGATGTTTCTTCTTATGGGAGGATCTAGAACTCGGGATCAATGTTTAAAATTAGGGGCTGTCCGTGTGGCTCAAGGGTCTTTGGAATGCTTCCTTAAAGTGGTAGAAGCAGAGTCCTTGAATAGTTTAAAAGCAGAGATAGATTCTTGCTGGGCAAAAGGGTGAAAAGCAAAGAGAAAATGATTAGTGAAGACAAATGTAGGTTCATCAAAATCAGAAATCAGAGAAATTAAAATGGGGAGCAAATATGGCATATTTTAGTTTGGCCTTCACAAAAGAGGACAAAAGACCTAAAAATGTTGAGGAACACCCGCTCGAATGAGACTAACTTGGAAATAAATTGCCATTCCTTCACAGCTGCTGGAAATCAGTACTAGTAGGGAAACTGATGGGATTAAAGGCTGCCAAATCCCCAGGATCCAATAATCTACATCCCAGAGTACTTAAGGAAATGGTCCTAGAAATAGTGGCTGCATTTATGGTCTTTTTTCAAGATTCTATAGACGCTGAATCAGTTCCTATAGATTGGAGGGGTAGCATATTGAATAAAGGAGGCAAAGGGAAAACAGGGAATTATACACTGGTTAGCCTGGCATCAGTATAGTAGGGAAAGTTCTAGGGTCCAGTATAAAAGATTTAATAGCAGAGCACTTGGAACAGTGACAGAATTGCACAGTGTCAACTTGGATTTATGAAAATGAAATCATGCTCGACAATTTTACTGGCATTTTTCAAGGATGTAACTTGTAGAGGTTACAAGAAGGAACCAGTGAATACTTGAACTTTCAGAAGGCATTCGACAAGATCTCCCATAAGAAATTAGCATGTAAAACAAAAGCACATGGGATTGGAGTAGAGTACTGACATGGACATAGAACTGGCTGGCAGACAGGAAACAGAGTAGGAATAAACTAGTGTCTAGTAGGTACAGCAGGGATCAGTACTGGGACCCCAGCTATTCAAAATCTATTAATGATAAAGTTTGCAGTCAACACAAAGTTGGGCGGGAGGGTGACCATGATGCAGAGATGCTTCAGTGTGATTTGGATAAGTTGGTGAGTAGGCAAATGCATGACAGATGAAGTATAATATGGATAAATGTAGCAAAAACAAGACAGATTATCTGAATGGCGATAGATTTGTAAAGGGGGAGGTGCATTGAGACCCATGTGTCCTTATACACCAGTTGCTAAAAGTAAGCATGCAGGTGCAGCAGGCGGTAAAGAAAGCAAATAATATGTTGGCCTTCATAGCAAGAGCACTTGAGTACAGAAGCAGAGATGACTTGCTGCAATTACAGGGCCTTGACAAGACTACACCTGCAACACTGGGTGCAGTTTTGGTCTCCTTATCTGAAGATGGATGTTCTGGCTATGGAGGCAGTGCAACAAATGTTTACCAGACAGATTCCTGGGATGGCAGGACTGATATATGATGACAAACTGGATTGGTTAGGACTATGTTCCCTAGAGTTTAGAGGAATGAGGAGAGATTGCACAAAACCAATAAAATTCTAACAGGACTAGACAGAGCAAATATTGGAAGGATATTTCTGATGACTGCGGATTCCAGAACCAGCAGTCAAAGTCTAATGTTAAGGATCAGGCTAGACCCTCTCAAACCATTTTGAGGATGTAGCCCAGATCCTAACTTTGCTAGCCATTTTAAGCAGATGTAAAGTGGAAATTTCAGGAGGGAGATGCAGCTGGTCAAACCACTTAGTTTTAAACAAAACAGAATTTATTTACAAGATTACCAAATGAAACACAAACAAGAGAAACAGAATAAAGAATAACTTAACCTATCCAAAAACCCAACAGATTACCTCAATTTAATGATGCTGTTCCAAATACTTGCAACAATGCTCATAAACACCCCTTGGCACAAAAGGTAAAATCAGGGTCTTACAGGAGAGAGAGGATCAGCATGGACCTGCTTCTTTGGGTCCAGCAGCTTCACAACTGAACCCACACCAAACCAGAGAAAAGCTGAGCTGAGAGAACTGGCCACTCCCCTTTCATTGTACAATTTTTTTTCTAAATTTGAAAGCCCTTTGACTGAGGCAGTATCTGGTAGCTATACTCACACTGGCCCTAAAACTCTTCAAACCTAGATCTCTTAGAGTCTATGTCTTTATGACCGCTCTGAGAAAAAAAAACAAGGACAACATAAACTTGTTAAAGGAGCAGCATCATCACACTAAGGATACAATGTAGGCCTTTTATGACTGAAATGAGAAGAAATTGAGAGTGGCAAGCCATGTGGAATTCTCTTGCATAGACCACTGCTGAAGCCAAAACATAGTGTTTCCAAAATGATAGATATAATTCCTTTTGTTAAAAGAATCTAAGGGTATGTGGCAAAAGTGGGAACAAGGTATTGAGTTGGATGATCGAACATGGCCAAGCCGGTCCAAATAGCCTATTCCTGTTCCCAGTTTTTTTATTAGGCAGAAATGCAGCTTGAGTTCAGGTTACCCTCTTTGAATGAGAAGAAATTTAATTAAATAGATGGAGTTCTTCTAGCACAATTCATAGTTAGCCTTAAATGTATAAACTGCAGACCTGACCCCTCTGAATTACTGTACTGTTTCAATTACAAGAACTACGAGTATTCATTAGAAGAGCTAATGAGACGTTTCATAAAATGATCTTGAAAGGGTGATAGAAAAATCATTAGCAATGTATCTAATGACTGTGCTTACATAAACTCTAAAATGTGAACATTTTCTCCTTGGAGTTTGGCATAAAGATTTGTAAAAATTCCAGAAATTTAGGTGGTGTAAATAAATCCAGATTAGACATGTATGTTTTTGAAAGTATAAATCATTCCATTTAATATAGTGCACTAAGATGGATTGTTATTTACTGCTGCAGTAGTGAACATGTCCACAGATACCACCCCATGGAGTTCCAAGACTCAGAGCCCAGCTTCAAAACTGATTGACAAGTCCAAAGAGTCACCTTTTGTTCCAATAGGTGAGTTTCTGTAGGTAATGCAAAGGTTAACTCTGTGTACAAATGGCTTATTAGTATGGTTTCTATTTCAATAAATTAAAAAATATGCACCAACTTTAGAGTGATATTAAGGAAAATGATTATTTTGATCAAAAAATAAAATAGTTAATAAATGTAAACATCTGAAATTTATGTTTCAATTATAAATGGTTAAGAAAATGTGACATTTAGGAGTGCCAATTAGAAGGGGAATATGGTGAACATAAAACACATTAAAATTGCAATCAATTTCTTCAGTATTTAACAGTATATGAAACATTGTAAGACTCTGTTCCTTTTGAACCTCAATTATGATTTTCAATCGAGTACTGTAACTGACTTTGTGCAGAAGTTTGCACGATATATGAAAGGCATTGTCTAATTTAAAAATCTGCTCTTCAGTGAGATCTAATTTAATTTTTTGTCTGCTTTCATCTAAGAAATAAGGTACTGCACTGCTTGATGCCACATGGAAAGCATTAGTGGGATTGGGTACTTGTATAGATCTTCCCCCATACCAGCATTATACAGCTTGTCAGTGCTGTGTCAGCCTATTACACCTCCAGGCCAAAGTGAGGACTGCAGATGGTGGAACCCAGAGTTTAGATCAGCATGGTGCTGGAAAAACACAGCAGGTCAGGCAGCATCCGAGGAGCAGGAAAATTGACGTTTGGAAAAAAGCCCTTCATCAGGAATAGAGGCAGGGAGCCTCCAGGTGGAGAGATAAATGGCAGGGGGGTGGTGGGCTGGGGAGAAGGTAGCAAAGAGTACAATAGGTGAATGGGAGTGGGGATGGAGGTGATAGGTACAGCTCCAACCAATACATTAATGGACAATGTAAACTTACAATTGGGTTGAATTTATTCTGAATAGCACCTGCTAATCTCTCAGTAGAAATGTTTTCAGACAGATGAATTGGCAGAATTCTGGGTTAGCAATGGACTTGCAACAACAGAAGTAATTTGCATGAAGAACTAAAACTAAAATTAACATTCACTACAGGCGTGACTGGATTTGCAGCAATAGTTGGATTGGGACTTTATAAACTGCGAACCAGAGGGAACACCAAAATGTCTGTGCACCTTATACACACCCGTGTGGCTGCACAGGCATGTGTAGTGGGAGCTGTGACCTTCGGTAAGTGTTTTGGTTTTCAGCGAAATTGAATGTGTTAGCAGGAAGGAAAACGTATTAAAAATAAAAATTAAAAGCTTCTCACGACCATTCAAAAATTGCTCTAAGGTGAATAAAGCTGATTCCAGAAAAGCAATCAGCACTTGAACTCACACACGAGGAAGCTCAGAGTAATGGAAGGATCTTGGGATGCTTGTTAAATAGGGTATTTAAGGCGGCATGTGAGACACTTGCCTTTATCAGGCATGGAGTTGTTTCCAAGAGCAGGAAGGCCATGTTGCAGCTGAACAGAGCTTTGGTTAGGCCACAGCTGGAGTAGTGTGTGCAGTTTCTGGTCATGAGACTATAGGAAAGATATCATTGCAACGGACATTCACCAGGATGTTGCCTGGGATGGTGCATTTCTGCTCTGAAGAACATCTGGATAAGCTTGGGCTGATTTCTTTACAGCAGAGAGGATGGAATGGGTATTGATAGAAGTATATAAACATTGAGGAGCTGGACTAGGTGAATAGAGCAGCTGTGCCCCTAAGTTGAAGGATCAATAACTTGGGGGCATAAAGTGAAATGCAGAAAGCTCTGAGGGGATTTAGGAAAATCTTTTATCACCCAGAAGTAGTGGGGATTTAGAGTGCACTGCCTGGGAGGTTAGTTGAGGCAGGTAAGCTCACAATGTAATAAGAAATCTTGTTTGACCACTTGAGGTGCCATAACAGTCAAGAGTATGTGCCTAGTGCAAGAAATTAGCATAATTTTGGTCATATAAACCTGGTGTGCCAAAAGGCCTTTTCTGTACTGTCTGACTTGAAAGTGAGAGTTAAATGATCCCAGTGTTAGTATTGACTATACAGAACTAACTTTATGTTTGCTGGTTTGATTACGGACCTCTTTTTTCCATAAAAGGCTAAGGTGAGCCCAAACTCATTTCTATCTGCATTAATGAATATGGGTCAACTGCAATAGTTAAAAGTAGTACTTCGATTATATTTTACAGATTATACAACAAACAGAATTAAGGATGAATTATTAGAGAACCTTGGCTTGGTACAATAGCTGTGGAAATTTTAGAAATAAATCCAATTGCACAATTTCATATTTTTGTGCATTTCTTCCAAAGCACTAATTTGTTCAGCTCATTGATGAGCCAGCTAAACCTTGTTCTGGAACTAGATGTTCATAATTGATGTCAGTAGGAATTTCTTTCACTGTAACCATTTCAACTGCTTTCTGAAACACAAAAAAAAATGCTGGAGAAACTCAGCAGGTCTGACAGTATCTGTGATACAGATACAAATACAAAGAGAAACAGAGTTAACATTTAGCATTCAACATGACTATTTAGTTGAATCGGTTAAATCGTGCCAACTGAACACATGGGACACTTGCCTTTAACAGTTGTGGCATATTTATGGTATTCCACAATTAAGGCACATAATTTTTATGTTCTTAGTACATGTATCCATTTTCTAAACTCAGCATCGAAGTCAAACAACTGAGTTCATGTCTTGTTCTCAACTGTCTTTGCAGGTGTCCTGTATTCCATGTACAAAGAATATGTGGTGAAGCCAAGAGAAGCAAATCTCTCTAAGTAAATCTCCTCACTGTGTTATGCTGCATATATTTATGTATTATTATTAATATCTCACTTGGTATTGAGATGTCTTGAAGCAATGACATCCTCACAAATGGTTTGACATGAAATGTATTTTTCCAAAGGTTGGCAGTTTCGTATTTTGCACACTGGCTTTTCTTTGCACTGAGAATTTTCTGTTCATTAATAAACAAAGGCAAAGTACAAAAGGTTAAGTAATTTTGTTTGGAGTCTGATTTTTATGCACAGCATACATGAACACCATGTAAAACTAAAAACTTGCTCACAAAGTCAAACCTATGCGAAATCCACCTGGATAGCACACCAATTCGATATTTTTTAAGAAAAATCCAATCAACTCAATTGGAAAACAGAGCTTTTTTTTTATTTTGGGATGTATTCTATTAAAAACAATTCACCTGCAAAGCTAAAATATAAAGTTCAGATCAGCTCACATTCAGGCTTATTCATTCCATATTGTACGATTTCAGCTGATGCCATCAGTGTGACTGAGCATACAACGTACAGAGTCCTGTGAGGGATGCAAGTAGTTGGTCCTTACTTGCAGAAACTGCTGCTTTCGTTATAAGGGATAATTGAGAACCACATCCTGCTTTGCAAGTTCCAGCAACATGGGATCATCGAAAAATTTGCTGATACTGACATCTTCACTGAGGCCCTGTTAATAAAGGAAGTAGCAACACTTATTAAGATTTATTTCTACCTGATACACTTAATATCTCAAATACTAAGAGGCAATACAAAGTAATCTCCAAAAAAATTCACTGAATAATTTCACTTAGTGGCATTATGTAGGTTGGGAATCACGAAATGACAGTTTTAACGTAAAATTAGATGCCACTTTTTTAAGACGTGAACTGAAAACAAAAGCCAGC
Organism: Chiloscyllium punctatum; assembly: GCF_047496795.1. Taxonomy (NCBI): domain Eukaryota; kingdom Metazoa; phylum Chordata; class Chondrichthyes; order Orectolobiformes; family Hemiscylliidae; genus Chiloscyllium; species Chiloscyllium punctatum. Next base: position 31,530,968 of record NC_092780.1, on the reverse strand, counting down.
AAATGTAATTTCTGCATAGTACTATGTGGGTATGACAGTTTCAGGAACTTTATTTGTTGTGATGTTATAAAAGATCGGATTCAAATTACAGTACAATGGCTTAACTCCCAAAGCTACACGGGCAAATTAGAGAATAGAAGTTGGCATGTTTCTTCAGTTTTGACACAAAGTCCAGCCCTAGAAATTGCTTGCCATTACATTGATATATCATAAGAAGGCTATCAAGGGCTTGAAAAATTAAAATATACTAGTGTCATTACCTTTGCATGGCCGTGCATTTATTTTAAATTGCTAAAAGTTGGGCAGGCAAGATATTCAAAGTCTTGAGAGGAGGGATCAGAAAATCATATTGTTTTTTTTTCTCTTTCTCCTTGAATGTGGAGGATAGTTCTGAAACCTATTGCATGCCCTCTAGAAATTCCTTTACATCTCAGTCTTCAATGGGTATCCTTTCATTCTGTAGTTTGAGACTCCCCCAGTGGTGGAAATATCTTCTCAGCATCTACACTGTCAAGCCACCTCAGAACCTTGTACTGGAAGATCAAGGCCCAAACCCAGGCTGCAACAGATTTAGAACTCCATGCTGAAAAGGACAGCTGTCTGGTAGAAAGCAAATTACTGTAGGTAGCATTAACTGTATTCTCATTCCATGGCTCTCTCCAATTACTAAAGCAATATATTCCAATAAACATTTACACTTTTAAGTTTGCACAATTTTCAATAGTCAAACATTTTTTAATGTTTGAAGAGAATTGCTAATACAATTAATTTTCTCCCATTAGAATTAAGCTCTGATATAGAATCATAGGGCTGGGCAGCATGGAAATAGACCCTTCAGTCCAACTCGTCCATACTGACTAAATATCCTAATCTAGTCCCGTTTAGAAGAACTTGGCCCATATCCCTCTCAACCCTTCCTATTCATATACCCATCCAGATCCTTTTAACTGTTGTAATTGTACCAGCCTCCACCACTTCCTCTGGTAGCTCATTCCATACACGCACCACCCTCTGCATGAAAAGGTTCCTTTTAAATCATTCCCCTTAAACCTATGCATTCTACTAACCTGGAGAAAACACTTTGGTTATTCACCCTATCCATATCTCTCATGATTTTATAAACTTCTATAAGGTCACCCCTCAGCCTCTGATGCTCCAGGGAAATAACCCCTACCTATTGAGCCTCTCCCTATAGTTCAAACTCTCCAACCCTGGCAACATCCTTGTAAATCTTTTCTGAACCCTTTCAAGTTTCACAACATCTTTCCTATAGTAGGGAGACCAGAACTGGAACAGATCAGAAAAGAAGGAGAAGTAAAGGTAAGAATAGTGGCAGAGAAGCAGAATATAGGCTTGGAATCTAGTATATGAAAAATAAAGCACAGGGAATAAAACCTCTGTTTATTCAATTTGCACCAAAGACATTTAATGGATAGATGTTCTGCCCACGTCTTCATTTATTGTGATTCTGTCTCTAGGGATGTCTTTACATACAAATCATCTCTCTTCAGAATAATCAAATACTTGTTATGTGTTCTGAAATTTCTGTAGTTACTTCAACCACTGGCTAGTTTTAAGAAGTTTTCCTATTGGCAGGAGGTTGAAGTAATGAACTAGACTGAGCAATATGTACAAAACATTATTTCCACACTGTCAAAATATGCAATAATCAGATTCTTCAGAATCTAACAGGAAATGTGGAACTTCTGTGGTCTGCTGTCTCACATGCTCATTGTGATTTATAAGATCTTTCATCACCTCTAGTTATGCCACCCATTTAAACTTCAAGCCAACAGTCCAAGATGTCAATCTAAAAGTTAGCAAAATTTCAAAACTCATAAAACTGAATGTTTGAGAGGTTAGATGGACCAAGAGTTTAAGAGTCTCACTGTAATTAATAATCATAGATATCTTGTGTTGGTTTGCAATCAAATAGGTAACTTGATAGGCCACATTGAAAAAATGGCACATATATTTCAACAAAGCTTAACTGGCCTATATTGCTGAGGAAATAATACCGTGCAGAATAGATTGATGTTTCGTGTCTACTGGTACCAAAAGTTCTGGAATAGATATTTGATTACCTTTCTCCTCCTTGTTTTGATCATGAATTCTCTGGCCAGATGAGGTGCAGGTTGTGGTTCCAAGGGTCTGATAATGATACTTTTATCCAAGGGATCACCAGGTACAATCTATTCACAGAACCACAAATCTTATTAAGTAATTACAGCTAACAATTATTCCTCCAGTCTCTGAAAATAATTTAAAATTTCAGAACATTTTACTTGGTATTTCATTTAAATGGAATTAATTGTTATAACACTTAAAACAGTCATTCCCAGGATTTGGACATCATGGCCAAGGTCAGCATTTAGTTGCTGAGAATTTAATACAACTTAATGTCTTCAGAGAGCTGACAAGACACAAGCCTGTTGACATGGGAATGGAATCATACATTTTTTTAAACTAAGAGAACACTAGGAAACTATTTGAGAATTTTTATGACCACCCAACAACTTTCTGGTCGTGCTTTCTTAAAAAAAGCACTCACACCAGCTTTCTATTTCCCAATTCCAAATGCACCTCATAATAATTAGATTAGAAAAATGGTGATTTTTATGTTGAATAACACTGCTATCAATAGGAAAACTGCACTTTCACCTGTACATATGATGTAGCTATTTACAGAAAGCAGTATTCTCTAAGTGGCTTTCACATCCTCGGATATTTCAAAGAAAATAAATGATTTGGAAAGCATATTCAGCCACTGATATGTAGGGACACCATATTCCAAACAGTAACAATTTCATATTCTGTTGTATTAAACAGACATGGCAACCTATTGGATGTCCATGTCCTGGAGTGAAACTTGAACCCACCAGCTTTTGACTCCAAGTTCACCACCATGCCATGTTAACATCTGATAGCAGCTGACTGATTAAAGATTTGAGCAACACAACGGATGAGATGTTTTCTAATTAATACACAGCAGTTGTTTGTTTCTGAAAGTAAAATTCTCACCTGCCAATGGTGGAAGACTGAGAGAGAGAAAGCTTGCCCCTGTGTGTGTGTCCGCAGGTCTGTCTCAAAGCCAAATGAATCAATAGCTGGTACAAATGCTTTGATTGTATAAAGTGGAGAACCTGGGATTGGTGCATCCTGTGTCACATGGCCTCTGTAAATAAAAAAATTGCAGAGAAACTAATGTTCACGCTTGCATGTTTACATTATCCAGTCTGCACTGGACAATAAATGTCAGTGTAAAAATTCTTTGCATAACAAATTCTGACCAGAGAGCTCCTTTGAGCTTTTATAATTGTGTGCTAAGTTGCTATCTTAATTAGAGTACTGAAATATCTCCAATGCAATTCCTGCTTGAAAATTTATGAAGCCATTGTAGTCTCTGTACTGCCATGATTCCATGATTGACTATCTAGTCCAGGGTTTGTCAAGCAGTGGGTCACAAGGGACCATGAGATGAGATTCTGAAGTTGCAAGCTCCAAACCAGAAGTGGCTGCTATGGAGCTCCAACTTAGCATTAAGTGGTTAGGTCTTTTCAATCCTCTTTTATTCCCCAAATTGGAGGCTGATCTTTGAGACCTAATTCTTGCTCCAAAGGAGCATGTGAAGAGGCACATTTTTAAAGCGAGGTCAATAAATCCTAACCTTACTGCTAGGATTTGATTCGCAATTGATCCAAAATCACTTTAATTTACCAGATTACACCATACGTAATGCCATCGATATGCCTACTTTTTTTTAAAAATGGCACAGTGTATTGCAGAATATATTCAAAACTAAAAGAACTAAGAGTTCCTTCGTTTAAACAGGCAATATGTGATTCTAAAATGTATTTAAATAAAACTGAACAGGGGTAAAGCATTCCCTTAATTTTAATTTTGCTGCTTCCTTCTGCCCACAGCCAGTATTGCAACATTTTCACAGAATACTATAGTACATTTGTGCTATCTAAAATCCAAGATAAAGCTTAAACCTGACGTGGATAGAATTAATCTGCGTACCTCCTTCTAGCCAAGACTGTATAAACTGCTGAAACACAGTCTGCTGGTGCCTGCACCTCCACAAAGTAATAAGGCTCCATCAGACGAGGTGTGGCCTATAAGAAAGCATTCTTTTATTAGCAAACCTACTTGTATATCACAGAACAGAGAAACTGTATTTAGAAAGGTATCTTACAATTCAAAAGTTGCAGCAAAAAAATTGTTGATCTGAATAAATTTGTTAAAATTTAGTGTGCTGAATGGTTAAAGAACATGAAAAATAACAAACAGAAATTTATTTAAAAATATACATAGACAAATATACACCAAAATATTTTGTACGGTAAAACAAAGTTTTTAATACTTTCGTCATTTCACTTAATAAATTAGGAAATGATGCACCGTAACAATGGACTGTTAAAGGACACAAAATGTTAGAGCAAAACTCTTACCATTAGGAAAGCTGAATACACTACTCGTCTGGCTGTAGGAATAATTTGTCCTCCACCTCTGTGCAACGGCTCCTGAGCTATTACCGCATCAAGTATCTTGAATTTCACATTGCGTATTGCTGTGAAGATACAAAATCCAAGATACATTTATGATAATTCTAATTTTAATACCATATTAATTTCAAATTGGAGATGCAAAGCACTTGCTCCTTTCTGAAGAAAGTTTGGAAGGTTTGTTAAATCATACTTCTATACATTTGCAAATAAAGGATACAATTCTGGATTATTGGGTTAAGTGAAACCAAAGCATCTACAGAAGTATCAGTCTGCATCTGACTGAGTCAGTAAACAGCAAAATACTGCTTTTGCAGAGTTTTCATCCTTTCAATGTGATTTTAAACTGATGCTTTATTTGCCACAGCGGATGATAAATAATCATGATCAGAAGAGGAATAAAAAATTCTTACTGTCTAGTTAACATCCCTTCAATCAATACTGTAATGTAGGATTAACTATTTATCTTTTGATTGTTTGTGACACCTATTGGTACACAAAAATGATTATCACATTTACACACAAAAGTGCTACACTGTAATCTTTCCATTAGCTTTGATAGAATGCAAGCATATTTTCCATTATCTATTACGAGATGCATTAAACAAGTTTTAATAACCTGATTAAACTGAGTAAGGCCATTCCACTAAATGAAGATCACCAATTTAGAGTGATCCTAAAGACCCCACACGACAGCATCCACTGGCTCTCAATAATTTGCAGTTTCAGTACTTTATATGTAACTGTTGATTATTCTGTGTGAAGAAATGCACCTGCCAACAGTTCTAAATTTAAAAGGCATTTGGATGGGTATATGAATAGGAAGGGTTTGGAGGGATATGGGCCGAGTGCTGGTAGGTGGGACTAAATTGGGTTGGGATGTCAGGTCGGCATGGACGAGTTGGACCGAGGGGTCTGTTTCCATGCTGTACATCTCTGTGACTCTATGCTGTTATCAGACTTGTGAAGAGATCTTTCTCTGCACCATTTCCACAACTGTAATACTATATTGTGCATTCTGTTCTATTACCTTGATGTACTTACATGAGGTATGATTTGTCTGGTTAGCACACAAAACAATACTTTTCACTGCACCTTGCCCATATGGCAATAATAAAATTAAAGTATTAGATTTCTCAGTGCAACTTTTCAGTTGCAGTCAAAGTTTGTTTCCTACCATTGTCACTCTGAGGAGTTATATAATGACTCCTTTTCAAACGCTCTAACCTCTCAGGGAAGCGAGAAATCTCTTTTCTTCATGGAATTATAGGGGAATGTTAGTGTGACTTCACATCCAACCATGCCTCTTCCCACTTCAGGATGAGAATATTGTGCGTTGTATTCATTCATAGGGTTGTTGGATTAGCCAGCATTTATTGCCCATCCTTAAATGCCCTGGAGAAAACGATGGTGAGCTACCTTCATGAATAAAGCAGAGGAATAGCCGCAGTGCTGAGGGACTCTCAGGATTTTGACCCACTGCCATGAAGGCACAGCAAAATAATTTCAAGTCAAGATGGTATGTATGTTGAAAAAGAGCTTGCTGCTGGTGGCACTCCCATGTATCTGATGCCAATGTCCTTTTATGTAGTTGAGATTGTAAGATTGAAAGGTGCAGTCAAAAGAGGCTTGCTTGAGCTGTTCCAGTGCATCTTATAGATGGTTCACACTGCTGTCATTGTGTGTCAACGGTGTAGGGGATGAATGCTGAAGGTGGCAGATGGGGGTGCCAATCAAATGGGCTGCTTTAACCTGGGTGGCACGTTTTCTTTGAATGTTATAGGAGCTGCACTCATCCAAGTAAATAGAGAGTATTTCAGCACACTTCTGAACTGTGCCTAGTAGAGGAAGTATAAGCTGTGAAGTCAGAAACTAAAGTTACTTCCAGCAGAATTTCCAGCCTTTGATTTGACCTGTGGCCACAGTATTTGTACAGTTGGTCCTATTCAGTTTCTGGTCAATTGTAAACCCCAGGATTTACATAATGAGGGATTCAGCAATAATAATACTAATAAGTATAAAGTGGCATTGGTTAGAATTTTGCTTGTTGGAGATGACTGTGGCCTGGCACTTATGTGGCATGAATGTTATTTGCCACTTATTAGCCCAAGATTGAATGCTGTCCAGGTCTTATTGCATGAAAAAGGGACTGCTTCAGTATCTGAGGAGTTGAAAATGCTGCTGAATACTGTGTGATCATCAGCCAAAATCCCACTTCTGACCTTACAATGGAGGAAAGATCATTGATGAAACAGTTGGGATGGTTCGGCCTTGGACACTACCTGAATAACTTCCGTAGTAGCTGAGATGATTATCCTAATGACCACAACCACTTTCTTTTGTGCTAGGTATGACTCTAATCATAGATCATCACAGAGCTCCAGATTATCAACACTCAAATGCAATGATTCACTTAAATAAAATCACTCTGGATTATTTTTGCCATATAGCTCACCAAAGCAATGATATGCAATGGAGTTATGAGAGCCAGATACGAATAAGTGAGCAAAGTACATCAAATTGTGACAGAAACAAACAATGGAACATATGAGGGATCAATTAAATTTATACACTAACGTTTATTAGGCTGACTAACACAACAACATTACTGTAACAAGACAAAGATCAAAGTTAAAACAAATTGCTGGTAAAACTAAGCAGGTCTGGCAGCATCTATAGGGAGAATTTCAGCATATTATGTTTCAGATTTCCATCATCTGCAATTGTTTTATATTGCGTATTAACAATATCTTTATAACTTATCACGAATTTTAAAAAGTGATTCTACCAGTTACTAAAATATTACGCATATTGCTTTTATTGCTTGCTTGTCAATACATACGCTCATCACAAAGTGGTCCTTCTCGAGTTCCCCACTGGAATCCCTGGACGATGCTGTCTTTCACATAACCTAAAAGTGCTTTATCCACCTATAAGAGGACCAGTTTAAAAACAATATACAGGTTAGTCTAATGTAGGCTCATTCAGATTACTAAGTTTATTAAGTTAAATATTTACAGCAAAGTAGTAAAACTTGGTGTGACTTCCCCAGCTCCAGAATGAGTGAGCTAATATCAGCTGCCATGCTAGCTAACTAATGGATTATTTACTTTTAGGCCCAAATCATGTTAAATCTTAAAATTTTGATATTGTCTGTGAGGTTTAACACCTTGCCAGTGAAGCATAGCTGTTTCAGTCTCTGCCTTTCCTTTTGATCAGTACCTGGATACTGTAACATTCCTTCTATGACTGTGTATGGATTAAGGATCCAAATAACAGAACAACATCAATTCAATCTTCTTGCAAAACCCAAAAAATATTTATTGTAAATTCAACAACGAAGCAGTAAAGCTTAGTAGCTAAAACCCAAAAAGGTAACTGGAAGTTAGAACTTAAAACAAATATCTCCAAGAATGAGATATTACCATCAGGAGGATGGAGGTTTAATTCAGGCCTTCAAGAAGATGCTGGATCATTTTTTAAAGTGTGCAGGGTTATGGGAAAAGGCAGAAGTTTGGTACTAACTCAAAACACTGGTGCAAATATTGGTCAAGTGGCCACCTTCTGCATTTAACAATTCTGTGATCAAATACTTTCCAAATTACAAGTATGAAAAATGCTCATGTTAAAAATACTCAAAATATGTTGATAAGGTGGCTTTGGAAGATGGTTGAAATGTAATTAGTGTACAACAGATGCTACACTGGAATTTACTTCTCATAAACACACCAGGAAGGCTTAATGTGGCTTCAAGCAGTTCGAGATTTATGCATTTTTTTAAACACTGAACTTGAGCAGAATTAGTTCATTTTTAACTTTACATTTTCATGGAAATGATTTGTAACAAATAACAGAGCTGTTGTGAAAAGTACTTTCGTTTTTACACATTTACCTCTGATGGCAATGTATCATCAACCAAAATGTTTGGGCCTGTTGTGTCAGGTCCAAAGGCCCAAATGGAACGGGCAGCCAATAAATCCCAATCATACTTTGTCTGGAAAAATTCACCCAGTTTTTTCCTGTAGTTGGGTACAAAAAAAAAGTTTAATTACATAGCTTTAAAGGCCAATTTGCTGCATTAAAATAACAATGTACATAATTCAAGTTCTGCTTTGCAAACAAATTATGCCAAAATGTTTCTATCACTTAGCTGCAAAGTTCAAAGTATATCTGGTTACTTCACAATGTGCTATTTACAAATACACCACATCAACATTACAAATAATTACATACCCAATTGGCAGTTATGCATTTCATACCTGTTCCAGGTAATTTGGACAACTTCATTCTCAATATCTTCTGCTAAACCTTTCTCTAGGGGTTCTGCAATCATTGTGATCTTATTCCTTTTGGGAAGAAAGAGGAAAAACATCATATTTGGGGTATGTTTTATGTGCTAAGGTTCACAGATTTTCTTTTAAGCCTTACTCTAAACTATTATCTCCCCACTATTCTCCTCACCTCCCAATATCTACTATCAGTTGTAACCAAATCCATAATGTGCCCTCGGATTTCCAATAATGCTGTTGCAGGCTAGGTATTAGGGCAGCACAGGAATTACCAAGTGCCAATCTGTTTTCCCTCAATCAAGTTATTTTACATGTACATCAGTTTCTATTTTAGAATTAAAACAGAATAAGATTGAACCTTAAAATATCCTATTAAATTTGAAGAAATTCAGCATAGAACTTTGCTGTAGATCAAGATTATAAACAAAGATGAACAAAAATTGTTAAACTAAAAAACCTAATTATCTATTTAGACACAGAATCAAAGCCTGCGGGTATAAATGTGTCCTTCAAAGTCAAACCTAAGGTCATAGAATGTTCTTGTTAGTCTTTCTCTCCTCTCTTTGTTTACTATCATCAGTTCCTCAAAATCTCCCCTCAATTGCCTATTTACAGGTAACAATGGAGAAGGAAGAATGAAAGCAAGAAAGCATGTGTGAATGCAATTGTTTCCACATACACAAACTCAATCACATTCGGCACATTTTAAGACTGCACTGTTTGAAAGCTGGATGAGATATGTATGTTATAGCAAAAGATCAGGCATTAAATAGTGGACTGAGGCAGTGAAATTATTCATCAATTATCACTTTCTTTTAGAAAAGGTTTGAATTGCAGGAATAAACAATTGCAGCTATTTATAAAATCTAACTTTTTCGACCTAAAATCATTAGGTTTGTTTAGAGAGTCATAGAGATGTACAGCATGGAAACAGACCCTTTGGTCCAACCCATCCATGCTGACCAGATATCCCAACCCAATCTAGTCACACCTGCCAGCACCCGGACCATATCCCTCCAAACCCTTCCTATTCATATACCCATCCAAATGCCTCTTAAATGCTGCAATTGTACCAGCCTCCACCACATCCTCTGGCAGCTCATTCCATACATGTACCACCCTCTGCGTGAAAAAGTTGCCCCTTACGTCTCTTTTATATCTTTCTCCTCTCACCCTAAACCTATGCCCTATAGTTCTGGACTCTCCCCCCCCCCACCCCCCCCCCCCACCCCAGGGAAAAGACTTTGCCTATTTATCCAATCCATGCCTCTCATAATTTTGTAAACCTCTATAAGGTCACCCCTCAGCCTCCGACACTCCAGGGAAAACAGCCCCAGCCTGTTCAGCCTCTCCGTGTAGTTCAGATCTTCCAACCCTGGCAACATCCTTGTAAATCTTTTCTGAACTCTTTCAAGTTTCACACCTTTCCGATAGGAAGGAGACCAGGACTGCACGCAATATTCCAACAGTGGCCTAACCAATGTCCTGTACAGCTGCAACATGATCTCCCAACTCCTGTACTCAATACTCTGACCAATAAAGGAAAGCATACCAAACGCATTTTTCACTGTCCTATCTACCTGTGACTCCACTTTCAAGGAGCTATGAACCTGCACTCCAAGGTCTCTTTGTTCAGCAACACTCTCTAGGAGCTTATCATTAAGTGTATAAGTCCTGCTAAGACTTGCTTTCCCAAAATGCAGCACCTCACAATTATCTGAATTAAACTCCATCTGCACTTCTCAGCCCACTGGCCCATCTGGCCCAGATCCTGTTGTAATCTGAGGTAACCCTCTTCGCTGTCCACTACACCTCCAATTTTGGTGTCATCTTCAAACTTACTAACTGTACCTCTTATGCTCGCATCCAAATCATTTATGTAAATGGCAAAAAGTAGAGGGCCCAGCACCGATCATTGTGGCACTCCACTGGTCACAGGCCTCCAGTGTGAAAAACAACCCTCCACCACCACCTTCTTCTACCTTTGAGCCAGTTCTGTATCCAAATGGCTAGTTCTCCCTGTATTCCATGAGATCTAACCTTGCTAATCAGTCTCCCGAGGGGAACCCTGTCGAACGCCTTACTGAAGCCCATATAGATCACATTTACTGCTCTGCCCTCATCAATCTTCTTTGTTACTTCTTCAAAAACCTCAAGTTTATGAGACATGATTTCCCACGCACAAAGCCATGTTGACTATCCCGAATCAGTCCTTGCCTTTCCAAATACATGTACGTCCTGTCCTTCAGGATTCCGTCCAACAACTTGCCCACCACCGAGGTCAGGCTCAACGGTCTATAGTTCCCTGGCTTGTCTTTACCGCCCTTCTTAAACAGTAGCACCACATTTGCCAACCTCCAGTCTTCCGGCACCTCACTATCGATGATACAAATACCTCAGCAAGAGGCCCAGCAATCACTTCTCTAGCTACCCACAGAGTTCTCGGGTACACCTGATCAGGTCCTGGGGATTTATCCACTTTTAACTGTTTCAAGACATCCAGCACTTCCTCCTCTGTAATCTGTTCTCCGTCTTGTTGTCTGTTCTGTATGTCCAGCAGGTTGGCTATTGTTTCTGTGGCTAGGGTTTTGTTGATGTACAGGAAAACCACACACACAGACCAAGTCCTGAACTACAAAAGCAACCACCCCAACACACACAAAATAAGTTGCATCAATACACTGTTCAAAAGGGCCACAACACACTGCAGCACACCAGAACTGCAAAAAGAGGAAGAACAATACCTCTACAATGTATTCGCCAAAAACAGATACCCCCGCAATTTCATCAACAGATGCCCAAGGAAAAGACAACGGAATGAGGACATGCCACAACCCAAAGGACTAGCCACGTTACCATACATCAAGAGCATTTCTGAACTGACAGCCAGACTACTATGACCACTAGGACTCATTAACAGCACACTAACCAACAGCCACTCTCAGACAACAACTCACCAGGACAAAGGACCCGATACCCAGCATGAGCAAAACCAACGTAGTGTACAAAATCCCATGCAAGGACTGCACAAAACACTACATAGGACAACAGGAAGACAGCCAACGATCCATATCCATGAACACCAACTAGCCACGAAACGACATGACCAGCTGTCCTTCATAACCACACACGCGGATGACAAGCAACATGAATTTGACTGGGACACCACTACCATTATAGGGCAAGCCAAACAGAGAACAGCCAGGGAATTCCGAGAGGCATGGCACTCATCCACAGATTCTATCAATAAACACATCGACCTGGACCCAATATATCGGCCACTGCAGCGGACAGCTGGAACTGACAACTGGAAGCAGCAGAGACAAGCCACTATAAATGCCAGATGAAATATCACAGAAGTGCTTCACAGGAGGCTCCCATGCACTGAGGATGTCACCTAGACAGGGGACGAAACGTCTGCAACACAAATTCCCAGCTCGGCGAACAGAACCACAACATCTTCCATATCTTCCATAACAAGACAGTAACAATTATAAAAGTATAACCTGCAAAACCTCAGTCTATTTTCTGTAGCAAACTAAACCAAAGTGCAGGAATGTACAAAGTCAACGTAGCAGGCTACTCCAAACGCTGACATAAAAAGACAACGAGTATGAACTTTCAACCTTTTGGTAAAATGGGTTTTTGGTGAAAATTCAGCAGAGGTTCAGTTTTTGCTAATCCACCACTTAACAAAAGGGAATTTTGCGAAAATCGATTAAAACAACTTTAGCAACCGGTCATTAAACAACAGCAGAGAATGTGTAGACAAAATTCAGAAACAATATAGATGTTTCACACATGGATTTGTGGCTAGAACAAATGATTCACTTGCAGCTTTACAACTTAATGGAAACTAAAAGCTGTAGTTTTCATGGTAGCGTGAGGCATGCAGGTAACGTGAGAAACTCACTTTTTGTTGGGTGTCTCTGCAAAACATTTCAAAGATGAGGTTTCCACAACAGTTTCACAGAATGTTACAACAGGATCAGCTACCTGCAGGAAGGAAATAACAGTTACTAAGACAGCAACAATTAATTTTACATGAAGCATGTATTACCATAAAGAAATATAAATAACCACACACAGGTTTTGAAGTCACAATTTTGGAGAATTACCTTTATATCAATTTCAGAATACATCTTCCTAAGGTCATGCATTACACAGTCCAGATAAAGTTCTCCAGTCCCCAGTATTACATGCTCTCCAGACTCTTCCACCTTTCATGGGAGAAAGCAGAGATAAATGAATAGTTATTATTGTTAGGGTAAAGAATAAAATTAGGAGGAAGTGAGGACTGCAGATCAGAGTCAACAGTGTGCTGCTGGGAAAGCACAGCAGGTCAGGCAGCATCCAAGGAGCAGGCAAATAGATGTTTCGGGCACAAGCCCTTCACTGTAGAGAATCTAAAATCTAAAAATCAGGAATGAGGCTTTTCGGCCAGGGATGAGAGAATAATGGGACGGGGGTGGGGTTGGGGCAAAGGTAGCTGAGACAGCGATAGGTGGATGAAGGTGAGGGAGAAGGTGATAGGTCAGAGGGAAGAGTGATGGACAGGTCTGGAGGGCAGTGACGAGTTGGAGGCTTAGAACTAGGATAATGTAGGGGGAGGGAAATGCACAAGCTGTTGAAATCCACATTTATTTTGTGTGGTTGCAGGGTCCCAAGGCAAAATATGAGGCGTTTTTGGTTTGGTGGTGTAAGACGCCCAAACAGCCCTCTTCTTCCATGATCGCAACTTCCCTTCCCACCTGGTTGACGATGCCCTCCAGCACATCTCCTCCACGTCACGCACCAACCCTACCCCTCCCAACGCAACAAGGACAGAACCCCCATGGTCCTCACCTTCCAACCCACCAACCTCCGCATACAACGCATCATCCTTCACCATTTCCACCATCTCCAAATGGACCCCACCACCAATGATATATTTCACTCCCTACCCCTATCAGCGCTCCGGAGAGATCATTCCCTCCTCGACTCCCTCGTCAGGTCCACCCTCCCCCTACCAGCCCACACCCCACTCCTAGCACTTTCCCCTGCCACTGCAGGAAGTGCAAAACCTGCACCCACACCACTCCCCTCACCCCTGTCCATGGCCCCAAGGGATCCTTCCACATCCATCAGAAATTTACCTGTACCTCTACCAATGCCATTGCACCCAGTGTGGTCTCCTCTACATTGGGGAGACAGGACACCTTTTTGTGGATCATTCCACAGAACATCTCTGGGACACGTGCACCCAACAACCCCACTGCCCTGGAGCTGAACACTTTAACTCCTTCTCCCACTCCATCAAGGACATGCAGGTTCTGGGCTTCCTCCACCGCCAAACAGTTACCAACCAATGCCTAGAGGAAGAAAGCCTCATATTCCGCCTTGGGACCCTGCAACCACACGGAGTAAATGTGGATTTCAACAGCTTCCGCATTTCCCCTCCTCCCACATTATCCGAGTCCCAAGTCTCCAACTCAGCACTGCCCTCCAGACCTATCACCTTCTTCCTCACCTTCATCCACCTATTGCTTTCTCAACTACTTTCCCCCCAACCCCACCCCCTCCCATTTACCTCTCAGTCCCCCAGCGCACAAGCCTCATTCGTGATGAAGGGCTTATGCCAGAAACGTCAATTCACCTGCTCCTTGGTTGCTGCCTGATCTGCTGTGCTTTCCCAGCAACACACTCTCGACTAAAGAGTAAAATTGCTCACTTTACTCTGTGATGACAGCAATAATATTTTTGTTACCATAAGTTTTAAGAGTGGAAAAGATTTTCTGTGGACTCTGTGTGACATGCTTAGAGCTCAATAGATATAATACTTATGAATCCTTCCAGAATAGTTAAAATATTCAATGTTTTCTTCATAACTTTTCACTCTTTTCCATCATCTATGCTCGAAGTCAAGTAAATGATGACAGAAGTATCTCAATCCTTACTAACTGATAAACGGGAATTACAGCACCACACTCTTCGACAATGAAAATAATCAACACTATTTTATAAAAAGGGACTGAATAGTTTTGCCATTTTATAATTTTTCCAAATTGTTAGAGAACAGCACAGACCAAAAATTACAGGCTATATTTACAAAATTTTAAAGGATAAAAATTCAACCATAAAATCAAGGACGTCAACAGCAAACATAAGATGGAACTTGTTTCTGTACTCCAGGAAAAAGAAAGGAAAATGTTGCTTCCAACAATTTTTTTTTGTAAATAAACACTCTTGAATGAGTAGGGTACAAATGTAACCAAATAGTGAAAACTGTAGAAAAAAAGTATTCCTATTCCCACCTACTGTGAAGAATACTGCCAGTTCAACTATGTTCCAGTCTCCAAATAGTCTGCAGTATTTAATGCAGTACGTACATTTTATTTCAAACAGGCAATGCTTTTTTAAAAACCAATTCAACCTCAAAATGCTTCAGTTATTTGCAGGTCAATATTTCTCAACTACAAAAAAAAATCTTTGCTTCATAGGGTTAGAAAGTCTTCAATTGAGCACACCTTGTGTTTCATTTATCCAGAGGTAAACCTCATTATATTTACATGATCCACCACTTCTGCACAATGCAATATTCAAAGAACAGCATTTTCTTGCAAACACTGGCAAGAAAGAATAAAGTATAATGCTGCTCAAAGTATGAAGACTTTGGATAGTTAACATGGTCCTGAAATTAGCAAGTGAATCACCTACAGAACTCTTGCTCTGAAGCAGAACATTGTGTGTTCAACTGAATCCAGAGCCTTGAGAGCAAAACCTACACTTAAATATTGAGGGAGCGTTGTATTGTCATGGGTGCTGCTTTTAAGATGAGATATTAACTGAAGTCTGGTCTGACTTATTGCATAAACTTTGAAGATCCAATAACATCACTGCGAAGAGCAGGGAACTTTACTTTGTTGTTTGGGCCAATACTTCTCTCTCACGTCACAGAAATCAGATCATCTTATCAGCATCTTATTGCTATCTGTGGGTCTTTATTGTGCATAATCTGCTGCCACATTTCATACACTACATCAGCACCTATACTTCAAAACATATTTTAATGGCTGTAAAATGCTTGTGTGCTCCAGAGTTTGGAAAAAAAGCTGAGTTCATACGAAAGATGAGCCTTGAACTTGCTGAACATACATACACCAATGGCCAATATGGAATATTCCTATTCCTTAAATGATATAAATGCAAAACTTTTCTTTGAGTATATAAAAAAAACTTTTCTGCAATGTTATTTGTATTCATACCTTAGTAGTTAGTGATGGGTAGCTTTTGTTAACCTTTCTTAAACCATCCAACATCTTCGGAAGCTCAGATGGGTTGACAGGTTCCACAGCAATTTTAATGACAGATGCTGTATTAAACTTGAGAGGCCTGAAGATCTGAGCCTGAAATTAGACATGACCATGAGCAAGGCATTAATTTCTGCGTCTGAAACATGAAAAACTTGGTATATTAAAGCAAGGCCAACCTTGAATTCAGATAGTGGTAGGGACAGGAAGGTGTGACTACAAGCAAGGCCAGTAGAGAGATCCAGGAGGTAGTGCTGAAGGAGCCTCAGCTTGTCTAACAGGTTTGAGCTCTTTGCTCTATGTGGATGAGTAGGGGTATTGGCAGAATGAACAAACAGACTATAGCACCACGTACGTGAAGCCATTCAAAAGAGGGGAGAAAAGAGAAATGTAGTTGTAATCATGGATAGTATAGTCAGGGGAACAGATACATCTTTCTGGCCAGTTTTGAATGTCCCAAAGGCTGTGTTGCCTGGTTTAGGATAGTTCGTCTGGGCTGCAGAGGAACTTGGAGTGGGAGGGGAAAGATCCAGTTGTCGTGGACAATATTGGTAAAAATGATGCAGGTAGAAAGAGGGAAGAGGTTCTGCTGAGAGAATATGAGCATCTTGGAGCTAAATTAGCAACTGGATCAACAAGGTAATAATCTCTGGAATACTACTTGAGCCATGAGTTAAATGGCACAAGGTCAACAAGATTAATAAGGCAAAATGTGTGGCTCAAAGACTGGTGTTGGGTGAAACTAGTTTGAAATTATGGGACGAGCACCAGTACCTGAGAAGGAGGGAGCTATTCCAATGGGAAGGGCTCCACCTGAATCATACTGGGACACGAGTCCAGGGAGGGGGTTCAGTTTCATGGAAAAACCTAAAGATGAAGGACTCAGTAGAGGTTATTAAACTTTCTAGAACAAATAATAGGACAGAGAGCATGAAAATTATGAATCTAATTTCAGGCACACTAGATAAGGGGACGACTATGAGAAGGGGACAATCAATGCAGGGCTGAGAGTGCTGTACATAAATGCATGCAGTACAAGAGAGAAAGTAAATAAGCTTGTAGAAAAGATTCAAATTCACAGGTATGATGTTGTTGATACCACAGAGACATGTCTGCAAAAGGGATCAGTCCTGGGAACGAAATATCCAAGGATATGTGTCTTATCAAAAGGACAGGCAGATGGGCAGAAAGGTAGGGTTGACTTGTTTGTAAGAAAATGAAATTAAATCAATACAAGTAATGATATAGAGTTGGAAAGCATAGAATCTGTGTGGGCAGAGTTCAGGAACCGTAAAGGAAAAAGACATGAATAGGAGTTATACAAAGGCCTCCAAACTGAATGAGTGGAAGATAATAAAGCAGGAACAGGATGTAGGTTTGCTCACTGAGCTGTAAGGTTCATTTCCAGACGTTTCGTCACTCTATAGGTAACATTTTTAGTTGGCCTCCAGGCGATGCACTGCTGATAATTCCTACTTTCTATTTATATGTTTGGGTTTCTTCGGGTTGGTGATATCATTTCCTGTGGGGGAGTCATTTCCAGTTGGACTCTAACACATTGAGTTAGACCCCATCTACCACTCCCTGAGAAAAAGAACAGGAAATGACTACACCACAGGAAATGACATCACCAACCCAAAGAAACCTAAACCTATAAATAGAAAACAGGAATTATCAACAGTGCTTCACCTGGAGGCCAACTGGAAATGTTACCTAGTAGGGTGACGAAACATCTGGAAATGAACCTTTTAGCTCAGCAAGCAAACCTACATCCAGAACCTCAACCTGAGCTACAAATCTTCTCAAAACTCACTAATAAAACAAGAAATAGAAAAGCACTATTATTGTAAACATGACGGACTTCAATACGTAGGTGGACAGGGAAAATCAGGTTGGGAGCTGATCTCATGAAAAGGAATTCATGAAATGTCAGAGAGATGGTATTTTAGAGCAGCTTGTTGTAAAGCTCACTAGAGAACAGGCAATTCTGGATTTGGTGATGTGTAATGAGGCAGACTTGATTAGGGAGCTTAAGGTGAAGGAAATGCTGAAGGGGCAGGGAACATAATAAGACAGGATGCACCCTGCACTTTGAGAGAGAGAAACTGAAATCAGATATAATGGTATATTAATTAAGTAAAAGTAACTACAAAGACATGATGGAAGCGCTGGCCAGAGTTGCTTGAAATGTAGCCTAGCAGGGAAGACAGCGGAACAGCAATGGCAGGAATTTTGAGGGCTTATTTGGGAAACGCCGCAGAAATTCATCCCAAGGATGAAGAAACATATTAAAAGGAGGAGAAGGTAACCACGACTGACAACAGAAGTTAGAGACAACATTAAAGAAAAAGAAAAAGCACGCAATGTGGTGAAGATTAGTTGGAAGCCTTTAAAATTAAAGAGAAAAACTAAAAAAGGAATAAGGGAGGAGAATATGGAATGAGGATAAGTTAGCTAGTAATATATAAAGAAAAACTGCAAGAGAAATTTTACATAAATAAAAAAATTAAGAGAGTGGCAAAAGTGGACATTTAACTGCTGGATAATGAGGCTAGAGAAATAATAATGGGGAGAAAATAAATGGCAGAGGATCTATATAGGTAGTTTGTGTCAGTTCATAGTGAAGACACTAGCACCAAACCAAAACTTCAAGACAGTTGGGGGTAGAGGTGAATGTAACGACTATCATTAAGGGGGAGGTGCTAAGGAAGCTGAACAGTCTAAATGTGGATAGATCACATGGACTAAATGGATTGCACTCCAGAGTTTTGAAGAAATAGCCAAGGAGAT
The DNA here is from genome assembly GCF_047496795.1 of Chiloscyllium punctatum. Lineage (NCBI taxonomy): Eukaryota > Metazoa > Chordata > Chondrichthyes > Orectolobiformes > Hemiscylliidae > Chiloscyllium > Chiloscyllium punctatum. Next base: position 31,512,092 of record NC_092780.1, on the reverse strand, counting down.
TGTGATAGCATTAGTGGTGATCTTTGATGAACCACAGAGTCATAGAAACACAGAAACAGACCATCTGGTCCAAATCATCTGCACCGACCAGACATCCCAATTTGACCTAGTCTTATTTGCCAACATTTGGCCCATTTCCCTCTAAACTCTCCCTATTCATATACTCATCCAGATGCCTTTTTAAATGTTGTAATTTAACCACTTCCTTTGGCAGCTTGTTCCATACATGCATCACATTGCCTGAAAATGTTATCCCTTAGGTCCCTTTTAAATCTTGTCTTCTTACCTTAAAACTGTATCCTCTAATTTTGGACTCCTCCATCCTTGGAAAAAGACTTTGGTTATACATCCTCCCCATGCCCCTCATGATTTTGTAAACCGTATAAAGGTAACCTCTCAGACCCTGATGCTCCAGGGAAAAAAGCCGTAATCTGTTCAGCCTCTCCCTATAGCTCAAAGCCTCCAGTCTCATCAACATCCTTGTAAATCTTTTTTGCACCCTCTTAAGTTTAAGAACATCCTTCCTATACAAGGGTGCCCAGAATTTTATGCAGCATTCCAAATCACTGGAGTCGGGGATGGTCTAGGGGGACTGGAAAATGGCCAAGATAACACACCTGCTTAAGAGGGTAGGGAGGCAGGAAAACAGGAAATTATAGGCTGATTAGCCTGACCTCAGACTTTGGTAAAATTTTAGAGTCCATTATTAAAGATGAGACTGGAATACTTGGATGTGCATGGTAAAATAGGGCTAAATCAGCACCTCTTCGTCAAGGGAGGTCAAGTCTGACAAATCTATTAGAATTCTTTGAGGAGGTAACTACCAAGTCAGACAAAGGAAAAGCAGTGGATGTGCTCTATTTCGATTTCAAGACGACCACTTATAAGGAAGGTGTTGCACAAGAGGCTGCTAAATAAGAGCACATGGTGTTAGGAGCAAGGTACTGGCATGGATAGAGGATTGGCTGTCTGGCAGAAGGCAGAGAATGGAGATAAAGGAGTTTTTCACAGGATGGCAGCCAGTAATTAGTGGAATTCTGCAGGCTCAGTGGTGGGATCGCAACTATTCATGTTCAACATTAATGATTTGGACAAAGGAATGGAGGGTCTTGTTGTTAAATTTCCAGATGATACAAAGATAGGTGGAGGGACAGGTGGTACTGAGGAAGAGGGGAGACTGTAGAAGGACTTGTTAGGAGAGTGCACAAAGAAGTGGCAGATGAAAAACAATGTGGGTAAGTATTGAGATTGTGCACTTTGGTAGGAAGATTAGAGGCATAGACTATTTTCTAATTGGGAAAAGGCTTTGGAAATCTGAAGAACACAGGAACTCTGGAATGTTAATTTAGGATTCTCTTAAGGTTAACATAAGGTTCAGTTGACAGTTAGAAAGACAAATGCAATGTACACACTCATGTCAAGAGAGGTGGAATTCAGGAGCAGAAATGTACTGCTGAAGCCATATAAAGCTCTCGTCATACTGTATTTGGAGTATTATGAGTATTTTTAGAACATAGAACATAGAAAAATACAGCGCAGTACAGGCCCTTTGGCCCTCAATGTTGCGCCGATCCAAGCCTACCTAACCTACACTAGCCCAATAACCTCCAAATGCTTGTCCAATGCCCGTTTAAATGCCCATAAAGAGGGAGAGTCCACCACTGCTACTGGCAGGGCATTCCATGAACTCACGACTCGCTGAGTAAAGAATCTACCCCTAACATTTGTCCTATACCTACCACCCGTTAATTTAAAGCTATAATTTGGGCCCCATATTAAGGAGGCTTGGAGGGGGTCCCGAAGAAGTTCACAAGAATGATCCCTGGAATGAAGAGCTTGTCACACAAGGACTCTGGTCTGTACTTGAGGAAGAATAGGGATCTCATTGAAACTTACAGAATATCTAGAGGCCTAGGTAGAGTGGACATGGAGAAAATATTTCCACTAGCAGGAAAGACTAGGACCTGAGTCTTTAGAACCGAGATAAGGAGGTATTTCTTCAGCCAGAGGATGGTGAATCTGTGGAATTCATTGTCACAGACGGCTGGAAAATCCCAAGTCATTAATTGTTTTTAAAACAGAAGTGGATAGATTCTTGATCAGTATGGGGATAAAGGGAGAAGGCAGGAAAAGGGGGTTGAGAAGCATATCAGCCATGATTGAATGGTGAAACAGACTCAATGGGCTGAATAGCCTAATTCTGCTCATATATCTTCAAGTTTTAGAACTTTCTTCCCAGAAATAACCCAAATACTATTTAATTTTCTTTTGAGCTGTGCCTGTGATTTTCCTATGAATTTTACATTTAACAATCAATAGAATCTCTACAGAAGTTTACTCCCACTGCATTGCATGTCAGGGCATTTCTTTTTTAAGATTTATCTGTTTACCAGTGACTGCAAATTTTAAGCAATCAATTAACTGATCAGTTCCATGGCAAACACCAGTAAATCATAACACAGACATGGGGTAGTATGGTGGCTCAGTGGTTAGCACTGCTGCCTCCTAGCACTAGGGACCCGGGTTCGATTCCTGCCTGGATGACTGTATGGAGTTTGCACATTCTCCCTGCATCTGTGTGGGTCACCACCAGGTGCTCTGGTTTCTTCCCATAGTTTGAAGATGTGCAGGTCAGGTGAATTGGCCAGGCTAAACTCCCCCTAGTGTTTGGTGCATTAGTCAGGGGTAAATATAGGGTTTTTCTTCGGAGGGTTGGTGTGGACTTACTGGGCTGACGAAGGGCCTGTTTCCATAATGTAGGGAATCTAATCTAATCTACATGCTGTTGTTTTTGTCTCAAGATCTACAAAAAATATTTTATTATAGTTTATTAGATTAGGTTCCCTACAGTGTGGAAACAGGCCCTTTGACCCAACAAGTCCACATCGACCCTCCGAAGAGCAATCCACCTCCCTCTGACTAATGCACCTAACACTATGGGCAATTTAACGTGGCCAATTCATCTGACCTTCACATCTTTGGACTGTGGGAGGAAACCAGAGCACCCAGAGGAAACTCACGCAGACACAGGGAGAATGTGCAAACTCCACACAGACAGTTGCCCGAGGCTGGAATTGAACCTGGGACCCTGGTGCTGTGAGGCAGCAGTGCTAACCACTGAGCCTTCATTCTTGAAAAAACTCAATTTCAGATGCTATCTTTAATGACAGTGATGTGCTTTACCTCATCATTGCCTCTTGGTTCTGTGATGGTTGCTGTCTTTACAATGGGTTGGTCTACTCCTTCTATGAGTACCCAGTTACCAGCTGGAACTCTGTTAACCTCTATATGATACCTTGAAGGATAAACCATAACATTTTTAGGTTAGAGGAGAATACAGTGAGGGATTTAATAAATTTATAATTATGTAAATCAATGATGAATCTATTTTTGTATTTTAACCAATCAGATATGCAATTATGCTGCTTAATACTGTTACCTGTTTCTTGTTCTATTTATCTACAAACAATATGTTTAAAAATCAAATGTACTGATTTCAATGATTTGTACACAGATAGGGCATGGACTAAGGAAGAAACAATTAGTTTTGGCAAAGATTCAGATCCAGGAACTATCTTCAAAAGCTACATTAAAATAGGTTGATAGGGTGAACTGATTTCTTCTTTTAGAATGCTTAGATCATGATCTTATTGAATGACAATACATGCTTGAGACACCAAGTGGCTTAATTCTGCTCCTAATTTGTATACTTAGATGAATTGGCTAATTTATAATGATGTTAATTGTTTTACACTATTGCAAATTTTCTCAGCTGGCCCTGTTGACATTTTTCGTAACTCTCAAAATAGAAGCTGAATTTTTCGAGCACAGTGTTCGATATGGATTGGCCTGAAGCTGCCTTAGTGAATTGGAAGCTCAGGTAACACAGTTTAACAGTGGGAGGCACCATACTGACGCATTCTTCACTTGTTATGTTGTAATCAGTTTTAGATTTTGGAGCACTGAAAGACTGTGCTGCACATCAAGGCCATGGATAAGTACCCACCATGACCAAGATACATTTCTAATCCTGTCCAGGGCATCAAAGGGAGGTACTGTTGAGCCCAGTATTTTCATTGAATTGAAAGTCTAGAAGGAAAATTCCATCTTTAAACTTGGGCATCTTGCCACTGTACTTCTCTTTTCTCTTTGACACTTAATTCCTTGACTAAACATTTGGTCATCTATTCTACTGTCACCTTATGTGGATCAAGTATCATTGCATAATATATGTGAAGTACCTCCAGCTCTTTTATTATGCTAAAACCACCAGTTATGTCACTCAGTCAATTCTTAATAAATGCCTCAATGGAATTATCAAATATCTGGTCACGGTAACCACCTTGTCAGATAGGTAATGCTGTATTCTATGAAGAATCAATAGAAACAGCAAGAAAATAATAACTTGGACAAGGTCCTGTGAATTATTTAGCATCCAACAGATTTCTACATGGGAGCCAATGTGCAATCCATCCACTGTATCAGGCAAAGTAATAAACGTGATAGATATAACAACCAAATAAATTGGGGCATAACAAGTTAACTAACTTTACTCCCTTTACAAAGAAGAGCAATGGAAACAATTTTCAAGAGTAGTGACTAATATCACATATCTGGCTTTTTTTTGGGGGGGGGGGGGGGAACTGTCTAACAAACAATATGTTTGTTTTAATGCAACAGTGGCGATAGGAACATAGGAACAGGAGTAGCCCATGGTGTACTGCTGCCTAGTCTCCTGAAAGGGGAGCAGACTTCATAGACAACTTGTTGTCCTGCCCATCTCATTTGGATAATCGAGGTTCCTCTGCACCACCCTCTGTTCTGAATAGTCTGGCCAGCATTCCATGAACTTTCTTGCTTATTTTCTGCACCTGTTTGTGACATGTTAAAAGATCTACGCACCTGAACCCCAGGTCTCTTAGGATGCTCACTATACATAACTTCATATCATCTAGAAAGCAGACTGTAGATCTAGAATGGAAACTGTTATCCACTTCATTCAAATTCGCAGCCAAACTAATTAGTAGAAACACTTTGAATAAGCACCTTGCAACCGAAATCCACAGCCTACCCACTGTGCAAATTTGTGAATCTTCTTCATCCTCCAGTGTGTAGTTCTCTCCAAGTACTTTCACTGGCTGCCCAGCATGAATGGTTCCACTCAACACCCTACCAAATGCATGGAATTGTACTCCATCCTCTGTGCTGTACATCTTAGTGGTGTGGCACATCAAAGGGCCCTGTGCAATAACAAAAAATACAATCCAAAGATGCGCAGGTTAGATGAATTGGCTATACTAACTTGCCCATAGTATGTTCAGGTATGTGTAGGTTAGTGCATAGTCAGGGGTAAATATAGGATAGTGGGGTGAGGGAGTGGGTCTAGGTGGGTTGTTCTTCGGAGGGTTGTTGTGGACTTGTTAGGCCGAAGGGCCTATTTCCACACTGGGGATTGTATGGAAGGGGTTCCACCGTCATACCAAGTTACAGTAAACAGACAAAATGAAACATTGGTCAAGAAAACAAATATCATAGCAGTTAACTCTCTACAGCAGATGAAATACCACCAAGAAAATACTTCAAACTCTTAATCTCTCCATTGAGCTGGCATTAGATACCAAAAAGTGGTGTTAGCCCCTGGCATTTTCAGGTGATCAGCATGGATCAGGTTATTGGTTGCATCATTATTGGATTATACAGACTAAAAAAAACATGACCAGTAAAAGCTTTTAAAAAATTGTTTTAAAAGAAAACTTCACTTACATCAGGATCACATTCAAGCATAGTTTCGCCAAGATCCAAATCCAGGCTACCTGTATATGTATGTTCAATTTTATTCCTTGCACCGGACTGTGGGGATGGGATGTGTTGCACACACATATCTACCAACCCTGTAGAAAAATTACACTGGCTATTGAGGATTAGTAAGTAAAGATAAGATCAAGTAGTAACAGGAAATTTTGTACACTACCTCTTCCATAAAGACAGCCTACTATATCCACACTAAAACAGAATGCCTTAAATCCACTGAACTGAATCATATATTCTCATTTTTGGATTATCTTTTTTTATAATCAGGTTCTAAAAGAGATTGAATGGATAAATGTAATTCAGTAAATACTAGGTAAAAGATTGTCATAATAAGTTACAAATTATGATACTGCAGTCAAATCTTTACGACTAACCAATGATAGAAATTACGCATGAACCATTGCAGTTAATAAACTTGAAAATATTGTGAATAAAACAAATTTAAGTTTTTCAAGCTCATTTCCGACAGCTTGATTTATGAACAGTCTAGGGTTTTCTTCATATTAAAATGCAGAATTAAAATTCTAAAATATTCACCTTAGCCATGTCCCTTTAAAGCACCTCTTTGTGTGCTCTTCCATGAAACCCAGAGTACAAAATATAATATTTGGAGGAGTCTTTTCCACTTATATATCATATATACTCTCTTCAAGCAGTTTTGAGAATGAGGCCACTCTTTTAAAAAAAACGTTTCACCCAGTTAATGCAGACTCTCCTTCCTTAATTTTCTATTTTCTTCTAAATTTTGAGCACATTCAGTTTTCATTGCACACCAAGCATCAAGCTAACAAGAAATATGCAACACTTCCTGCAATCTTTAGAAGCTGAGCATTAAATTACCTGTAAAGTCACCAAAAAATTTCTTGCAGACGAGCCGCAGCAATGGCCTGATGTTGAGCTTTAATTCCTCCTTTGTCAAATGAATACCAAGCTCATCTAATGTACGTGGCAGAGTGGTGTCTACATCACCAACAACCTGTGCATTGCAAGTAGAAAGCTTTAATAAGTTTCTCAGCAGAATGAAAATCTACATTCTTGATTTATAAACTTGTATGAAAACACAAGAAACATTTTTTCCTTGACTCACTCCCACAGAAAGGGTTTCCTGAACTGCAAACAAAATCAAGCATGTATGTGGTCAAACATTTTTGGGTGTCCAGTTGCAGCTAATAAACAAATGTCTCATCATGTGGTTTTGTGATGGAACACAGTTAATCATTCACATTTTTTCATATCAGAGGTTGAGTTAAACAATTATAAATAGGATATGAAAAAGTTTTTTCGGGGGGTGGGGGAAGGGGCATAATAGGGTTTAAGTAAATTGAAATAAGTCAACTAATGGCTGTGAAGAGATCACAACAGTTCACCTTTGTTTTGTTCAGACTTCCAGCATCTGTAAGATTTTAACTTGGATTAAATTATTGCTGTGAAACTCTATCAACTTTTTACTGTCTATTAAGTTAGTATAATAAACGTATACACCATGTAGTGTGTCAACAACTGTTTTGCTATTGTTACCTGAGAAAGAATCTTGTAAACAGGTTCCAGAATGAACTCTACAAAACTTCTCTGAGAATTGCTGGTCGGTGCCTTCTTAGTAAACTTCCGTCTGCAACAAGAATATATTTTTGCGTTCATCAGCTGGAAATCAAACTTTAAGAAACACTTAGCTTAATGTTACACAGCTAGCCTCTGGAAAATGTCCCAGTGGAGTGCAGGGCAAATTGCCTAGAGTGCACTTACATTCCAAATTTGGCACTGATGAGGAGCCACTGTTTCGTGTTGATGTTAAAATGTAAAGTCAAAACTGACACTGGAGAGAAGTCACTGCGATTCTAGCTTAGTGGCAGGTTGAGTTCTGACTCGAAATTCAGGTTACATTTGTACTGCATTGGCAATGTAGCTCCAAAGTAAAACTGCTTCATTTTAAGGTTGTACTTGTAATACAAAGGCATCCTCACATTGTTTAAGAACAGGTCATTTCACATTTCTGGTGCTTGACTGATATGCCTTCAGTGGTATTGATTATGGAAAGTTGGATACTGCACAGATGCTTAAGCCATGTAGAAGGTAATCCACTGTTTTTACGGTAAGATGTTTCACGTTTTTCAAATCTGTATTCATTTGTAAATTGTATCTACTATAATTCTTGAAATTAATGAGAGGTTAACTTTTACCTGGATGTGTGTAACTCTATCAAAATGCAAGAAAAATAAACACTACCAGAATAAAACAGTCTCCTTAACTGACCCACTATCTACAACTATTGCAGTACATACTACCTACATTTGTGATGTTGCAACCCCTCATCAAGGCTCCTTTGCAATATCCAAGGCTTTGATCTTGCCTATCTACAGCAACAAGAGCTGCAGGGTTTCAAAAAGCTTAAAGTCACGTACATCTGGTGACTACCAGAATTCCGTAGGGGCCAGTGTTGGGATCACAACTATTCATGTTATATATTAATGATCCAGATAAAGGGACTGATGGCGTTGTTGCTAAGTTTGCAGATGAAATTAAGATAGATGGTGGGTTCAGTCGTGTTAAGGAAGTGGGAGGCTGCAGAGGATTTACTAGGAGAGTGGGCAATTAAGTGGCAGATAGAATAGAATGTGGGAAAGTGTGAGCTTGTACACTTTGGTCGAAAGAATAAACTCAGAGACTACCTTCTAAATGGGGAAAGGCTTCAGAAATCTGACGCATAAAAGGACTCAGGAGTCCCACCTCAAGATTGACATACAGGTTCAGTTGGCAGTTAGGAAAGCAAATCCAATGTTAGCATTGATTTCAAGGAAGTGACAATACAAGAGCAGGGATATACTGCTAAAGCTGAATAAGACTCTGGTCACATCGCATTTGCAATTTTGTGCACACTTCTGGGCCCCATATCTAAAGGAGGATGTTCTGGCCTTGGAGGGTGCCCAGAAGAGGTTTACAAGAACGATCTTGGGAATAAAGACCTTGTCACATGAGGAGCGGTTCAAGATTCGGGTCTGTACTCAAAGGAATTTACAGGGATGAATGGGAATAGCAATGAAACTTACAGAATCCAAATAGGCCTGGACAGAGTCGAAATAAAGATGTTTCCACTGGTAGGAAATACTAAAACATGATGGCACAGAGCCAAGAGATGACACTTTAGAACGGAGATGAGGAAGAATTTTTTCAACCAGAAGATGGCGAATTTGTGAAATTCATTACTATTGAAGGATGTGGTGGCCAAGTCTTTGGTGTATTTAAGACAGATAGATAGGTTCTTGATTAGTAAGGGGATCAAAGGTTGTGGGGAGAAGGCAGGAGGATTGGGTTGAGAAAACATATCAGCCATGATTGAATGTTGGAGCAAACATGATGGGCTCAATGGCTAAATTCTTTTTGTATTCCAACTTGAACATCAGCATTCAATGTCTCTGGATCGAAATCTTCAAACTTCTTACTAACAGCACTGTGGGAAAACCATCAGCATATAGACTGCAGGGATTCAAGAGGCTCATCACTCCTTCAAAAAAGCTTGTCATAAGAGTCACACAGCACAGAAACAGACCCTTCAGTCCAACCAGTCCGTGATTAAACTAGTCCCATCTGCCTGCCCCTGGCCCATATCGTGCCAAACCTTTCCTATTCATGTCCTTATCCAAATGTCTTTTAAACATCCTAATTGTAGCCACATCCACCTCCTCAGCAAGTTTATTCTCCACGCAAACCACCTTCCATGTAAAACATTTGCCTCTCGTGTCTTTTTTAAATCTCTCCCCTCTCACCTTAAAAATGTGACCCCTAGTCTTGAAATCCCGCAACGTAGGGAAGGGCAACTACCGTTAACTTTAACTGTATCACTCATCACTTTATAAACTTGTATTAGGGCGCGTCTCAAACCCCTATGCTCCAGTGAAAAATGTCCCAGCTTATCAAGCCTATCTATGTAACTCAAACATCCTGATAAATCTCTTCTGAACAGTTTCCAGCTGCTGAATGTCTAAGTGATGCCCACATCCAGAGAATCAGATGTTACCCTTCCATGTCTAGGGCTTGGTGATGGAACAGCAAATGGAATATTTTATTCATCTGTATCATAACTGACCCCATTTCCTAGAAAGAGATAAAGTCCGTTTCCCACCACCAATATCTTTCACTTTGACAAGCATAAATTTTTATAAAAATGGCTATAACATAGATCAGCTTTCTTTTGGTATTAGGATCACAAGGTTTGAACCAAAATGAGGGGTTCAAACTTACGTTTTTGGGTTAAAGTAAATGTCACCCCACAGACGCTTTGCAAACTCCATATAGTTAATGTCCCCTGTAAAGAAAAAGAACATAAAAATTGAGAAATGTTTTTAAAACAAAACTGCACATTTTGGACAGTAACTGCAGCAATTCTCTATTCTTTGCAATTAATACTCAGTATTTTTGGTTTTGACCTTTGTCTAATTTTTCATCTTAGTGTATATACAAAACCTTCTCTCTACTATTGTCTCACTTTCCGCTATGTACAGCCACTGTGTGCACATTGGTGGATGTATCATGGCAGTTAGAGATGGAACAGGGAATTAGTCCATTGCAGTAGAATCGGGTTCAAAGAAGAATGAGAGAGTTATGTCATGTCATGGGAAGCTGAGAAGGAAATCACTAAACTGTAGAGTTAGTTGGGAATGCATGTGTGATTGGATGAAAACAATATTTGATGCCGTGTGACAGAAAAAGCAACAAAGCAAAACAAGTGGAACAATGTTGTCGTTCACTCTACATATTCACTTTCTTGCATGCACTGAAAAGTTGCACCTTAAGTGGATTGTAGGTTAAAAAGAAAGAGTGTACCTGATATCAGGATGTTCGCATAGTTTACACAATATATCAGGTGGGATTGGAAAGTTGTTAGAGCACTTGAAAAGGTGTTATGAATAGATACAACTTCTCCCCTTTAAAGTGTTTATGATGCAGGTTTATTTTTAGGTTCACATAAAAAATTCTGGGCGAGAAATTCTTGCAATTTTATGCAATTTTATTTTCCTCAGAGAACATGATTGTTTTTGAAGTGCTTAGCAACAATACTGAGACTATATTAGAACTAGCCTCTGGTTCCAGGTCACGATGCTTTCCTCGTTCTGTTCAGTTTATTTGCTGGGATTTCATGATTTGGAAGCCTACATGCTAGCTCTGTGATTTGAATGATCAAAGGAAATCCCTTTATTTGTAGTACTATATATAAAACATGTTAAATGCAGAATTTCTAATTTATGCCTTTAAAACTTTGATATCAAAGGGATATGGAAGCAGCTAATTTGTTTGCAATCTCTGCACCTAAACTAACCACAAAAAAGAACAGTATATGCCCGCCAACTCTCCTGAACAGCATATCCACATCAGTGGAGTACATATTTAAAGTTGTGCACTATAGAGTACCCATGCAATTCGTATCCTCTGATTTTAGGAAGCCAGATTTGTATCCCCTGGTGTACAGACCCTCAGAGGAAGCAGTCAATTCACAATCAACTGGCACCTCTAAAGACAGCTAGATTTAACAGCTGCAAAAACTGCAAAAATAATATCAAGGGATATGGAGATATTGCAGGAAATTAGCAGTGAATTATATGAATAGCCATTACTTAACTGAAATATGCAATAAGAGGCCATTTGGCCTTTTGAATCTGCAACAACAAACTGAAGAGTATCCAACACAGACCCAGACCCCCATCTTACCTCTGTAACCCCACACTTACCACAACTTACCCACCTAACCAACACATCCCTGAACATAATGGGGCAATTCAGCACAGCCAATCCACCTAACCTGCATATCTTTGCACATTTTCTGTTCTTACAGAGGGCAGTAGTGATATTAATACTAATTAATATCAATACTTGATTTGTCAGAGGAGATATTGGGAGAAACTAAATTGGATTACAAGTAGATTAAGATAATCCACATATTTATAGAACTGGGCCATTTGATCCAATTAGTTAAACTGGCGTTCCTACTCCTCATGAACCTCTTCTGGCCCTCTTTAATTAACCAACATAACCTTCCATAACCTTCCATTCTTTCCTTCATGAATTTATTCAGTTTTTCCTTTAATGCATGCATACAATTTGACTCAATCACTCTTTATGACAGTGAGGTCCACAATTACACCACTCTTTGAGTTAAAGAACACCCTTGAATGTCTCTATTACATTTACTGAGGACCAGTTCATATTTACAGTTACTAAGGTTTGGGCTCCCTAATAAGTAAAAAGGCCTTTTGTATATCTACTCAATCAAATCATTTTACACAGATTTCTATAAAGGTCACCTTTAATCACTGTTCTCTTTTCCAAGAACAGAACCCTGTTCTGCTTAATCTTTCCTTATCTTGTTATCTTTCAGTTCTGAGATGTTGCATCCTTGTTCTAAAGGGAGAACTTTGTTATTTTAAATGCTTCATCTATGAGAAATATAGTAACAAATCTATCATCATAGGGATGTTCCTTCGTCTCAAGTATCAACCCTGATGAATTGCTGTTGGATGCCTTCCAAGGTCAGTATATTTTTCTTCAGGGAACATTTCCACACTATTCATGATTAGTTCTGATCAATGGTGTGTTTAAGAAGCCATTCTACACTTATATATACTAGATTGTTTCTGATGAAGACCTGTGTTAATCTTTTTAGTTGCGATTGTGAACATGCATAAAGTAACTTAAGTATGCTCATGTTATCCAAGTCTTACATTTCATATAGGAACACACTGTATTGTCTGTCAATGTGTCCAACTTATGCTAAATGAACAAAGCAGACCACCACGTGCAGACTGGTGTTACAAAGGATGTACATTAAGTGCCAGATGTTCTGTCATCTTTAATTATAACTAATGCTCACCATATGTATCAGCATAAATCTTGGCAAAGGATCCCAGGGTGAAGCAAATACTGTATTGAGAACTAGCAAAGCAAACATTGCCCAACAGAGGGGAAACAATCAGGTTTTCATCTGTTGAATAGACACTACAGGCAGAGAGAGAGAGAGAAAAAAGGAGCCATTAAATATATTTAAACAAGAGTTGTATTATTTCCTGTTCAGTTTGAGTTTCTCTAAAAGGTAGATAAAGGAGATTAGAGTTGCTAGCTCCAGCTGGAAAACAGGCACCTACACAGCAGCAACAGGCAAAGAGTCTCCTCTCAAACCATAATTTCTGTAATCCATGTGCATTACAGAATATATTCTTATTAACCAAAAAAAGCAGAAACCCTAAATTAGGCCTCTGACAATGCTTCTCTTAAACTAGTTACTAGGTTTTACTTGCAAAACATTATACAATCCCTAATTTAGTTCTACTTGTGGTAATTGCTTTTGTCAAGACTGCAGTGCTGTTTGCCCACAATACATTGTATTGGCAAGCCACTCACAATTTCTTCAATTCTGTATACAAGGAGCTTAGCCTGTCCCAGAAATGTTGCCAAACCAAAAACATACATCAATCCACATTTAGTCAGTCACTTCTCATATTCTCCCAGGAGCCAACATAGAAGGAAGGATGTTTTGAGGAAAAAGCAGGATTTAGGTAAACAATAATTCAAGGAGGGTGGTCAGAGGTAGCTTTAACACTAATTCAGGCTCTGTGAGGTGGTAATGTTAAAACAGGATCAATAGTGCCTTTGGAGACATTTGGATGAATATGTCCATAATTCATACATGGTCAAATATGCAAATATTGTGCTCTTAAAACTAAAATAACATTTCCTTTAATTTGACTCATCTTGAAACAAAAGCAGATAACAAGGGATGAATTTGCAATTTCACTGTGTGCACTGAGCATTTGCTGAGACAGTTTATAGCACATACCCTTCATGTTTCACTGACTCAGCTTTTTTTCAGTTCACACAAATATTAAGAAATCAAATCTGGCCAAAAACAAAAGAAAGTAGATTTGGTTAAAACTATGAAGACTTTGAAAATATAACAAAAACTAAATCCCCTCAATAATGTAGAAAAAATATATAATTTTATTTAAGAAATATATTTTTAAAACAGAAATGATGGTCTACCTAAGCAATCCATTAACTTCATCCACAATGTGACGTAGTTTGTAATATGCATCAGTTGGAGGCAGCTTTAGCTCCAGAATGAGTCTGTCTATTTTATTGATACAAACAGTGACAGCTAGCTTCTCCTGTACTGCATGTTTAATCAATCTCTCTGTATTCAGCATTACCTGGAAGTTTACAAAAGAAAGAAAATACATTATATACTCAGCACATTTTTAAAAGCACTGAAACAGCATTGAATAAACATACAGTCTGATATATAATAGCTATATCCTTGTTCAAATGCTTTTAGAAGGTCCTTCCTACATAATTCAAGGTAAATATTTATAATCAAGTGGTGAGTGACTTTCCCATTTTCTGCAGCCATCCATGTTTAGTTTACTTTGCCCACATATCGTATGTGTCAGATGAAAAACAAAATCATCCTCTGACTTATTCTTAATGTCCCTTGAAATATACAATAGACAATAGGTGCAGGAGTAGGTCATTCTGCCCTTCAAGCCAGCACCACCATTCATTATGATCATGGCTGATCATCCATAATCAGTATCCTGTTCCTGCCTTATCCCTATAACCCTTGATTCCACTATCCTTAAGAGCTCTATCCAACTCTTTCTTGAAAGTATCCAGAGACTTAGCCTCCACAAGCCTTCTGGGGCAGAGTATTCCATACACCCACCACTCTTTGGTGAAGAAGTTTCTCCTCAACTCTGTTCTAAGTGGCCTACCCCTTATTTTTAAACTGTGTCCTCTGGTTCGGGACTCACCCATCAGCGGAAACATGCGTCCTGCCTCCAGAGTGTTCAATCCTTTAATAATCTTATACGTCTCAATCAGATCCCATCTCAGTTTTCTAAACTCAAGCGTATATAAGCCCAGTTGCTCCAATCTTTCGGCATAAGATAGTCCCGCCATTCCGGGAATTGACCTCATGAACTTACGCTGCACTCCCTCAATAGCCAGAATGTCTTTCCTCAAATTTGGAGACCAAAACTGCGCACAATAGTCCAGGTGCAGTCTCACCAGGGCCCTGTACAGCTGCAGAAGGACCTCTTTGCTTGTATACGCAATTCCACTTGTTATGAAGGCCAGCATGCTATAAGCTTTCTTCACTGCCTGCTGTATCTGCATGCTTGCTTTCATTGACTGATGTACAAGAACACCTAGATCTCGTTGTACTGCCCCTTTACCTGACTTGACTCCATTTAGGTAGTAATCTGCCTTCCTGTTCTTACCACCAAAGTGGATAACCACACATTTATCCACATTAAACTGCATCTGCCATGCATCCGTCCACTCACCTCGCCTGTCCAGGTCACCCTGTATTCTCCTAACATCCTCCTCACATTTCACCCTGCCACCCAGCTTTGTGTCATCAGCAAATTTGCTAATATTACTTTTAATACCTTCATCTATATCATTGGCTTACATTGTAAAAAGCTGCGGTCCCAGCACTGATCCCTGCAGTACCCCACTGGTCACCATCTGCCATTCTGCGTTTATCACTACTCTGTTTCCTGTCAGCCTACCAATTTTCAATCCATGTCAGTATTTTGCCCCTAATACCATGTGCCCTAATTTTGCTCACTAGCCTCCTATGTGGGACTTTATCAAAAGCTTTCTGAAAGTCCAGGTATACTACATACACTGGATCTCCCTTGTCCATCTTCAGAGTTACATCCTCAAAAAATTCCAGAAGATTAGTCAAGCATGATTTCCCCTTCATAAATCCAGCTGACTCTGACCTATCCTGTTTCTGCTATCCAGATGTGTCGTAATTTCGTCCTTTATAATTGACTCCAACATTTTTCCCCACCACTGAGGTCAGACTAACTGGTCTATAATTCTCTTGTTTTCTCTCTTCCTGCTTTCTTAAAAAGTGGAACAACATTAGCCACCCTCCAATCCGCAGGAACTGAATCTATAGAACATTTTCTTGAATCTCAGAAGAGATCTCTTTTCAACGTGAAAATGTACATTTTTAATATCAGAAATCCATCTAACCTTTAAAAAAAGCCTTTACATAGTCATATATTTTTCACTTCTATGTACAGAATATCAATTTACTGTCAAATCTTAGGACTTTTGTTTTAAAATTCAAGGCAACTAAAGACTGCAGAATCTGCAAGAAACTTATTTTTAGCAAATCTTTATGTCCAAATTAAACATAAATGGACCTTGAAACCGTCTTCACTCTCAGAATTGTCCAAAAAAAAATCCTTTTCATTTTGGTCTACTGAACCCACTTACCCCCTCTGCTGCATCAATGAAAAGCACCATGCCATCAGAGATCCTGAAACCGGCTGTAACCTCATCAGAGAAGTTTACATGACCTAAATGGAAAGAAACAACATTTGGACCATAAGATGTAGGAGCACAGCGAGGCCACTCAGCTTACTGAGTCTGCTCTGGCATTCATGGAGATCATTCTCAACTCCACTTTCCTGCTTTGAATCCTGATTAAAAATTTGTATATCTTAGCCTTAAGTATCGACTCAGCCTTGATAGCTCTCTGCAATAAATAGTTGTCCTTGAATGCTGTCAAAACAAATTTCCTTCAATATCCTCTGAAAGAAGAAATTCCTCATCATCTCATCTCCTCTACCTCATATCAGCAACACCTTATTCTGAGGTTATGCCTTCTGGTCCAAGACTTACCCACAACGGAAACAACTTCTACTCTAATAAGCCCCCTAAAAATTTTATGTTTCAAAGTTTGGGAGAAGATTTGTAGCTCAGGTGCTCGTTGTTGTGGTTCTGTTCGCCAAGCTGGGAATTTGTGTTGCAAACGTTTCGTCCCCTGTCTAGGTGACATCCTCAGTGCTTGGGAGCCTCCTGTGAAGCGCTTCTGTGATGTTTCCTCTGGCATTTAAAGTGGCTTGTCTCTGCCGCTTCCGGTTGTCAGTTCCAGCTGTCCGTTGCAGTGGCCGGTATATCGGGTCCAGGTCGATGTGTTTGTTGATAGAATCTGTGGATGAGTGCCATGCCTCTAGGAATTCCCTGGCTGTTCTCTGTTTGGCTTGCCCTATAATAGTAGTATTGTCCCAGTCGAATTCATGTTGCTTGTCATCTGCATGTGTGGCTACTAAGGATAGCTGGTCGTGTCGTTTCGTGGCTAGTTGGTGTTCATGGATGCGGAACGTTAGCTGTCTTCCTGTTTGTCCTATGTTGTGTTTTGTGCAGTCCTTGCATGGGATTTTGTACACTACATTGGTTTTGCTCATGCTGGGTATTGGGTCCTTCATTCTGGTGAATTGTTGTCCGAGACTGGCTGTTGGTTTGTGTGCTGTTATGAGTCCTAGTGGTCTCAGTAGTCTGGCTATCAGTTCGGAAATGCTCCTGATGTATGGTAGTGTGGCTAGTCCTTTGGGTTGCAGCATGTCCTCGTTCCGTTGTCTTTCCCTTAGGCATCTGTTGATGAAATTGCAGGGGTATTTGTTTTTGTCGAATACATTGTATAGGTGTTCTTCTTCCTCTTTTTGCAGTTCTGGTGTACTGCAGTGTGTTGTGGCCCTTTTGAATAGTGTCTTGATACAACTTCGTTTGTGTGTGTTGGGGTGGGAGGACAAAGCATTGGAGAAGAATTCCATCTCTAAGGTGTGAACTTGTCATCGAAAATATATAGGAGAAAGTGAGGACTGCAGATGCTGGAGTACCAGAGTTGAAAAATGTGGGATGCCCAAAACGTCGATTCTCCTGCTCCTCGGATGCTGCCTGGCCTGCTGTGTTTTTCCAGCACCACATTGAAAATATATAGTTATATTTATATTTATTAACACAATTTTTAAAAATAACAAAGAAACTTGTGAAAATCTAAGATTTCATTCAAGTAGTTGTCCAATGACAAGCCTGACAAATAATGCACAAATTGCATATGACTCACTCGATAAACTGTGTCTAAATATATTCCAGCTGAGTTCTTGGTTTAATCTACGGATACGAAAAACGTGAATGAGTGCACTAAAATCGCACTTATTGGTAATCTTGGATGGATTTACATGAAACTTCTCAGTTTTTAAACTTTCAATGAAGATGTTAACCATTTGAACCCATCTGATTAAGACCATAAGACATCGGGAATGGTGGGTGCATGGAATGCACTGCCAGCGGTGGTAGTAGAGTCAGATACACTAGGGGCATTTAAGCGACTCTTGGATAAGCAAATGGAAGATAGTACATTGAAGGGTATATAGGTTAGTTTGATCTTTGAGTAGGATAGGTCAGCACAACATTGAAGGCCGAAGGGCCTCTACTTTGCTGTACTGTTCTATGTTCTATGAGCAGAAATTAGGCCATTCAGCCCTAGAGTCTGCTCCACCATTCAATCATGGTTGATGGTTTCTCAGTCCCATTCTCTGGCTTTCTCCCTGTAGCCCTTGATACTCAAGAACCTATCTATCTCTATCTTAAATATACTTAATGACCTGGCCTCCATAGTCTTCTGTGGCAATGAATTCCATTGATTCACCACTCTCTGGCTGAAGACGTTTCTCCTTATCTCTGTTCTAAAAAGGTCTTCCCTTTACACTAAGGCTATGCCCTCAGGCTCCAGTTTCTCCTACCAATGGAAACATCTTCCCAACATCCAATCTGTACAGGCCATTCAGTATCCGGTTTGTTCCAATTAGATCCTCCCTCATCCTTCTTGTTTCCATCAAGTATAAATGCAGAGTCCTCAAACTTTCCTCATATATTAAGCTTTTCATTCCTGGGACCATTTTCGTGAATCTCTTCAGAACACACTCTCAGACCAGTACATTCTTTTGAGATATGGAGCCCAAAACTGCGCACAACAATCCAAATATGGCCTGACCAGAGTGTTATAGAGCTTCAGAAGTACGTTCCTGCTTTTATATTCAAATCTTCTCAAAATAAATGCCATCACTGAATTTGCCTTCCTAATTACTGACTCAACCTGCCAGTTTACCTTGAGAGAATCCTGGACTAGAACTCCCAAGTCTCTCTGCACTTCAGATTTCTGAATTTTCTCCCCATTTAGAAAATAGTCCATGCCTCTCTTCTTCCTACCAAAGTGCATGACCTCACACTTTCCCACGTTGTGCTCCATCTGCCACTTCTTTGTCCACTCTCCTAACCTGTCCAAATCCTTCTGCAGCCTCTCTGCCTCCTTGGTGCTACTGGCTGCTCTACCTATCTTTGTATCATCAGCAAAATTAGCCAGAATGCTCTCAGTTCCTTCATCTAGATTGTCAGTTGTATGAAGTGAAAAGTTGTGGTCCCAACACGGAGCCTTGCAGAACACCACTTGTCACCAGCTGTATCTGAGAAGGATGCTTTTTTTTAAGATTACTTACAGTGTGGAAACAGGCCCTTCGGCCCAACAAGTCCACACCGCCCCGCCGAAGCGCAACCCACCCATACCCCTACATTTACTCCCTACCTAACACTACGGGAAATTTAGCGTGGCCAATTTACCTGACCTGCACATTTTTGGACTGTGGGAGGAAACCGGAGCACCTGGAGGAAACCCACGCAGACACGGGGAGAACGTGCAAACTCCACACAGTTAGTCGCCTGAGGCGGGAATTGAACCCGGGTCTCTGGCGCTGTGAGGCAGCAGTGCTAACCACTGTGCCACCGTGCCGCCCACCACTCACTGCTTTCTGTCAGACAGCCAAGCTTCTATCCGTGCTAGCACCTTGCCTTTCATACCATAGGCCCTTATCTTACTCAGTAGCCTTCTGTGCAGCACCTGAAGTCCAGGTAGATAACATCCACTGGTCCTCCTTGGTCTAACCTGCTCGTTACTTCCTCAAAGAATTCCAGCAGATTTGTTAGGCATGAACTCCCCTTGATGAAACCTTGCTGACTTTGCCCTTTTTTACTATACACTTCCAAGTATTCAGAAATCTCATCCTTCACAATGGATTCCAGGATCTTACCCATGGCTGAGGTTAAGCTAATTGGTCTGTAATTTTTCCATCTTTTGCCTTACCACCTTTTAAACAAGGATGTCATGTTAGCGATTTTCCAGTCCTCTAGGCCCCTCACTGATTCTAGCGATTCCTGAAAGATTACCAATAACACCTCCACTATCTCTTCAGCTTAGAACTCTGGGGAGTAGTCCATCTCGTCCAGATGATTTATACACCTTCAGGTCATTCAGTTTTTATAGCACCTTCTCCTTAGTGATGGCCCCTCAGCTCTGCCCCCTCACTCTCTTGAATTTTTGGGAAGACTGACTCAAAGTAAGTATTCAGTTTCTCAGCCATTTCCTTGTTCCCCACTATTATCTCTCCAGCGCCATTGTCCAGCCCGTCTCTGTGGCGCAATCGGTCAGCACGTTCGGCTGCTAACCGAAAGGTTGGTAGTTCGAAACCACCCAGGGACATAGTAGTTGTTGTTCTAGCTCCAACCGCTTTCTTGGCTGTGAAGGCGCGGATTTTTAATGGTGTCAGGAAAATGTTCCCCAAACGGAAATCTTCTTATAGGTGGTACGGTGGCTCAGTGGTTAGCACTGCTGCCTTACAGCACCAGGGTCCCAAATTCAATTCCAGCCTCGAGCAACTGACTGTGTGGAGTTTGCACATTCTCCCCGTGTCTGCGTGGGTTTCCTCCGGGAGCTCCGGTTTCCTCCCACAATCCAAAGATGTGCAGGTCAGGTGAATTGGCCATGCTAAATTGCCCGTAGTGTTAGGTGCGTTAGTTAGGGGTAAATGTAGGGGAATGGATCTGGGTGGGTTGCTCTTTGGAGGGTTGGTGTGGACTTGTTGGGCCGCAGGGCCTGTTTCCACACTGTAGGGAATTGAATCTAATCTAAAAAAAAGCTGCCCAATGTCCACGTTTGCCTCTCTTTTGCCCTTTATATATATATAAACTCTCACAGTCCTCCTTTACACTACTGGCTAGCTTCCCATCATATTTAACCTTCTCCCCCCTTATTTCTTTTTTTGTTGCCCTCTAGTGGTCTTTGTAAGCTTCCCAATCCTCTCTTTTCCCACTGCCCTTCGCCACATCATATGCTTTCATGCTATCCCTGACTTCCCTAGTCAGCCATGGTTGATTAAGGTGGCTGGTTGCAAGTATATTTTCCTGTAGGCCAATGATGTAGTCAAAATTGTTGTTGGCAATTTATATATTTAGAATCAAGAAAATAGCTGAAAGAAAACCACTTTATCTACATCAGCTCAGAAGCGTACGCTGCATAATCTATACATGGGGAGTAACAATCTACTAAACATTTGAATTGAATTCAAAGTACACACCTGGAGTATCTATGATGTTGAAGAGGTAGGATTTGCCCTTAGAATCTGGAAGTACCATTGTGACTGGTGTACTCTTTATACCTACTCCCCTCTTGGAAGAAAAAAAATACAAAAATTACCCAAGAGTATTTTCAAGAACTCCAATAAATTAAAATAAAATGCAACGTACCTCCTGCTCCGTGAAAAGTATATCAGTGTAGCGAAGCTGTAAACAAGAAAATACAACTTAAGGTAAATCATGATCTTACTAAAAGCTGGAGCAACCTTGAGTTCAGATCTATTCATGCTCCTACCTCATGCTTTTTTTTTTATTGACACTCAATCAGATAATGCAATCATTTGGTTACAGAAACAAAAAAAAAATTATGTTGGACCTCAACGTATTAAAGTCCAGTGGAACTAGTTATAAATAATTTCATGATACCAAACCAAAATATCAGAGTTCCTACGCGTTTGTACTTCTTCGCCCAACTCTGCAATGGGCTTTCTGTTCTGGTAAGCTGCTGGTGTCGCATTCAGACTACGCTTGAATTGTCTCCTCCAGGGAAAAATAAATGGCTGCACCTTACATTATTTTACTTTGATTTTCTGTCCTCAAATTACTTTCTCTTCTCCACCCAATCAGCTTATTCAACTATCACTGCAGGCTGTGTGGGTCAGCATTATTTCTATCTATGCCATTGAAGTTGTCAGTTTGACTTTGACATGCCTGGCAACAAGCAAATATCTGGCCATACGGTATTCTTAAGACTTAATAGTCTTAATATACTAAGATATTCAATAGATCAATTTTCAACATAGTATTTATGCAGTGGAGATTTACTATTTTCTTTTAAATTGGAACTTTAAAAAAAAATTAAAGATTAGTAAAAAAAACTATGATTTCAAACAGAATTAAAACAACCAAGTATCCCAACAATCGATCAATATAACAAATGTTGAATCTTTTCTTTATGGATTTTTCTTATTGTTTCTTTCTTTTTAGTGAAAAGCTTGAAAGAATTAAAAAGCACTAAATAATATTGCTATTGGTTAAGTGAATACAAATACAACTGGGACTGATGTAATTATCAATAAGGTTCCCTAGATAAATAGCTGAAAATATGTTGCTGGAAAAGCGCAGCAGGTCAGGCAGCATCCAAGGAACAGGAGAATCGATGTTTCGGGCATGAGCCCTTCTTCAGGAATGAGGAAAGGGTGTCCAGCAGGCGAAGATAAAAGGTAGGGAGGAGGGACTTGGGGGAAGGGTTTGGAAATGCGATAGGTAGAAGGAGGTCAAGGTGACGGTGATAGGCTGGAGTAGGGGTGAGGACGGAGAGGTCAGGAAGAAGATTGCAGGTTAGGAAGGCGGTGCTGAGTTCGAGGGATTTGACTGAGACAAGGTGGGGGGAGGGGAAATGAGGAAACCGGAGAAATCCGAGTTCATCCCTTGTGGTTGGAGGGTTCCTAGGCGGAAGTTGAGGCGCTTTTCCTCCAGCCGTCGTGTTGCTATGGTCTGGCGATGGAGGAGTCCAAGGACCTGCACGTCCTTGGTGGAGTGGGAGGGGAGTTGGAGTGTTGAGCCACGGGGTGGCTGGGTTGGTTGGTCCGGGTGTCCCAGAGGTGTTCTCTGAAACGTTCCGCAAGTAGGCGGCCTGTCTCACTTTCTCATCCCTAGATAAATACACAATATTAAGGAAATAGATACTATGGTGCTTACATCTCTGTCATCCTTTTTACGAATCTCTGGGTGAGTCTGTTCAATTAAGCAATCAACAAAATTTGTCTGAAAGAAAAAATGCAAAATGTAGATTACAGAACAACATTTCACTTAAAATTGACTTCTACAACTTCTTTTACATTACAACCAGTCAAAATAACAAATATTCAATCTGACTTTATCAATATCAGCACTTTCACAAGACAACAATCACAAAGGCAGTCTACTTTGTAGCTTTGATTTTTATCCCACAATGAAAGTAAATTCCAAATCATTTTCTAGAACTGACACAATATCTTCACATATCTTTTCCATACCTTCCCATGATGCAAATGCCCACAGAGAGTAATGTTTCGAATAAGTTCAGAATTGTCCATTAAATCTGCAAGAAACCTGAAATTCAAAAAATAGATGCGATGATTCATACAAACATTTCTATTTTTTTGGATCATCAAACATGCAAATGATTGTTAAAAAAAAACACTCATCATATGCTTATTTAAGAAAAAGTGGCTTGCATTGAATTCTATTTGGTTGGTATACCCAAAATAGTATATGTTCAAAGAGCTTTTTAAGGAACTGGGAACCTTTTAACTCTGAATTCTGAGCCTCAATGAAGCTATAAGCAGAAGATTACTGCACTGTATATGTCTATGAATAGACACCAAGTTCTAGTGGTCATTTGCACATAACATTTTATCATCCTGAAATCAAGATAGAAAGAAAAAGGCAATATTGGTTGAAGAGTACACAGTGGTTGGTGCAGAAAATGGAAATCTTCATAGCCATGTAGCAAGTTGTTCTGGGTAACATTTAGGACATTCTTTTAGGGCACAAGAGATAAGTATTCTACATGTAGTAGCATCATACCTAAAGATGAGAACAATCAATGATGACGTGCTTTATTTGCTTTTAAGTCACCATCTAGGGAATGACAAAACTGTTTACTTACTCCATATCATATACTGTTTCTGGTAACTCCTGCTCCATCAACGTAAACTTCTTTTTCTTGACAGGTTTAATGATTGGTTCTGAAAGTTGAAAATTAGAATTGGGTGATTGCATTCAAAACATATTTCATCAGGAAAACCAATTATTTATTTATTTTGAAATCTGTTAAACTTATTCGTTTTGTGAGAGTTAAAGGGGCATGATCAAAGATGATTCTATATCTATTTCAGTTTATATCAATCACAGATTTCCTTTGTGGATTATTACTACTGTTTTTCTCCAGCCAAAACTCTAACACACAAACCAGTTTCAGGCCACTACACTAAAATAGTGACTTAACTTTAAAAAGTGCTAAATGACTTCTTGGGATTGTGAAAGGTGCTTTATAAATGCAAGCTTGTTCTTTCACAGATGATACCCCTCCACACCAGTAGCTCTTAAGATGCAAAATTACCCCAAAACACTTTGATAGTTCTAATTAACTACCTTACAATTTCCATGTGAATTATACTTAGTGGATTAACTTATTACTACTAAAACATGTACATGACTAAGGGAACTTTCTATACATGCAACATTTACTTTATCTGTTGATTACAGCTTCGTCACCTGCAAAACTGAAATGAACAGTATAAAAGAGCTTATTCAAATATTTCACATCAGATGCTAAGAAGCGTGCTGCACATAACTGTGTACTTAAATAAAGTCTGTGCATATTTACATTGCAACAAAACTGTTAAAGATTGGTTAATTCACCTTGTGAAATTATAGTGAATATTAAATTCCAGTTCAGGTGAGATAACCAAAGGTCACCAACTTTATCTATCTATATTTAGGCTTTAAGTTATATTCAATTTTACTTAGCATATTTTTTTAAAAAAGTGACATTTAGGGTTAAGGGTAATCAAATATTTCCGACTGAAATTATGTTACTAGCTATTCAAAAAGTAACCAAAATGTGACCCTAACCCATCACCATCACCTTGCATTAAAAGCAGTAAACAACTTTATGATCATGATTAACTTAAGCAACCTAAATTATATTGCATTTTTAAGGCTTGGCATTTCCAGACAAAGCCCAGATTATATTGATTTTTCTTGGGAAAGCAGTTTCCCATTAAGTTAAATCTATCAAATAAAATCAGTTAACCAGGCAAAGACTTGTTTTGTATAGTGTGCTGAAAAGTCTGGAAGTAGAGAGCTGAGAACCAGTTGTAAACAATTATGTAGTCCTTAAGAGTAAAGCAAGGGGTTTGGAGAAGAGTAACCCAAAGCCCGTGCATTTCACATTAATTCACTTGTATCACTTTACCTGTGAGAGGTTGAGTATCCTCTTCTTGGACAATTGTCTCTACCTCAGGTCCATACACCTCTTCTGCTGTGGGATAATACTTCTTATCTTCATGCAACACCACTTCCATTCCAACATTATCATCATCCTGATCTCCAGCTTCTTCTTCATCATCGTCCTCCTAATTAGTCAAATTAAAAGCACTTTTAAAAGAGTTCTTGGTACAATAATGCAACAACTTTGAAAATCTCCACTCCACTTTATGATTGCAAACATGGATGCAAAAATATATTAAAAATGCTTGTGCATTTGTAAGGAATGCCTCCTTATGTTTAAGGTAAGAGGAATGACTGAAAGGACCATGTAACCTGAATTGTGCCAACAACGAAGTTGGTGGCTTCATTGCTAAAGAATAAGGGTGGATTGAAAGAGAGATCTGTGCTGTGTTTCAGTCAAGAAAGTGCAAGCTTTTCACAACCTAATGACAATCTGAACAAGCTTGCTGACAACGGACAGACAATTAATTTCCAAGCTTCAGGAATGTGTTAGGAATGGCTGCTTTTGTAAACTTGCACTTTAAAGCTGCTTAATTTCCTGATATATTGGAGATCGAGAGAGTAACTAATCAACATTTCTATTTAACTACAAGACTCATGTGACTATGAGAAATGTGACTCAAGTTGCTATGGACATAGGTGGGCTTTTTTTCCTGAGCGAGCACAAGTTTGAGAGTAAAATAGAGTCAGAAAGCCTCTTGCAGGATGTGGATGGGAGCTTGTGCTCTGATTTGAAGACATGAAGTTTAGGAGAGTTTAAACATATCTGGAAGATTCAATTAGACTTGGTTAGAAAGAGGGATTGAGAATTTAAGAATAGATTTGGACTGTTTCCTAGAGAAGTGTCCACTTAGGGGATAGAGTAAAGTACAAGCTTAACAGGGAATTTCCAGTCATTGTAAATATTAAATACAGAATCTTTTCTGTAGTTTACAGTATAAGTTGAAACAGAAACAGTGTTTATTCAATGTAGCTTTCAGATTTTGATATAAAAGTCTTAAAATTTGAAACCTTGTCATGTGGTCCTGTTAGTCATCGATTGGAAGCTCACATATATTTTTCAAAGTTATCGGTCTCTGATGTGATCATAACAGCAGGAGTAGAGGAAATGCAATCTAAAAATTGTTTTGCACAAGTAGTGTACTTGGTACTTCAAAGAACAATAGCATCAAAGGATATTAATCCCTAAAAGACTTGATTAATTTTCACTTAGTCATACATGCTTTGGCTGGAAACCAGAGCCTTGGCTTATGGTGTACTGATGCTTTCCTCTGAGCCATTTTCTTCAGTTTTTCGTCACTGGTAATCTGCCATTGCCTGCCACTCTCAGGGACAAGAGCCAAATGTATCTCAGCCAGATTGGGAAATGAAGCTATGTGGTTGGTATTATTCTCAACCACATACCAGCCATTTAACCAAATAAACTAGCCTACCACAAGGCTTAACTTTATTGTGGTTACAGCATATTAAAATTATTAATCCAGATTTTGCGATGGTAATGCTGTTAAAGCAGTTAAGATATTGACGTCATTACTCCACCCAAATGAGCAATAACTGCACAAGTAAACACATACATCAAACAGTTTGGAAATCTAGCAAAGATTTCTTCTCCTGAAATTGTGCTGTTGAGCAATCCAACTGAAATCAATCAAATTGATAAGAACTTCCATTGTTGAAAACGCTAAATGAGGTACACTTACGTTTTGGTGCACTCACTTTGTAACTAAATAACTGCAATGCTTTAATTTTTGTACAAAAAGAGACACATACTTGAAGTTTTTTCTCTTGCACTTATCAGGACCCAGTCTTAATGAGTGCATGATGAAAAGTTTTGACTGTCTCACTTGTTAGCAAGGTTCAACTGCATAATCACTACTAAATATTCTCACTTTATGATAACTGATTTTGTATTTGTAGAATACCAAATTTATTCAATCAAAAACAAAATTCTATATTTTTAAAACAAAACATCTTTTAGAAGTTTATCTCATGGTTTCTCTCATAATCAAGTCAAACTCATTTATTGCACTGAAAATGTAAAATGCAAGGATTTAAGTGGTTTTAACTTCCTTTTTGTGTGTATGTATACTTTAACATGATTGGTTGTTGGCGTCACCACTGCTGCATGCCAAGACATCTCCCTGACTCAACAAGAGATTTAAACTGTTGTTGAGAAAAATAAATACTCTGCAGATGTCACTCAGCCTTTGTAGAAAGCACTCTAAGGTTTGACTACAAAGTTCAGGTCAATGATGCAGCTGGACCAAAACATGAAAAGAACACAAGAAAACTGAAACTCCAATTCCTTTCAATCAAAAGCGGTAATTTTAAAACATCCAATAACCAAGCAGATGAAGTGCAATATTATGAAAATTCTAACACTCTGCAAAGTGAAATCCAGTAGTTTAAGCACTTGTTACTTAACATCTTTCGTCCATTAAAACAGTATTGAAGAACCTTCCATGTTTTAAAACAGCAAATCAATTTGCAGTTGATTTCCTCACCTCCAGAAATTAACGGTATATTTGACTACAGTGTACATGGAAAAGGATTGAAGCTGTGCGAACTGTGCTTATTTTTTAAAAAGGCCAGGGACCAGGGAATCAGACAGTTTTGGAGTAAGGTTGGTAGTTTTAAAGTATTCCAACAGGCATCAGATAAATGTTTTATAGCTTAAAAAATAATAAATTGCATGATGTAAATTCAATAGCAATTTCTTTCAACTGGCAAAACATGAATTAAAAGCATATATGTTATGATTTTAATAACTTTGTTTTTTATTTTATTTTTGCATTGTCAAGATAAATTTCAAATAAAGTTGTGAAGCTATTTGGGCTTAAAGTCTATCAATGAACATAACCTCACCTCATCCACATCATCATCCCTAGCTATCCCATCTTCCTCATCAGAGTCCAATTCTGGTCCAATATAGTTACCAAATTCATCATACAAGTCCGTATCCATGATAGAAGTCTGAAATAGAAAGATAAGTTAAATTTATGGATGCATTTCTAGACATGCATTAAAACACTTTTACTATTTTGATCAGCTGAATTACATTTTGAATGATAGAGCACATGTAAATTACAAGGCCATAATTTTGACCATTGTGCCTGTATCAGCATGGGGATCAAAATACATTGCAGAATTATAGTATGTTAATACATAACAAGTTCTTCTGAAATAACTCTATGCATGAGATGGCATTAATGCATTTTTAATAAGTGGATTAATTCTTCTACTAAACTACTAGGGAGGAAACAATTCAGAGGTATCCATTAAGCCCTTTATCCTAATACCATAAGGATAATTCAAGGTCCTGGTTTATATCTTATTCAGAAACTGTGGAGGAGGTTCTTCTACCTTAATTTTTCCTAGTATTCAACAAACCCCACATAAAATGTATATTAATAAAATCAATGCTATATAGCAAGGGTAACAGATTAGTAAATAAGAGGGAAATATTTAGTTTTTCAGAATATAAACAAGAAACTGACGGAGCTGAAAATGTGTTGCTGGAAAAGTGCAGCAGGTCAGGCAGCAACCAAGGAGCAGGAGAATCGATATTTTGGGCATAAGCCCTTCTTCAGTAATGAGGAGAGTATGCCAAGCAGGCTAAGATAAAAGGTAGGGAGGAGGGACTTGGGGGAGGGGTGTTGGAAATGCGATAGGTGGAAGGAGGTTAAGGTGAGGGTGATAGGCCGGGGTGGGGGTGGGGGTGGGGGTGGGGGTGGAGAGGTCAGGAAGAAGATTGCAGGTGAGGAAAGTGATGCTAAGTTCGAGGGTTGGGACTGAGACAAGGTGGGGGGAGGGGAAATGAGGAAACTGGAGAAATCCGAGTTCATCCCTTGTGGTTGGAGGGTTCCTAGGCAGAAGATGATCTCCAGCATTTGCAGTCCTCACTTTCTCCTTGACCTGCTACGCTTTTCCAGCAACACATTTTCAGCTCTGATCTCCAGCGTCTGCAGTCCTCACTTTCTCCTGATCTCCAGCATCTGCAGTCCTCACTTTCCCAAAGAAACTGATGGATGCAATTAGAGCTCTCCTGTCACTACTAAAGTGTAGTTCAAAGGTAACCAGTCAGTCTTTTTCTTGACATGTGAATACTAATAAATACACAAATTTGAAAGGCAAAAAACTTGGAATGCTTCAGGTCTAGATAATTTTATCAGATCCTAAAATAGGAAACCAAAATTGAGGGAAACAAAGTAACAGAACATGCAGCTTCTAAAACAGGATGCATTATCTAAATTTTAGAGAACAACGAGGTTTTAATGAAATAATTCTAATGAAATAAAAAAATGTCCAAAGACACTTTACAGGAGCGATATCAAACAAAATTAGACAGTCATACAAACTGAGGTATCAGAGCAGACAACGAAAAATTTGGACAGTGGTAGCTATTAATATACAAAAACAATATACGATTTGAAACTTTGCTTCAGATTTCTAGAACTGACAATTTGACTTTTTAAACTCTGAGACAAGATGAGTTTCAAGCAGTATGCATCAAATTGGTGCAAAATTAACATGAAAATATTCTGTATTTCAGTGAGAATTTGGCCCATCAAGCCTATGCTGGTTCTTTGGTAGAGTTATCCAAAGAGTTTTCATCATCTTACTTTGCCCCATAGCCCTGATGAATATGCTTTTAGTACCCTTACATTCCTGATCACAAAAACTTGCTTTTAAAATGTGTTTCCTCAAATCACTATTATTATATCCATGTCCTTGGTTACTCATCCTCTTCCTCTGAAAAGAGCTTCTTATTCAAAGTTTGAGAGAAGATTTGTAGCTCGGGTGCTCGTTGTTGTGGTTGTGTTCGCCGAGCTGGGAATTTGCGTTGCAGAGGTTTCGTCCGCGTGTCAAGGTGACATCCTCAGTGCTTGGGAGCCTCCTGTGAAGCACTTCTGTGATCTTTCCTTCGGCATTTGTAGTGGCGGACGAAACGTCTGCAACACAAATTCCCAGCTTGGCGAACACAACCATAACACAGCGTTTCTTATTCTTTATTCTTACCAAATTAATTAATTATGCTCTCATCAAATCTCCTCTTAAATTTCTGAGCTCTAAGAAGAGTAACCCTTGTTTCTCGTGTCTAATTAATTTCAATTCTTCATTGTTGTAAAAGCAAAATATTCAAGATTTTGAAGGTCTGAAATAAAAAACAAAGTGCTGGAGAAAATCAGCAGATCTACCAATATCTATGCAGAAAGAAGCAAAGTTAACATTAAGTCCAAAATGAATTTTCTTTGTGAACCAAATAAAATTACATGGTTACTCTCCCCACAAATGCTACAACTTCCCCAGCACATAGATTTTTTAAAAAAATCTACACTAGTCAGTTCTGTATCCTTTCCAATGTCTTCTAGAGCACAGTACTATGAACTGAGCAGACAAAATATTCTCACTATGGCCCAATCGGAGAGATTTTGCATGACTCCCTTGGCTTTTATAATGCAGGCCTTTATAAATAAAGCAAGGATTTCACAGAGAAACACAAGACTCTTCTCTCTGCATGAACACTGGACAATGTTTATACAGGTTAGTGGGGGATTCCTGTCACACAATTGTAGTGATCCTATGTCTGAGCCTGGATGGCTTGGGTTCAAATCCCAGCTGCTCTAGAGAGAGAGAGAGATGTGTATTAACATCTCTGAGTAAGTTAATTAGAAAGTATCTACATTCTGTATCTGTAATAATAATAATGGTATGTACAGAACTGCTTAATCAGACAGCACTTCGGAGGAAGGAGGCCCAAAAGGTAGCAGCCTCGATGATGGGGGGCGGGGGGGAGAACCTGCTCAATCTTCAAAACTCGAGCTCTGATACTCGCTAGACTTACATTCGACTCCGGGTTTAATCCCGCTCTCTCCCAGTTTTGACTCCGGGTTTAATCCCGCTCTCTCCCAGTTTTGACTCCGGGTTTAATCCCGCTCTCTCCCAGTTTTGACTCCGGGTTTAATCCCGCTCTCTCTCTCTCTCTCTAAACCTCGCTCAGACGAAGAAGCGCGACTGCATGGCAACCGCGCGACACTGACTCAGGAAAGACCCCAACCTTGTCCCGGGCAGCCGCCTGTCTCCAAAGACAGAAACAATTGCGCCAGAAAGGTCTTCAAATAATTCTCCTGTTATGCTGTCAGGCATTAATAAAAGAAAAGGTTCATCAAGCTTTAAATGAAAGGTAGGAGCAAACTTCAGGCTGTAACACCATGACCAGCAACAGAACCTTCCTGCACAGAGTTCCTGTTGTATTAAGAATTAGAATCTCTTGTCAGAGAAAAAAATGTTTCCCCCCTCCAACTCCATAGATATTAATTTCAATTCAAATATTGCATAAAGAACATTATTGTTTTTCTTTCAACATCTATTTAGTGATTTGAGGCATAGTCCAGTTCAAAATGACAGGAACAGAGTGGTGCAGCAAAAGCATGCTCAGCACATAAACGAGAGACTGATGGATCAAAATTAGCCTATGCTAGGTAACTGCCACAGTGAATGCACATGTGCTTTCGTCCAAATGCAGCACTCAGTATAATCCTGCCTCCGGGCTACAAGACAGGTCCCACCTGCTCCAGATCTCTGACAGGTTGATGTAAAATTATCTTAACACAAGGAATTATTTGCACAGTAGTAGCCCCTTTGTATACCATAGAGGCCTTTAGACACCAGTCATACCCTACTTGTGAGTAGAGCAGGTGATGAGTGAATGACACAGATACTAGTCCAAGCTTGGCAGGAATCAGGGAAAGTTTGAATTAAAATTTAGGCTCAGTAATAGTGACCATAAAACAATTTCCTTTTCTTGTTAAAAAAAAATCTGGTTCACAGATATTCGTTCAGAGAGGAAATGTACCCTCATCACCTGATGTATGTAGTCTATGCAAATCCAGATCCATAGAGTGCCAGTTGATTCTTAACTGTCTCTGAAATGGCCCAGCAAAGCACTGAGTTCAAGGCCGAATAAGGATGGGGAACAAATTCTAGCCTTGCCAGAACACACTCGTCCCATGAAAGTTTTAAAAAGGCATGGATCTTCCAATTGTAAAGTAGTCATTGGAGCACAATACATAAAAGAAGCACATTGAAAATGTTCAGAAGGCCAAGCTTAGAAGGAGCAAAAATGCCTTTAGTAGAGTGATATGTGCTTCCTGTCAGATGTGGGAGTTTAAAGAGAGTTAAGGATTACAGCAGATTATATCTACCATAAATGCTAGTGGTTGTGAATCTTATCAGATCGAATGGATCGGTTGGATAGACAGCTAAAAGCAATGAGGAATTTGCAACAAAAACAGTATGTGATGGATGGCAGTTATTGGGGGGGGGGAAGGGGAGGATGTCTCAGATACCGTCACATAGATGGGTTAACTCTAGGAAAGGTAAGAGAACTAGGCAGCTAGTGCAGGAGTCTTTTGTGGCTATGCCCATTTCAAACAGGTATGCTGTTTTGGAAATTGTAGGGGGGGGGGTGGATTATCGGGGGAGAGTAGACAAACAGCCAAGAGTCTGGTATTGAGACTGGCTCTAATGCAATGAGGGGTATGTTGGGTTCCAAGAGATCAATTGTGTTAGGGGATTCTCTAGTCTGAGGTATAGACAGAATGGTGTGTTACTTCCCTGGTGCCAGGTTCAAGGATGTCTCAAGAGGGTGCAGAATGTTCTCACAGGGGAGAGAGGCCAGCAAGAGGTCATTGTCCACATTGCAACCAACGATGTAGGAAGGGAAAAGGTTGAGAGTCTGAAGAGAGATTACAGAGAGTTAGGCAGGAATTTAAAAAAGAGGTCCTCGAGATTACTCCTGGTGCTGTGAGCTAGTGAGGGCAAGAATAGGAAGATAGAGCAGATGAATGCATGGCTGAGGAGCTGGTGTATGGGAGAAGGATTCACATTTTTGGACCATTGGAATCTCTTTTGGGATAGGTGTGACCTGTACAAGAAGGATGGATTGCACCTAAATTGGAAGGGGACTAATATACTGGCAGGGAAATTTACTGGGGCTGCTCGGGAGGATTTAAACTAATAAGGTGACGGGGTGGGACCAAGGGAGATAGTGAGCAAAGAGGTCAATCTGAGGCTGATACAGTTGAGAACAGAAGTGAGTCATTCAGTCAGGGCAGGCAGGGACAAGGTAGGACTAATAAATTAAAACATTTATTTCAATGCAAGGGGCCTAACAAGGAAGGCAGATGAACTCAGGCCATGGTTCGGAACATGGGACTGGGATATCATAGCAATTACAGAAACATGGCTCAGGGATGGGCAGGACTGGCAGCTTAATGTTCCAGGATACAAGTGCAGAAGGAAGGATAGAAAGGGAGGCAAAAGAGGATTGGGAGTGGCATTTTTGATAAGGGATAGCATTACAGCTGTGCTGAGGGAGGATATTCCTGGAAATACATCCAGGGAAGTATTTAGGTGGAATTGAGAAATAAGAAATGGATAATCACCTTATTGGGATTGTATTATAGACCTCCTAATAGTCAGAGGGAAATTGAGAAATAAATTTGTAAGGAAATCTCAGCTATCTGTAAGAACAATAGGGTGGTTATGGTAGGGGATTTTAACTTTCCAAACATCGACTGGGACTGCCATAGTGTTAAGGGTTTAGATGGAGAGGAATTTGTTAAGTGTGTACAAAAAATCTTTCTGATTCAGTGTATGGATGTACCTACCAGAGAAGGTGCAAAACTTGACTTACTCTTGGGAAATAAGGCAGGGCAGGTGACTGAGGTGTCAGTGGGGGAGCACTTTGGGGCCAGCGACCATAATTCTATTAGATTTAAAATAGTGATGGAAAAGGATAGACCAGATCTAAAAGTTGAAGTTCTAAATTGGAGAAAGGCCAATTTTGACGGTATTAGGCAAGAACTTTTGAAAGCTGATTGGGGGCAGATGTTCGCAGGTAAAGGTACTGCTGGAAAATGAGAAATCTTCAGAAATCAGATAACGAGAATCCAGAGAAAGTATATTCCTGTTAGGGTGAAAGGAAAGGCTGGTAGGTATAGGGAATGCTGGATGACTAAAGAAATTGAGGGTTTGGTTAAGAAAAAGAAGGAAGCATATGTCAGGTATAGACAGGATAGAGCAAATGAATCCTTAGAAGAGTATAAAGGCAGTAGGAACATACTTAAGAGGGAAATCAGGAGGGCAAAAAGAGGGCATGAGATAGCTTTGGCAAATAGAATTAAGGAGAATTAAAAGGGTTTTTACAAATACGTTAAGAACAAAAGGGTAACCAGGGAGAAAATAGGGGCCCTCAAAGATCAGCAAGATGGCCTTTGTGTGGAGCCGCAGAAAGTGAGGGAGATACTAAACAAGTATTTTGCATCAGTATTTACTGTGGAAAAGGATATGGAAGATATAGACTGTAGGGAAATAGATGGTGACACCTTGAAAAATGTCCACATTACAGAGGAGGAAGTGCTGGATGTCTTGAAACGCATAAAGGTGGATAAATCCCCAGGACCTGATGAGGTGTACTCTGTGGGAAGCTAGAGAATGATTGCTGGGCCTCTTGCTGAGATATTTGTATCATCGATAGTCACAGGTGAGGTGCCGGAAGACTGGAGGTTGGCTAATGTGGTGCCACTGTTTAAGAAGGGTGGTAAGGACAAGCCAGGGAACTATAGACCGGTAAGCCTGATGTCGGTGGTGGGCAATTGACCTTATAGAGGTTTACAAAATTATGAGGGGCATGGATAGGATAAATAGACAAAGTCTTTTCCCTGGGGTCGGAGAGTCCAGAACTAGAGGGCATAGGTTTAGGGTGAGAGAGGAAAGATATAAAAGAGACCTAAGGGGCAACTTTTTCACACAGAGGGTGGTACATGTATGGAATGAGCTTCCAGGAGAAGTGGTGGAGGCTGGTACAATTACAACATTTAAGAGGTATTTGGATGGGTGTATGAATAGGAAGGGTTTGGAGGGATATGGGCCGGGTGCAGGCAGGTGGGACTAGATTGGGTTGGGATATCTGGTCAGCCTGGACGAGTTGAACCAAAGGGTCTGTTTCCAGGCTGTACATCTCTGACTCTAATTAACCTAATGTCTGGAACCCTGCATAAAAGTCCCAACTCTGAAGTGGAGTCAGACCTGAACTGACCCCAATCAATACTTCTCTGTCCCACTGCCTTCACCACTTGACTCCCTCACCTAACCATCTGTCATCCTATCTCATCACCCACCTACCTTATACATCGACTTTCTCTCTGTGGCTTGTCCAAATGCTTTGGGACCTTTAAACGCTGGATTACAGCAATAAGTAGAGGATATGGTTTGGTCTACAGCACTGATCCCACACGATGATGGAAGACTTCCAGATCGTTTACATGCCACATTTCTCAAATGAACCAATTTGGAAGTCCGGGCAAAAATGTGGAGTACCTTGGGGGAAAAAAAGGAATACAGTTGTGGAGCTGCAATCTGAATAGATTGCCACACCTCATTTGATGCAACTCAAATGATCTTATGTTTGCTGTTATATTCAAAGATTCAGTGAAGTCCCTTTGCTCACCCAACCTCTCCCCCATTCACTCATTCAGTTTCAGCACCCACTACTCCCTCCAACCTTGGTCCTGCCAGAGCTCATTTAGACATGCTCACTCCTAATAAGATATGTGAATTCCAACCTATGAGTTACCATTTATAAAGCAGGGCAGAAAGATGTCCCTCATCACTGGAAAGTCATGCTTTGGCCATCCTCCTGGCTGGGTAGGTTGATGGTAGTACATGTACTGGTTCAGACACCAAAGGTGGCAAGAGGTAAAGCAATCTCCCATTCACTGCTCATAAAATACAAGATAAATGGTATCCTGCGGAACCAATAACTAGGACACAGGTCAAAACGTTAAATTACAGGATGATTCCATAAATTGCAGGACTTTTTTTTCCTCTGTTCTTTCACTGATGCGGGCTTTGCTACAAAGTCCCATTTATTGGTCATATGTAATTGCCCTTGAAACTGAGTGACTTGCAAAACCATTCAGGGTGTTGTTGACAGTCAACTATTTTACTACGACTCCGGAGTCATATGTAGACCAGACCGGGTAGGAACAGCAGACTTTGTTCCCTAAAGGACATTAATGAACCAGGTGTGTCAATCACCCAACTCAGTATTTGTGGCTGCACCAACCTTTAGTTCAAGCCACAAAGTGCACAGTCATAGATCTTGCGAAGTGCCAATCTGTGACACTTAGTCATTGACATCGACTTACACTCACTGATAGACCAATAAAGTTTCAAACAGGTCAAAGATAGTCATTCACTAAGTGATGGTTCTCCAGCGATTGTTGTCTCAGTTTGTGTCCCTTAGAACATCCTGTACAACTCGGAGTCGAGCATTACAGAGATGATCAGGATGAGCATTGACAGAAACTGTTGAATCTTGTCCTAGCCTTTCAGGTCGAGAAACTCTGCCATAATAGGAGAAAATTGCTGCAGATGCTGAAATGTATACTGAAAACAAAAAAAACATGCTGGAAATCACAATGGGTCAGGCAGCATTCGTGAAGATGGACCAAGCTAATGTTTTGAATCTAGATAACTGTTCATCAAAGCTGATGTGAAGCTGACTGTATAGCAACTTGTATATCTTATCCAACAATTTATTTTAGTTATCTTTTACAAATGATCATAACAGAAAGTGATCCATGTGTGTACATTCTTGTGCTTGGCCTGACTTTGGAAAGAGGTACTTTGGTAGTGTCGGAAAACAAAAAAAAATGCTGGAAATCACAGTGGGTCAGGCAGCAAACGTTGGGTAAGAGAAAGCTCATGTTTTGAGTCTAAATGACTCTTCATTTGAGCTTATCTAAAACGTGGGGGGGGCAGCATCTATGCAGTAATGTGGGGGTGAACTACTGGGGGAGAACAGGTGCTGATAGCGCAGTTAAGTGATCAGAGATGATTCTCACATTACAACCGCTTAATCTGCACTATCAGAACCCCTTCTCTTCCAGCATTCAAACTCCACACTATTGCAGAAATGCTGCCCCCTCCACATTTGACATTAGCTCTGATGAAGCATTTGTTAGACGCAAAACGTTAGCTTTCTGTCACTCCACATTTGCTGCCTGACCCGTTGTGATTTCCAGCATTTTTTGTTTTCAGACTCTGCCAAAATACCTCTTCCCAAAGTCAAAAAGTATGGCACTGGAAAAGCACAGCTGATCAGGTCATTCCTGATGAAAAGCTTATGCTCGAAACGTCGACTTTCCTGCTTCTCGGATGCTACTTGACAGGCTGTGCTTTTCCAGCACCACACTTTTTGACTCTGATCAAAAGCATCTGTCGTCTTCACTTTTTCCTACCTCTTTTCAAAGTCAGGCTAAGCACAGGAATGTACACACATGGATCACTTTCTGTCACAACCATTTGGAAAAGATAACTTAAGGAGATTGTTGGATAAGATACACAAATTACCATCCAGTTAAATATTTTTAAGATGCTGCATGTTAAAATACTTATAAATATTCAAAATTATTGCAATATGTAACATAAAGTAGATCTTATAAATTACAGGATCCAAAGATTAAATCAATTGTACATTGAGAATATCCTCATTACAGTAAGATTTCTCAAAAATCAATACTGAAGAGCTCATCACAAGATAAATTCAAACAAAAGACAAACTTGTAGTCCACTGCAGTTTCTTTCTTCTGAAATAGGCATAATAATATTCCACAAAAGCAGCTAGTCATTTTCTACATTCATTTTGAGGTCAACTGGCAATCCTCTGCCAAATTGTTCTTCCTGTTGATTATCTTGTTTGTAATGAAATACTCAGTGATACTTTTCATATATTTCAAACTGTGATTTTTGTCAAACTGGCCAGGC
Source organism: Chiloscyllium punctatum (assembly GCF_047496795.1). Classification (NCBI taxonomy): domain Eukaryota; kingdom Metazoa; phylum Chordata; class Chondrichthyes; order Orectolobiformes; family Hemiscylliidae; genus Chiloscyllium; species Chiloscyllium punctatum. Next base: position 31,474,199 of record NC_092780.1, on the reverse strand, counting down.
ACATCTAGAAATAACATTCTAAGATAATTCTCATTCTTGACTTTCATTATGTGCATGCTGCCTATTTGAGAGGATTGTGTCCCAGAGCCTTGAGTCATGGTCATCGAAGGGTAGCCCTTGTTGCCCAGTTGTGCCTCTTTGATTTAGAGTGATGGCTGAAATGCAGATGGCATGGTGAACTGCCACAGAATGAAGGCATTATGTCTGGTGCCAGAAGATCAGGTATTGAACTGTATGATGCATTGATTTCCAGCTGGATGTTAAGGGAGTTGAATTCCTTTTCCTCAGAGTTGACATGTTCCACAAACAGAACAGGTTGCATACAGAATGTGCGTCATTCGGAAGCAGAAAATCCTTATGAAGCAGTTCCATCTGTTTAATCTGGCAAGAAAGGATGAAATATATTCAGCTTTGTTGTAATCAAGAGCCTTAACAATATTGCAGTTCACTTGTGGAATAGGCTTCAGGGGCGAATTGGCTAATTCCTATTCCTATTATTCTCTGTGAAATCCTGAAGGAATGCTGATGAACAGGATTTGCATGTATTTGGGTAGGCAAGGACTGATGAGGAAGACTCATTATGGCTTTGTGCATGGGAAAACATGTCTCACTAACTTCATTGAGTATTTTTAAGAAATAACAAAGAGGATTGATGAGGGCGGAGCAGTGGAAATGATCTATATGGCACTTCAGTAAGGCGTTTGGCAAGGTTCCTCATGGTAGACTGATTAGCAAGGTTAGATCACATGGAATACAAGAAGAGCTAGCCATTTGGATACAGAACTGGCTCGAAGGTAGAATACAGAAGGTTGTGGTGGAGGGTTGTTTTTTCAGAGTGGTGGCCTGTGACCAGCGGTGGTGTGCCACAAGGATCGGTGCTGGGTCCACTGCGTTCTGTCATTTATATAAATGATTTGCATGTGAACATAGGAGGTATAGTTAGTAAATTTGCAGATGACCCCAAAATTGGAGGTGTAGTGGACAGCAAAGAAGGTTATCTCAGATTACAATGGGATCTTGATCAGATGGGCCAATGGACCGAACAGTGGCAGATGGAGTTTAGTTTAGATAAATGTGAGGTGCTGCATTTTGAAAAGGGCAGGACTTCTGCACTTAATGGTAAGGTCCAAGGGATATTACTGAACAACGAGACCTTGGAGTGAAGATTCATAATTCTCAGGTAGATAGGATAGTGAAGAAGGCATTCAATATGCTTTCCTGTAATGGTCAGGGCATTCAGCATAGGAGTTAGAAGGTCATGTTGTGGATGTACAGGACATCGGTTAGGCCACTTTTGGAATATTGTGTGCAATTCTGATCTCCCTCTTTAGGAATGATGTTGTAAATCTTTTCTGAACCCTTTCAAGTTTCACAAGGATGTTGCCAGGGTTGGAGGGTTTGAGCTATAGGGAGAGGCTGAATAGGCTGGGGCTGTTTTCCCTGGCGTGTCAGAGGTTAAGTGCTGGCATTATAGAGATTTATACAATCATGAGGGCAGGGATAGGGTAAATAGATAAGGTCTTTTCTCTGGGTTGGAGGAGTCCAGAACTAGAGGCCATAGGTTTAGGGTGAGAAGGGAAAGATTGAAAAGGTACCTAAGGGGCAACTTTTTCATGTAAAGGATAGTGCATGTAAGGAATGAGCTGTCAGAGAAAGTGTTGGAGGCTGGGACAATTACAACATTTAAAAGGCATCTGGATAGGTATATGAATAGGAAAGATTTAGAAGGATATGGACCATGTGCTGGCAAATGTGACTAGATTAGATTCGGATATCTGGTTGGCATGGACAGTTTGAACGAAGGGCCTGTTTCTGTGCTGTACATCTCTATGACTGTATGACTCTGTGTCTTTTTTATGGCCCGATAAACACTAGCACATCTCTATACCAGGGATATTGCTTTTGTTGGCTTTGTTTTGGGTTGTCAAAAGGTGTGGTGCTGGAAAAGCACAGCCGGTCAGGCAGTGTCTGAAGAGACTCAACGTTTTGAGCATGAGCTTTTCATCAGGAATGTTTGCTTTAAGTATCCTTATGTTCTAGTACTAGAATCGTGGGCGGCACGGTGGCGCAGTGGTTAGCACTGCTGCCTCACAGCGCCGGAGACCCGGGTTCAATTCCCGCCTCAGGCGACTGACTGTGTGGAGTTTGCACGTTCTCCCCGTGTCTGCGTGGGTTTCCTCCGGGTGCTCCGGTTTCCTCCCACACTCCAAAAAAAAAATGTGCCGGTCAGGTGAATCGTAGTAGTGCTCTGGGCATGTTTCACCAATGCACTATTCAGCATCATCAAAATGTGGTGCTGGAGAAACACAGCAGGCCAGGCGGCATCCGAGGAGCAGAAGAATCGATGTTTCAGGCATAAGCCCTTCTTCAGGATTCCTAAAGAAGGGCTTATGCCCCAAATGTTGATTCTCCTGCTCCTCGGATGCTGCCTGGCCTGCTGTGTTTTTCCAGCACCACGTTTTTCAACTCTGGTACTCCAGCATCTGCAGTCCTCACTTTCTCCCAGGAAGTAAGATAAGTCTGGTTTATTTCTTTTGCTATCACACAAAATTTACTTGATTTTGTTTTCACTTATGGGATGTGGGCATCACTGATAAGGTCAGCATTCATTACCCGTGCCTACATGACTTTAAAATGAATGGCTTCATGGCCATTACAGAGGGCATTTAAGAGTCAACCACATAGGTGTGGGTCTGGACTCACATGTAGGCCAGATTGGTTAAAGCCGGTAGATGTTCTTCCCTGCAGTCTATCACTGTAGGCCTGCTCAGCTGTTATGGCAATCAGCAGTAGTTACATGGTTTGCTTTTAATTCCAGATTTTTAATGAATTCCATCTGCTGTGGTGGGATTCCAACCTGTGTCCCCAGATCATTAGTTTGGGGTTCTGGATTAATAGTCCAGTAACGTTATCACTGTACTATAACCACTTCTCCGTGATCACAAACTCTTCTCTAGTTATTTAATTTCAAGAACAGGGTTGCCCTCAAGAGCTTCAGTATGTCTCATCTGCCCTTGAACCCCCATAACTTTTCACGTGTACCACATTTGTATGCAACTCAGGAACCATCAAACATTTACATTAGTCATGGGTTTATTACATAAGAGCCCTACTCAGATGGAACAAAAACAATTACTGATTTTTAGGTTTGTCAACATATCAAATCGATTCATTTGAGGCACTATAGATCAAGAGAAATTCACAGATGGGTCTACTCATTGAAAGTTGTTAATAATGGATGTGTTCCTAAATGGTGCATTGTAATAAATAAACACAGCTCTATTTATTTCTTTATAGTTGTGAAAAATTTTGTCTTTGACGCATTCTCATCTTTGTAATTGTGGAAAATCATGTGACTTTGGTCCTGGTTGTTACAATGGAGCTTTTTATAACATTTTGAAACATGTTCTATCATATGCTTTTGCTGGCTGACAATGTGAGAGGGTGTAATAAAATCTTACCATATGTAAGTTTGATTAAATTCACACGCTCAAGACCATCCTTGTTCTCAGTTAGTGACGTATAAAGGCTAGTCATCATTATGTTAATCCTATCATTCATCAAACAACTTAAATCCAAATATATATATAGAAAAGGAAAAAAAGCTTAGCCCAAAGTACAGAGCAACAAAATTTAAAGAAACACTCACAAGCTCTGTGTTACAAAATAAATCATAAAGCAAACAGATCACCACTGATTCTCATTTCATCTAGTGAAAACCTATGTAATTTGCTTTATGTGCCATCCAAAAGGAAGGAGCCTCCATTACAAGGCATTTTAATTTAAAAGGAAAATTGCAAAGTTCTAATAATGGATAAGGTAAGGATTATCCCCAGTTCTTTTCTGTGTGTTTCCTGCATGGTACATCTACATGATAACAGGAGGTCTACTTGCCATTTGGACTCTGCAAGATTCCACAGATCAAAAGGGGGTTGTAGATGAGAAAAAGCAACCTTCTCCTTTACCCAAAGACTGGACGGAGAAGGGTTCAGAAAAGATGTACAAGGATGTTGCCAGGGTTACAGGATTTGAGCTATAGGGAGAGGTTGAATAGGCTGGGGCTGTTTTCCCTGGAACGTCAGAGGCTGAAGGGTGACCTTATAGAGGTTTATAAAATCATGACGGACATGGATAGGACAAATAGACAACATCTTTTCCCTGGGGTGGGGGAATCCAGAACAAGAGGGCATAGGTTTAGGATGAGAAGGGAAAAATATAAAATGAGCTGCCAGAGAAAGTGGTGGAGGCTGGTACAATTAACAACATTTACCTGGATAGGTATATGAATAGGAAGAGTTTGGAGGGATATGGGCTAAGTGCTGGCAAATGGGACTAGATTAGATTACGATATCTGCTTAGCATGGACGAGTTGCATCGAAGGGTCTGTTTCCATGCTGTACATCTCTATGACTCTATAAATGATAGAGTCAAATGAAGCCCAAATAGATTATAAAGGCTGGCACAGATCAGTTGTTGGAATGGCCTGTTTCAGTGCTGTAAATTCGAGGAAATCCTTTGCAGCATCTAATTATTTTTTAAAATCTGACAGGAATTTTACATCCATTACTTATCCTACAAATCATATATAGAGCACTTTTTCTCTGACTAAATATTTCTTGACATAATGCTAAACTTGTATTTTATGAGTGTTAATTTATGTCAGCCTGTCAATTCAGCTTGCTAGCATTCTTCTTTTAACTTTTCCATCCCCTTAAAAGTCTGGTAAATTCTGAAATGACCTTTCAGACGCTTGATTTCCTGGTTACTCAGTAACTGCTGACTAGAGGTACAGAAAAGATGCATGTGTTGATTTGTGCTTATACTTATGTTTTCTTAATTAATTTTTGTTCATACTGTGATTATTGTTGGTATCATCTGATAAAAACTGTTGACAAGATCAAATAGTGCAAGAGCAAGCAACCTTTGTTACTTGCTTGGGTGTATTGTAACTTCCTTCGGTCAAATGTTTAGAAACAAGAACCTCCATCATTAGCTCCCTCAACTAGCTACTACCTTAAACTGAACCAGAATGCTCACAAATAAGGTTCTGAGCTCACTCTGCATACTCCATCATGAACAATACACCCTATGACTGTCCAATATATCACTTGTTTCCAATCCTACCTTGGCCCATTTGTTACTTAAATATTCACATACATGTTTGACACCACCAATCTTGTTTAGGTTCTCTAGATTGCTTAACATCCTCCATTACTCATCAAACACCTTACCGCTTTGGTATTTAGTTCTACTTGCTCATTTCATTACAGTAATGTTGTGCCTTTGTTTAAAAAGGGATGTAAAGAGAAGGCGGGAATTAGGGACCTGTGAGTCTGACTTCGATGGTGGGTACCTTTTTGGAGATGATTCTGAAAGATAGGATTTATTTTCATTTGGAGAGGCAAGGAATGATTAGGGATAGTCAGCATGGCTTTGTGTAAGGGAAATCATGTCTCACACACTTGATTGAATTTTTGTGGAAGTAACCAAAAAAATTGATGAGGGCAGAGCAGTAGATGTTGTTTATTTGGATGTTAGTAAAACCTTTGACAAGGTTCTGCATGGCCGACTAATTAGTAAAGTTAGATCACATGGGATTCAGGGTGAGATTGCCAATTGGATACAAAATTGGCTTTATAGCAGGAGACAGAGAGTGATGGTGGAGAGTTGTTTCCCAGACTGGAGACCTGCTACCATCATAGCTATACAGGGATCGGTTCTGGATCCTCTTTTGTTTGTCATTTATATAAATGATTAAGATGAGAATATAAAAAGCATGGTTAGTTAGTTTGCAGGTGACACCAAAATTGATTGTGTAGTGGACAGAGAAGAAGATTATCTAAGATTACAAAGAGATCTTCATCAATTGGGTTAGTGGGCTGAGGAGTGGCAGCTGGAGTTTAATTTGGATAAATGCAATGTATTACATTTTGGTAAAGCGAACAATGGCAGGACTTACACCATTAAAATCAGGGCCTTGGGTAATGTTGTATATCAGAGAGACCTAGGGGTCCGGATACATAATTCTTTGAAGTTTGCATCATGTGTAGACCGAGTGGTTAAGAAAGCATTTAAAACACTTGCCTTCATTGCCCTGAACTTTGAGTATAAGAGTTGTGAAGTCATGTTGAGGTTGGTGAAGCTGTTGGTGAAGCTTCTTGTGGAGTACTGTGTCCGGTTCTGGTCACCCTGTTATAGAAACGATATTATCAAGCTGGAGGGAGTTCAGAAAGGATTTACCAGGATTTGCCAGGAATAGAAGGTGTGAGTTATAGGGAGAGGCTGGATAGGCTGGGACGCAGGAGGATGAGGGGTGACCTTATAGAGGTTGTTAAAATTATGACTAATATAGATAAGCTGAATGGCAGGTTCTTTTCGCTATGATGGAGGATTTCAAGACTTGGAGGCATATTTTTAAGGTGAGAGAAGAAAGATTTTAAAAAGACACAAGGAGCAAGACTTTTACACAGAGTGGTTCATGTGTGGAGTGAACTTCTAGAGGAAATGGTGGATGAGGGTATAGTTACATGTTTGAAAGACATTCGGATAAGTATATGAATAAGAAAGATCTGGAGGGATGTGGGCCAAGTGCAGGTAGGTGGGACTACTTTAGTTTGGGATTATGGTCAGCATGGACTGGTTGGAACAAAGGGTCTGTTTCCATGCTGTGCAACTGTGACTCTACTCCCATTCTTGCTGATCTACATGCATCAATTTTGAACTAGTGATCATTGCACATCATTGGCAAAACTAATATTACATTGATCTTTAGCTTTCTGTGAGAAATATGATAAACTGTTTCTTCAGCTGGTGTAGTTCATGTAGTGAAGGTACTCCCTCAGTACTGCTTCAAGAATTGCAGTATTTTGAATCAGCAATACCATAAGAATAGCAGCATACATTCAAGTCAGGTTAGTATTTCACTTGGAGAGGAAATTGGAGTTTGTGGCATTTGCACACACCTTCTGCCCATATCCCTGCTGTAGTGATTGGTTTTAATGATTACACAGAGGCTAGCAGTGATGAACATTTTACAATTTATAGAAATGATGTGGATGAAGAGATTGAAGGTATGGTTATTAAATTTTCTGATGACACAAAGATAGGAAAATAACTTGTCAAGAGGATATCAGGCTACAAAAAGGAATAGAGGGGTTACGTAGGTGGGCAAAGATCAGGTAAATGAAGTTTAATGTGAGAAAATGAAATTATACATTTTGTCAGGAAGAATGAGAAAGCATATAAATGGTGCAAAATTGCAGAGCTATAAGAAGCAGAATGATCTGGGTGTGCTCATGAATGAATGGCAAAACATTAGTATTTAGGTATACCAAGTAATTAGGAAAGTGAACAGAAAGTTACTGTTTATTGCAAGGGAATTGAAAACAAAAGTAGGTTATGCTTCAGCTATATAGAGCATTGGTAAGACAACTTCTGGAGTACTGTCCATCGTATTGGTTACCTTGTTTAAGGAAGGATGCAAGTGTATTGGAAGCAGTTCAGAGCATTCTTACTGGACTAATACCTAGAAGGGAATGTCTTAAGAGGAATTGGGTAGGCCAGGCGTGTACCCAGTGGTGTTTAAAAGAACTTCAAGCAACTTGATAAGTAAGTAAGTGGTGAAAACTTATTACAGCTATGCAGAAATGTGAAGTAATCAGATCAGCCATGATGTTTTTGAATGTTGGAGCAGACTCAAGAAGCCAAAAGGCCTACTCCTGTTCCTACTTTGTATGCTACTGTGACCTCAATTGACACGTGTTAGTGTTTTAGTGAGAGATGTACCCTTTGCAGTTCAGAGTCTGTTGTTCCATTGCATTACTGTGATGTATATTATAAACATAGCTTAAAAGGGAAGTCTGGCCTGTACATGTATCAATGCCCATTAAGCATGGTAACAGTGATATTGGTGTTAGGGAGATGGTGCTGTTTTCTCAGAAGAATGTGAAGAACAATAAGGAAAGATTGAACATGAAAATTCTCAGATTTCCCGAAGGTAGTGGCTTGATGGCTTCTTCAAAGTGAGGTGAAATACTCAAAGTCTTACCCCTAGTGAGGTAAAATGAGGCATATGCAGAAGTGGCAGCCTGTCTGTGCCAGCCAGAAGACAGAAGGTTCAGAAATCCTTTGATGTAGATGAACGTTTGATATGAGCACATGATTGGGAAATATGGAGGGCATAGTTCTACTGGTCACCTCATCTCTCCATTTGAAGCAGACATACCCCCCCAAAGCCTGTACTTTCTTATATGCAGTGGACGTCATTGCTGAAGAAATCCTTATCTAGCAAGATATTAATGAAACATCAACATTTTTTCAAGCAGTACCAGCAGCCCTTGATGCTTATATAAGTCATAATTTTTTTTGTATGCATGTGTTCCGTCTAGGTAGGGATCCCAAAAACTGATCGTGTTGGGAGACCATATCAAAGTTTCTGCAGTGTCATCCACAGGTGCACCATTCTTTCAAATACTCAGTTGTATACCCCTGATTTATTATTGTGCAAGGACTGACTTAGAAAGGGTGAGCCAGTGAATGATGCACACTGGGCACAAAGCACAATGCTGGGATCAGTTTGACTCAAGGTTGAAACCCTGTCCCCGTCTGTCAGTGAGTGAGTATAGCACATTTGTAGGTTGCCCTTTATCCACAATACCTGTTGCATTCTCAAAAAATGGAATGAGTTAGCAAATGTGATTTTTCTCTCTCAGAAAACCCTGTCTACTATGCCTGATTGTAGTGTGGCTTTCTAGATGCCCTGCAATATCTTCTTCAATAAAATATTCCAGCATTTTACCTGTTATAGATGTTAAGCTAATTGATCTGTGGTTTCCTGCTCTCTGTCTCCTGCCTTTCTTGAATAAAAGAGTTTGGAAAATTAAAACTCATACATTTACTATTTCAGCAGCCACATCTTTTAAGACCCTAGGATTAGGACTTGGGAACTTGTCAGCTTTTATTTCTAATAATTTTCTCAGTGAATATGATTGTCTTAAGTTCTTCCCTTCCTTTCATCTCCCAGTGTCTGTGTGTGTTTTCTCTAGGTACTCCGGTTTCTTCCCACCATCCTAAGGTGCGCAGGTTCGGTAGATTGGCCATGGTAAATTATCCATGGTATTCAGGGAAGTGCATGGTTATAGGGAATGGGTGAGGCTGAGTGAGATGTTCTTTGGAGGGTTGGTTTGGACTCGATGGGCCAATAGCCTGCTTCCACACTGTAGGGATCCTATTTACTATTCGAGGGCAGAGATAACCACCTTCAGCAACTTTACAACATTGATCAACTGTTGAAAGAATATCACATTCATCACCTCCAGAGGAATGGAAAGTAAATCAAATTGAACAAGATGCAGATGGAAATTATAATCTTCATTGGTCAAGTGAGTATTGTTGGCCCCACAACACAAGATAATCGGTTGGGCAAAGCATTATTGATCTATAATTTTGAAAGACAAAAATGTTGATACTAATTTTTTTTCTGAATTCAGGAGCTGTTATTATTGAGTCCTGACAGCTTAAAGTGGCTTTATATTGTATTGGGCCATCAAAAGTCAAGATCTAGGATCTGCAAGCCATAACGTTTTGGTTAAAGGTAGTTTTGAGGCAAGACTTACCTACAATGGTAGAGTTATTAAAAAGTCAGAACAGATCCTTGTTGAATTATACAGTCATAGAGTCACTGAGATGTACACATGTAAACAGACGCTTTGGTCCAACTTGGTAAAAACAATGACTGCAGATGCTGGAAACCAGATTCTGGATTAGTGGTGCTGGAAGAGAGGCTTTGGTCCAACTTGTCCGTGCCGACCAGATATCCTAACCTAATCTAGTCCCATTTGCCAGCACTTGGCCCATATCCCTCTAAACGCTTCCAATTCATATATGCATAAGATGCCTTTTAAATGTTATAATTGTACCAGTCTCCACCACTTCTTCTGGCAGCTCATTCCATAGACACACCACCCTCGGTTTGAAAAAGTTGCCCCTTAGGTCCCTTCTAAATCTTACCTCTCTTACCCTAAACATATGCCCTCTAGTTCCGGACCCCTCCAGCTCAGAGAAAAGACCCTGTCTATTTAGCTATCCATGCCCCTCATGAATTTATAAACCTCTATCAGATTGGCAAACATGTTCAACTTGGTCTTCAATACCAGCTACCAGATGTTCCATCTTAGATTGAAGATATTCCAAGATAATTACCACTTTCCATCTTGTTGCGGTAGTGCCGTGCCCAGATCATGAGGCTTCCATTTGGTGGGGCTGTATCTCAGCCGCTACAAGAAAGTGACTATTCATCTAAAGAAGATTGAATGACATTTAATGAAAAGTTTCCATTGCTTCTTCTGTCGATTAAAGTTTCCTACTAAGAAGACTGAATGACATATTATCAGGCCCAGGTTCATGTTTCCAGAAGTAGATCCTGTGCTACTTGACTCTTCAGTTCTCGATGCAATGTATTAAGATTCCTCTGATCCACTTCCAAATCACAAACACAAGAATCCTTCAACTTGTTTTGAGTTATGGTCAGTTTGTATGGCAGGCCGTGCTAATGTTGAAGCACAACATATTAACGAGGTTATGACAGTTCTAATACTTTCCACCTTAAGGGTGTTTAATTTGGCAGCACACAAGCTGCAACTGATCATTTGCTCAAGAACACAAGAATCAGAAAGCTCTGCCGTGTCGGCATTGTCTACAACAATTGTCTACATTGTTGGTGTCTCTCAGTAAACAAGGACTAAGAAATTTCTGGGGTCTCAAACAAAATGTCTTTCCTATGCTTCAGTACAGTGGAGGAATTTGTATACATGTTCTTGGACAACTCTTCAGTCACATCCTATGTGCTACTGAGGTGATGATTATTAGTTACTAAGAAGACTGGCTACCCATGGAACCCACATATCAACGTGTTCAAACCAGTGTTGAAGGTATCAAGTTTGGGAGGTGCTCTTGAAGAAATCTTGGTGAGCTGGTACAGTACTATCAACATTCTGGGGATTACCATTAATCAGAAACACAACAGGGACTTTCCGTATAAACACAGTGGCTACAAGAGCTGGTCGGAGGCTAGATATATTGCAGTAAGTAACTCACCTCCTGATTCCCCAAAACCTGTCCACCATCTACAAGGCACAACTCAGGAGTGTGATGGAATACTCCCAGCTTGCCTGGATCAGTGTATCTCCAACAATACTTGAAATCATCCAGGACAAAGCAGCCCACTTGATTGGCACCACATCCACGAGCATTCACCAATACTTAATTGCAGCAGTCTGTACTATCTAAAAGATACACTTCAGAAATTTGACAAAGATCCTTAAATCAGCATTTTCCAAACCCATGACTACTTACATCTGGAACCACAAGGGCAGTAGATACATGGGAACACCAGCACCTGCAAGTTCCCCTCAATCCACTCACCATCCTGAATTGGAAATATATTGCCATACCTTCACTTTCGCTGGATCAAAATCCTGTTATTCCTTCCATGATGGCATTTCGGATTTACTTGCAGCACGTGGACTGCAGCAAGAAGGTAGCTGGTGTGGTATTGTGTTCAAATAACAACTGGAATCGGTGAACAGCGAAAATAACCTTTTTTATTCAGCAATCACAGCACAAGTTTGAGGCGACATAGAATCCTGAAATACAGTTCTTACTTATATTAAGATTCTCATTTCTATGGTGTGACATTTTTAATCTATAATACACAAAGGTTTGATAGGCTTCTGTCCTAGGAGGCAGAAGATGGGTTATAACATACTAAATTATGGCTCCTACTTCTGATGGGATTAAGAGTGTTTGTCCGGAACACGTGCAAAATTAGGAGGGGTTAGTCCTTTTGTCTTTTAAGTTATGTAATGTTAGTAAAAATACCAGCCCTACATGCTCTAAATAAATTAGAAATTGTACCTATACTTAATAAAAGAATAAATTGATTACTGCAGCTGGGTTGTGAGATTTATTTACTATTTGATGGTATGAGTTTCATTCATTCATGCCATTTCATGGAAGTGCTGTTTTGTCAGTTAGTTTCTTAAAGGGATAATGGCCCGGTTAAAAGATATTTAACAGATATTTACTAATTGGGGAATCTATTCAGATCCAGGAGATGGTTGGTAAGGGCTGATTAATATTATAATGTTTCATAGAGACTTGATGGAGATGGTACTGTTCTGTATGAACCACTTATTCAGAGGTAAACACTGCTTATAGCAAGGGCTGATAAGGTGTGAAAATGCAGTGAAGTATAACGAGCTGGTGAGTAAGTTAATAAAGATAAGCTATAACACAACATCTCGCACTTGCCATCAGCTTCTCAAGGACAAGTGTGAACAGGCCAAAATGCTGGCTAGCCAGTAACACCCACATCTCACAAGTTAGTAAAAAAAAAGATCATTTTGTAGACAGTACACATCTGATCCACGGTGTGCCAGGCTGCAGAAGAAGTGTTTGAGTTGTCAAATTAATTGGACTGCTTGTCTTGGATGTTGTTGATCTGTTTGAGTCTTGTGGGAACTGCACTCATCCCAAACTAATGGGGAGTATTCCATCATACTTTGGGAATCAGGAGATGAGTAACTTGTTTAAGGATACTCAGCGTCTGATCTCCTTACTTAGCCAACAAAAACACAAATGTGGCTGACATTATTTTTCTGGTCACTGATGACCCCCTAGGATGTTGATAAAGGGAGAATCAGAGGTACTAATGCCATTAAATGTAAAGAGGATATTTTGCCTTCTACTTGATTCACTAATTGCATATACATTATAGGCACAAGTTACAAATAAACGCAAGGTGTCACTGATATTTGGCTAATAACATACCTGTCAGCCAATGTTATCCCACTTTTGCTGTGAGCAAGTTTTGAGAAGATTTGGAGCTCAGGTTGAGGTTCCGGATGTAGGTTTGCTCACTGAACTCACTCTGGATGAAGCACTGATGATGTTACCTAATATGGTGACAAAACATCTGAAAATGAACTGCCCAGCTCAGCGAGCAAACCTACATTCAGCACTTTTGCTGCATTCAGGCCTTGCTGACTTCATTTTTGTCTGAGCAATTATAAATGGAATTGTACACCATGCAATCATCATTTCTGACCTTTTCTTACTGGGCAGAACATTGAAGCAGCCAAAGACTGTAGGGCCTAGGACAACATCCTGAGGAAGTCCTGCAATGATGTTCTGGAGCTAAGATGATCACAACCATCTAGCTTTGAACTATTACAAATCCAACTAATGAATAGATATTTTTCTCCTGATCCCCACTCACTTTTATTTTACTGGGACATCCTGATGCTGTACCTGGTTAAGTGTAAACTTTTGATGTCAAAAATTGTCACTCTTGTTATGGTGATGGAATTAAGCTCTTCCCAGTCTTCAGACCAAGGCTTTAATGAGGTTTGGATCTCAGTGGTCCTAGCAGAAGCTAAACTGAACATCAGAGGGCATTGCAGATCTGAAAGGGTGGGCACCTCAGGAAATGGACACAATGGATTTGGCACTTCTGGCCACAGGTGATTGTGAAATCTTCAGCCTTATCCTTTACCATCATTAAAGAGCTTCCCATTCCTGTTACTCACTTCAGTGTTTACCACCATTCAAAATTGGATGTGACATAACTGTAGAGCTTCCATAAAATGGTTGTGGAATCACAACTGATCAGAATGCTACTTCCACTGTTTAGCATGCCTGTAGTCCTGTCTTATAGCTTTATGCGTTGGGCACTTTCAGGATACATAATGCTGCTTCTAGTGTATTTTTGTACATTCCCAATTAAACCACTTTGGGTAGAATGGCGTTATGGTAATGATAGAATGAGAGATATGCAGGATCATGGGGTTGTGATAGCATACAAATTTGCTGCTGTTGTTAGCCCACTGCATTTCATGGATGTCCACTTTTGATATTTGTATTTGATTTTTCCATTCGGCAATATGGCAACCCCACAATGCAAAGACTGTTCTTGCTCATTGTGGATGCCCACTCAAAGTGGCTGGATGTGCATAGAGTTCATTCAGATACGGGGACAACTGCGTGCATGTTTTACTATATGTGGACTCCCAGAACTGTTGGTCATAGATAATGGGTCATTGTTTACCAGCAGAAAGTTTGAGTTTTTGCTGAAGTTGAATGGTATTCAACATATAAGGACAGCTCCATACTATCCATCATCCAATGGTCAAGCAAAGAGCAGTCCAAAATTTGAAGGCAGCCTATAGCTTCACTAGATACCAAACTGTCCTGAATCCTATTTGATTATAGGATAACCCCTTATATGCAAGCACAGGTATAGCTCCAGCAATGTTGCGAAATGGAAGAAGATTCAGCAGCAGGTTAAATCTGATCTTCCCAGAGCTGGGAGTGGGTGGGTGAAACGGCATCAGGAATGCTAACGCCGGACACAAAATTCTGCTAAGCGAGAGACAGTTTGCTTGTCAAACTTTGATGTAGGAACCACGGAAATGGCCCTGCATGGATGAGAGGTACAGTCGACGTGAGGTCAGGTCCACTGATGTCTGAGGTTTGAGGAGGTGTGACGGTCCTGAACAAACACATTGACCATATGAAAAGCTGCAACCTCACAAATGGTGTGGGAGCGAAACACACCTGATTCCCTGATTGCCTCCGTGACTGTTCAGAATCTGAGTTCTCCCTCTCCAAAAGCATTGAAGATATTTTGGAATTTCAAGTGGACATTGCCACCTCTATGCTTATACCACTGAAGGAGAGAAAGAATTTCTTCTGTGATACTCTGGGCGCAAGAAGTGAGCTATTTTTGTGTATCCGAGACAGAGTTGGAGGAACTTGACCTCGTGCTAAACCATCCTAGGAGGAGCTACAAAACAAAAAGAACTGGCCTATATCCTCAGACTCAGAGGAGGGAGAGAGATGGAGAGATCAGCCAGGTGGACCTCACAGAATACAAGTTCCCTGAATGAGGCTGTTAATCTGGTTCAGAAAGCCCTGGCTGACAGATATAAGCAGGACTGTAACTGAATAAAGACTCGAGCACCTTGTGTCTTTCACTGTGTCTCACACCTGCACACACACAACATGGGTGCTGGGGAAAAAATAAGCACTACCGCGGTTAGGCGGTAGTATGGGGGTTAAAAAAAAGGAAAAAAAAAGGAAAAAATATATAAATAAATAAATAGAAGAAAAACAGGACTGTATCACCTGCACACACACA